>NC_077227.1:744878656-745234489 GCF_027887165.1 Monodelphis domestica | reverse complement strand
CATAGCTAGGTATGGAGTTAGAAGGTAACTTAAAACAGACTAGATTTGGAATTTTCCTCAATTTCCAAGTTACAATTTTCTTGTGTTTCATTACAGCGCCTTAGCAATGTTGCCTGGTTATTGTAAATACAATATATCAACGAAGTGTATCAGTAACTTGTGCTTTAGAGGAGTTATTGATGTGGAACTTGTGTGTTTGGCTAACAGATGGGTGTGAGGTCTCTGAATATACTTCTGCTAAGAGTGAAAGGAGGGGGTAATGGGTAATGATCTTTAGGTTTTAATTATGTGAATGTAATCTTTTTAAGGTAATAATCTGGGTGGATTTAAGTAGCACATGTGTGTGTTAACCCTGTAAGTATTTGCTCTTATATTATTTCCCCTGTATTGGGTAGGGAATAGTAATCATAACAATTCCATTAGTAAGGGAAGTTAGAGGGAGAAGTCACACAGAGGGGATTGAATGGATGCCTCATCTTTTCTGAAGAGAGAGAGCATGGATTGCAAATTATCAGAAAAGAAATATTTAAAAATTATAACAATATGTATTCTGAAAAATTTTTAATATTTTAAACGAAGAAATACTTAAAATAATTCATCTATCTAGGAATTATAATTACTTAAGGAAAGAATGATTTTGGAAAGGGGATTATTCATGTCACAAGGAAGAGACAGCCATGGAGCCTTTAAAAGCCACTGATTCTCAGAGTCTAAAAAAGGATATCAGGTATCAGCTAGATGACTCAGTGGATTGGGATGCAGAGGTGGGAGGTCCTGGGTTCAAATTTTGTATCAGACACTTGATAGCTGTGTGACCTAGGGCAAGTCACTTAAACTCCATTGAATAGCCTTTCCCACTCTTTTATACTGAAACCAATACACAGTATTGATTCTAAGAGGAAAGGTGAGGGTTTAAAAAAACAAAAAGGATCTCAACTTCAGGAGAGTCCACAAATGAAAATAGCTCACCTCTTTCTTCAAAAACTCTTTCCTCCCTTCCTTTCTTCCTACATATATATGATTCAGGGAATAGAATGAAGTATGTATCTCTCTCTCTCTCTTTTACATGTATGTGTATATATATGTATAGTATGTAAATGAGTGTTTGTATATTTCATTCTCTACCCTTAATGCTTCTTCTCTATCTCAAAAATTTCATAGCATATACCATGATCGGTTCTTAATCATTTCAGAGATTAGGCTTCTTAGTAATTTTCCTAATACTTTTACAGTAATTGTGATATTGTTATTCTGTGCTTTTCAAAATGTAATGTGGTGTATGTTACTTATCATGATGCTAATATTATGCTTTAGCTTTGCTATTAATAATCAGAATGTCATCATTACTTTTTTCATTTGTAACACTGCTGACTAGAGTCACTAACATTTTCCCTTCTGTATATATGTGTATGTGTTTTCTTTTTAATAGTCAACAAATAGCAAAACCATTTGGATTTTGTTGCCCCAACATAATTAAATATAAATTACCATGAGAAGAAATATGCATAAACACAGGTTCTTTGTACCTTCAGCCCTCCATTCATTAGAGATGTCAATAAAGAACTTTTATTTGTTTGTGTATTTAATTCCTGGTCCACAAGTATCAGCTATAAAGAAGCAGACCCTCTCCTTGATCCTCTCCCTCCTGACTGCTGCAGACTGAAGGGCTTTTGAGAAGTGCTTGGATTTCACTTACCATGAATACAAGATACTCATGGTTATTCTTAAAGCTAGGCAAGATTTTAATCAAGTGGCCCTGGACTATTCCTCAAGCTTAGTTGGATTTTCCCTGAGGACACTTCAGCCTCTTTTTCATTATTAAACCTATATCTTACCTCTAAGTTAACTATTTTTTTTATTTAGGTTCTTGAAGGAGCAGAGAATTCAAACTGCTTTCAAGCCTTTTTCAGCTTTAAAACAAAGTAATAAAACATCTAGATGTATCTGGCATATTTTTATTGATATAAATGATTCCCTCACCTCAGTTCCTGTTTGTTTGTTTTTTTCTTAATCATTGAGGGAGAGCAGTGGATGGAGAGGTACCCTAGGAGGCAAAAAGAGCCAAATGAAAATCCCACCTCTGACACAATAGCTGTATGACCTTGTACAAGTCATTTAACTTTTCAGTGCCTCCAAGGGGGAAAAAATGTGTAAATTGAAGAAAAATTTGTCAGTATATATTGGTAGTAAATTTTCCTCATCTAAAATTGTATCCCATGATAAAATCATCAGGTTTAGTCAACACCAAAATCATTATTTTCATCATCATCATAATTGTAGGAGTGGTGAGAACTTAAGTCCTTAAGATTCTTAAAATCCATAGTCTTGATTTTGAAATTGGGAGGGTCAGGTTTTGTTGTTCTCATCTATCTTGGCTACTCTTTTCTGAAGAATGTCCTCATAATCCCTGAGTGATCCTTGCCAGAATTAAGTGAAATTATCAATATTTCTATGGCAATTAATGGTTTTCTACAGCATTTTACATATAATATCCCACTTGACTCTGATTACAGCAATGTAGGTCAATAAATTTTGGTAAGCCCCAATTTTCTAATTGACAAAGGCAGAATTTGTAGAGACAATATGGTTAAGTAAAAGAAAAGCAGACACTAGGCATGAAATCAGAAAGATGATGAGTTCAATTCTCCCTTTAGTTAGTTACTAGCAGAGGGACCCATAGAAAATCATTTATTCTCCCTATGGATCAGTTTGTTGTTCTGTTTTTGTCTCTCACCTAGAAAAAGAGAAATGAATACCAACTGATTCACCAGGTAACTTTAAGTATCAGAAAAATAAAAATTCTTTAGATACCTTATAGCCTAATATTAATGTAAACTATTATTTTTAAAGCAAATTGATATATATATATATATATATGTATATATATATATATATATATATATATATATATATATATATATTAGTCTCTCGGTGATCGAGGATGACTATTGTCTTTGTGCATTATCATCTATTGATGTACCCTCATGTGGCTTTGGAGTCCAAAGGCTGAGGCGCAGAGTTTGTGGCACATGGGGCATGGGACGCCAGTTATTACGGGAGGCGCGGTTGTGGCCTGGTGTCAGCGTTCACGCGCAGTGGCAAGATGTCAACTTTGCTCATCATCAGAGGTGGTGGCAGCATGGTTAATGTGGGTTTGCCAGCTACTTCTGACAGAGGCAGAGAGTTCTAGTTGCTTTGGTGTAATGCCAGCCCACTTCAAGTTGGACTTTAGCTGATCCTTAAATCTTTTCTTTGGTCAGCCTTTTTTCCTGAGTCCAGCTGACAGTTCACCATAGAATACCTGTCTTGGTATTCGCTGTGGGTCCATGCGGATGACGTGACCAGACCATCGTAGCTGGGTTTTGAGGACCAGGACTTCGATGCTGGTGGAGTTGGCTCTGTCAAGGACTTCCTGGTTGGTGATTCAGTCCTGCCATTGGATCCTCATGATTGACCGGAGGGAGCATTGGTGGAATTGCTCCAGCTGTTTCATGTGCTTCTGGTACAGTGTCCATGTTTCAGAACCATACAGGAGCAAGCTGAGGACCACTGTGTTATATATACACTTTGAGCTTCATTGCAGTGCTTACACCTCTGTGTTGGAGGACTTTGGAGTGCAGCCACCCAAGTGCCTGGCTGGCCTTTTGAATCCTGGCATTAATCTCGTGGTCTAGGGACCCGTCATTGGTGATGGTGCTGCCCAGGTACTTGAAAGTGTTGAGTTTAGAAAGCTGCATGCAGTCGATTGTAATGCACAGCTGGTTAGTTGGCCTCCCTGGTGCCGGTTGGAACAGCACCTCTGTTTTGCTGAGGCTGATAGTCAGGCCAAACAGTTTTGTTGTGATGGAGAACCTGTACAGTCATCTGCAAAGAGAGCTTCCAGGATGAGTCTCTCTGTTGTCTTTGTTTTGCAGTCAGGAGGCGAAGGTCAAATAGTGAGCTATCCAGTCGGTATTTGATGTAGAAGCCCAGGTCTAGATCCATCACAGCTTGTCATAATATTTGGGTGAAAAATAGGTTGAATAGTACCAGAGCAAGGACACAGCCTTGTTTCACGCCATTGAAGCGATCGGAAGTCTCTCCACCAGATAGGACTTCCCCTGTCATGTCGACATGAAAGAGTTGGATCAGTTTGACAAATTTTGCTGGGCAATGGAGCTTGCTGAGGATCACCTACAATGCATCCCTGTTCACTGTGTCAAACACCTTTGTCAGGTCTATTAAGACAATGTAGAGACTCAGGTTCTGCTCAAGGCATTTTTCCTGCATTTGCCTCACCATGAAGACCATGTCGATGGTGCTGCGATCTGGTTGGAAGCCACATTGTGATTCAGGCAAGTTCTGCTCTGAAACAGATGACAGGAGTCTGTTGAGTATAACATGGGTGAGGATCTTTCTGGCAGTGGAGAGTAGTGAGATGCCTCTGTAGTTGTCACAGGCTGCTTGTGCACCTTTGTTCTTGTATAGGGCTATGATGGAGGCATCTCTGAGTTCTGGGGGCATGTCTTCCTCTTCCCATATGCTGGTCAGTACTCTGTGGAATGCCTGGAGTGCCTTTCCATTTCAGTCCTTGTACACTTCGGTTGGGACCCCGTCTTTCCCGGGTGCCTTGCCTGCACTTATTTGTTTAATGGCTTTTTGGACTTCCTCTATTGAAGTAGGGACTTCAAGTTGTTCAATGGAGCAGTTTTGGGGGATCTGGTCAAGGGCCCTTTGGTCTACTGAAGAGGGTCGGTTGAGAAGCTGACTGAAGTGTTCTTTCCACCTGTTACTAATGCCTATATTATCTTTTATGAGAGTGTCACCGTCAGAGGATAGCAAGGGAATGGTATTGGGTTTTGATGGCCCATAGACAGTCTTGAGGGCACTGAAAAATTGTTTGTAGTTTTTCATATCAGCAAAGCACTGGATTTCTTCTAACTTATTTTCCTACCTTGTCTTGCATCTTCCTGATCTCACGCTGAGCTGTGGCTTGGAGAGACTTGAATCTGTCCTTTTTAGGTGCAGAGTTTGGGTTATTTTGCCACTCCATGAAGGCTTTGTTCTTCTTGCTCAATAGGTGTTCAATAGCAGTGTTGTTCTAGTGGAACCAGTCCTGGTGGTTGCGTTGTTTGGGGCCTAGGACTGCCTTTGATGTTTCCTTCACTGAGTCTCTGAACTGGTTCCATTTCTTGGTTGAGCTTCCAGTGAGTGGTCCCTTGGCAGACAGCTTGTTGTCAAGGCAGTACTGGAATGTTTGCAAATAAGATGGTTCTCTAAGAGGACTCACATTGTAAAATGCGTGAACTGTCTGGGTGCCTTTTGGATGTTGAGGTGCAATGCGCATTTGAAGAGTCACCCTAACCAATCAGTGGTCTATCCAGCATTCAGCTCCTCTCATGGCTCTGGTGATCTTTACATCCTGGATGTCTCGCTGGTGTATAATGATGTAGTCAATAAGATGCCACTGTTTTGATCTTGGGTGTATCCACATTGTTTTATATTTGTTCGCCATTCTTAACACAGTGTTCGTGATGGTGATTTCAAATTCTGAGCATTTGCTGAGTAGCAGTAGGGCGTTGTTATTCATTTTTCCCACACCGTGTTTGCTGAGCACTCCTTTCCATCTTTCATGGTCCTGGCCAACACGGGCATTGAAGTTTCTCAGTAGTATCAGGTTGTCATTGGTGGGCACTGAGTGCAGGATGGCACTCAGGTCAGAGTAGAACTGCTCGATGGTCTCCTCTGTGCTGCTCAGGGTTGGGACATATGCACTGATGATTATGGCATACCGGTCTTTGGTGAGAGGCAAATGGATCTTCATGAGCCTCTCGCTGATGCCCACAGGCAAGTCTGGTAGCTGTTTGAGCAAACTGGTCTTGATGGCCAGGCCACCACCGTGGATTCTGTCTTCATTTGAGGCTCTACCTTTCCAGAAGAAGGTATATCCAGTGGTGGGTTCGCTGAGTGATCCCTCTTCTGGTAAGCGTGTTTCGCTTAAGTCTGCGATGCCAATGTTATATGGCGCCAGTTCTTTACCGATTAGATCTGTTCTTCCATCAGGTCTTGGGGTATTCTCTCTATCAAGTAATGTCCTGATATTTCATGCTCCTAGTAGGAGTTTCTTTGTATTTTTTCTTTGATTTTGACCACTTAAAGGGGATGACCCACCAGGTGCGATGTCCTGACCGGGTGTTTGTAGGGCAGGCAATGTTTGGGACAACTTTTCTAGTCCCCTCCCTTGATTAGGGTGAGCAGTGCTGTCCTAGAGAGGGCTGCTCAGTTGCCCAGGATGCTGCCAAACGTCCCTGCTGCCCACAGGCCTGAGTGATCACTGGTCCATGGGTCACCTACTTGCAGGATTGTGACAACAACTGCCAGTGGTCACCTCCACCTGTTGCGTTGTCACTCCCCCATCGCCACAGGTCTTGAAGAGGGTGGACGGGGTTAGGATAGATGAGTGTGCACAAAGATAATTGTGCGTGAAAGAGATTTACATGGAAAAGTTGATGCACAGAGACAGCCCCACTCTCTCGGCGTTGGAAGCCTGGGTCCAGTGGCACAAAAAAATTGTTACGTCTGGAGACTTCCTCAGCTGCATTAGATGGCCGTGTTGTCCTTTGTGCTCCAACATGCCCTAAGCACTTCACAGTGCTTCGCTGTCTTGCCCTCTCAGCCGTTGAACCTTCTTGTTGGTTTCTTCCGTCTGTTCAGCCGAAGCAGTGTTCACATGCTGGGTGAGCAAAGCCCTGGTTCACCAGGGGTCGAAGACCAGATGGCTACCCTCACAAGGTTTAGCTGGCCTGTCGAAGCCGTTGCCAGGTGTGTGGCCACTGCCGCATGCTAGCAGCTACTGGGAGCCACAAGTGAGAACTGGGTGTCAGGTGGGGGTATGAGGCTGGAGAGCTGCCCTAGGAGGGTATGACAAGCCCTCCATACCAGAGATACTACCCCTCCCTGAGCACCCCATACAACCCAAACAAATTAATAACTTTGTTGATATTTACCCCACAGTGTTGTTCAGATGTTCAAATAAGGATAAATATTAAATTTTGTGACTATTATTGAAATGGAGATACTAATTTGATATGGAAATATTCTACATTATCCATGAAAGCTGTTAAACAATCCAAACTAGAGTGGGGATCATGGACCATCATTGCTTATCATCTCATAAAAATCAATCCTACCTCAAACTATCACCTTTTTGAAAATTTGTACTAATGATTTTCCATATATGTATTATTGTTATTCTCACTTTACAGAAACCCTGAGAGAATTTAGGAGACATACTTGATAAAGGCCCTTCAGAAACAGATAATAAATGCTTATTTAATGATTTTTTTTTGCCCAAAGACATATAATATATATGTATATTTGTGTATTTCTGTGTGTGTGTGTGATAAATGTCTACATCATGATTCTAACACAGGTCTCTCTTGGCATTGAATCTTGTACTCCTTCCATTTTAACCTGCTTTAAATAAGTCTTCTAATGATTTTTTTTCCTTCTTAATAATTAAGATTTTAAACCAATGAGGTTTTCAGGATTTCTAGTTATCCAAGTTATCCATGGGCTGTTTAAATAGTTTTTCATAAGATCAAATAAGGTAAAAATCCAAATACCTTGAAAAAATTATCTAATAAATAGGCACTTTAAGGCAGGAAATTATATATATATATATATATATATATATATATATATGTATGTATATATATATACATATACAGTATAACCATATATATATATATTAATTTTGAGGAGACTCCTTGATTTCATTGATATAAGGAATGACTATTTCCATTATTCATTCATGTAGATGAGTACCTAATCTCAAATTAGAGTACCTAATTTCACGTCTTAGAGATTGATTAGAGGCTTTGGGATGATGAGCAACTTTTTTTTTCATTGACCCACAACTAATAAACATCGGAGTCCATACTTGAAACAATTTTTTTCTGGTTCAAATGTCCACTTTGGTCAGATCCTCTTATTGAAAAAAGCTGCGAGTTAAAATTAAAAAGGGATAAAGGTCATTAAAAGAATATCCCTAAACTACTTAAGGTTGATGCCATATAATCCTACAAAATATTCCTAGGTATTGTCAGTATCTTCAACATAAGGTTGACTGACTCAACAGTCATGATTATAACTGTAGTCCTGCCTAGCTGGATGATAGGGGATGGAGAATTCCCAGATTTGGACTGTATTGGTCACCCATTTAGATAACAGGGTCCAAATCCCATGCAAAGCAATTATTACAACTAAATATTCTTAGGAGAGTAGTAACAGGATATACTCTATTCATTTCTCTTTAGATTATAGGGGAGAGGCAGGTAGGTGGCTTAGTGGATAAAGAGCCAGGACTAGAGAAAGGAGGTCCTGGGTTTGAATCTTGTCTCAGAACTTTCTACCTGTTTGACCCTAGGCAAGCCCCCATTTCCTAGTTCTTCCCACTCTGACTTGGAACTAATATACAGTATTGATTTTAAGATAGAAGATAAAGGCTTAAAAAAGATTATAAGGAAGTCCACCATCTACTCAATAAAATAAATGTTTCTCAGAGAATAAATGTCTTTTTGGAAACTTGTGCTACAACAATAGAGTATTTGTAGTATTTGTTTTCCCAGGGATTTTTCCCAGGGATATTTTCTAGGCAGCTTTCAGTGATATATCTACCACAGTAAAAGCAGAATCACAAAATCACCCAACTTCAAAATTGGAAAAGAACTTAGAAGACATTATGTCACAAAAACCTATCCTACCTATAAATATGTCCCAACTGGATATCCAGCCCTCGTGGGAAGACTTTCAGGGAAGTAGGACAAATTTAATTTACTTCATATTATTTTATAGTTCTTTTTGTAGAGAAATTGTCCCCCTTCTCATTTCACCAAACCTAAATGTGCCTCTTTGTAAATGAAACATATCTAACCATTATGTTCATGAATTTTGAAACTTAAGGGGGATAAAAAGTCCAACTAGTTTGCTTGTCTCATTTTTAGAGCTGAGGCATCTAAGCCAAAATGTGATGTTTTTGAGATTTAAAGGAAATAAATAGCATAGCAGGGCTTTGAACCCAGATCCTTTCAATCCAAATCCAATGTTCCTCTACTTCTCTGCACTGTTGGTCTAGAACAAAAAATCCAAGTAAAGAATTAACACAGAAGCTTTTTTCACATGTGTATCATGGACAACTGTCTCCCTTTTGTTTCTAAGGTGGTATAAGGCTTGTTGACTAATGAAGGGATCCCAGGACAGACATCAATATATTTCTGGCTTAGGATGGAAGTTGCCTTTGGCTGGTTAAAATCATAGACAATATTCCAAGGTTCCAAATCTACCTAATATTGACAAGGTAAGGGTATAGAACACAATGCATGGAGATTGTGATGGGGAGAAGGTAATACTATCATAAGAACTTTAGAATTGATATAGTCACAAAATACTGCATGGTTTATCAATTTTAAGTAATATTGGTAGAAGAATGATAACATTGATATGGTGCTGTAAAGGCCAGAATGTAACAGGATAATCCAAATGTTTAGACTGGAATATTTAGGAGTGGGGTCTCCAGGAATTTATTCAATTCCAAAGTGATTTCTTTTAGTAATTTATTTATAAAATATAGAAAGAAGGAAAGTAAGAAAATTGTGAACCATGTGTGCATTAGTGGGTGATGATTCTTACTGAACATAGTTTCAGGCATTATGTTAAGAATAGAACAATTATTATCACCAGAACTGAACTCAGATTTTCCTGATTTGAGACCCCATGCTCTATTCACTATATCCCTACAAATAGCACCAGTAGCTCACTTTTTTAAAAAAAAAAAAGCAAATTAAGTTGATAAAGGACATTTGTCAAAAACACCCCAAGGAAATGAGCAATGAACTATCCATAAAATTATTGTAGAAATGAAAGAGGGGAAGGTTGACAAAATGATATATCCATTACTAGAAAGCAAGTAAATATTAGCAGTCAGAAGTTATCTCAGCCTCCAAACTCCTTGGCCATTTCATACTTCATAGTATAATGAAAACATATTTTTTTACCATTGTTTTCTTTAACTAGATGAAACTTTATATTTGTTTTGTTCTCCCCAAATGACTGTTTATAGTTGATAAACTGATAAGAAAATTTGGAATTCAGAAGACTAAAGCAGAGCTCTGCTCACAACATTCAAGAATTTCTTTCCAATGTGATGATGGAGTTGAAATTCGAAATTTACTTCCCATGTTCTCCACTACTCTTAGATCACAAAAATTTATGGCTTCTGGAATCTCCCTTTTCTTAACTTCTATGCTGTTTCAGCCAGTTGAGATACATATAGTCTCCCTGGTTTCAATGTCCTTGTAGTTCTCACACATTTCTTCAGTTTTTGAGTATTGTCTCTTGTCCACTCTACATGAAAGGCCATATTTCAAATGTATTCTAGCAACCTCCTTCCTTTTCCCTATATAATCACAGACACTAATTATTTGGACTATTTTCAGATAAAGTTGTATTTAATGCCAATTTGTCAGTATGGGAAATGAATCTGATTTTCTTTCTATTGAGAGTGCCCAAAGGCAGGTGGTTTAAGGCTTGGATATTTAGTATAATGAGACTCAAGGGGATAAACAGTGATGTTTTAAGCACCCTCATTATGAATCAGCAAATACTGTGGTGTGTCTGCTGCAAAAAGTCAATTTGTATTTACATAACATGCTGTTCTGCCTTGTCTATTCCAGGCATCTGGATATTGGCCTTTCCTAAAGGGATCCTGGGCATTCAGCCTCCAGTGTTCAATTCCATAATAAGGCTAGTTACTTCCATTGTTCTCTTTACAGTTAGACATAAAGGATGGAGAGAGCCTCAGGATACATTTCCAGATGGGAGATTTTGGGCAGATCCAAGCTAAGCCCTCC
This sequence comes from Monodelphis domestica, assembly GCF_027887165.1. NCBI lineage: Eukaryota > Metazoa > Chordata > Mammalia > Didelphimorphia > Didelphidae > Monodelphis > Monodelphis domestica. Next base: position 745,223,600 of record NC_077227.1, on the reverse strand, counting down.
TCATTATCTGTCAATCCCTGGTAAACTGACCAGCTCCCAATCTTCCCCAGATTAATTTTGCCTCAGACAGTTATATAGAGACAGATGAAGTGCAAAAATACCCTGTTTTCTGAGGCCTTAAACAACCAGACTCATCTCATATGGAGCTGAACTCAAGTTTCAAGATCAACCATAATCACATAGAATCACTATGCTAATTAAATGAGGGAAGAGTCATAGAAAAGAATCAGGTTCATTGGAATGAAGTTCAGGGGTAGAAAACATCCAAATGTAAAATTCCCTCAGCACTGGAACTCAGCTTAGATATCATCTCATGCAATTTCCCTATTTTATTGAGAAGGAAACTGAGGTCAAAGAAGGAAGTAGAAGAACCAAAACCTCAGTCAAGATACCTTAACTTGTTTAGTGTACTTGGCATTAAGGTATATGTCTGAAATACTTTGCCACCAGAGAGATACAGATTTTTTTTAATCACCAGAATGAAAGGGATGTCTAGTGTTTTTCATGAAAAGCCTGAAAGAACATTTATATGGCACCTTCTATGTTATTACTTACAGATAGGAGATAGGAAGGTAAATTTCCTTTAGTTTTTTAACCAAATGTAAAAAAAAAAAAGAATGTTATCCATAAGCTAAGTCATTTCATGACATTTTGCCATTTTGTGTAAGCTTCCAAGGGAAGAATAGTTTTAGTACTTCCATAGAGAGTACATATTTAAAACTAGAAGGAAACAGTCTAATAATTTTTCTAATGAGCAAAATACAACTCTGAGAAGTAAAATAATTTACCTAAAGTTACAGAGATGGTATTTGGCATAGCCAGGGATTAAAACCTATATTTTATGATTCCATATATATATTAAATTCTTTATCAACTTCATAGGATAGCTTTGGGTTCAATTACAGCATTGGAGAACAAATATTAGTAGCCACATAGTATAATCCATATCCCAAAACAGCCAGCCATCTTCAAATCATCTAACAAGAGGTCATCTAGCAATTTATTTATGACTTCCAGTGACAGGACACAGATTTCTTTTCAAAATAACTCATTTAATTTTTGGATAGATTGAATTATTGGGAAACTAGTATTTGTTTGGTTTTCCCCTTATTTTAAGAATAATTTTGTTTTCTGTAACTTGCATTTAAATGTTCTATTTCAACCATTTGAAATCAAAGACCAAGCTGAATTCTCCTTATACATAGCAATCTTCCAATGCTGGAAAACAGCTCTCATATCCTCTTTATATTTCTATTTTCTAGGCTAAATATCCCTGCTTCTCTCATCAGTCCTTGTATGTCATTCATATGTCTGATGTCCTTCATCCTTTTGATCAAGTATCTTCTGAATACTCTCTAATTCAACATTGATTTCTAGTCAATATCATATTCTTTTTTAACCTGTTTTGACTTAGTATTTTACTACTTCAAAAATCAGTGACTTAAGTGATTCAATATTTCTATTTTTCAAGTAAATTAATTATTACTTTTCTATTTGTAGTTCTAGTGCATTATATAGACTAAATGCTTAAAAGTTCCTCTCATTCATTCTTTCATTCACTAATTCAATGACATATCAAACATTTATTATATGCAAGGTATTATGCCAGGTTATAGGAATACAAAGGCAGAAAATAGTCACTTTTCCCCATACAAGTTATATTTCACTGGGTAGATATAGCAAATTTGAACTGTCCCTCACCCATTGACATCACTACTTCCACTAAGTTTTCTGAGTTGTTTTCACAAGTAGAACTCACCAGCTTGTACTCAAGACTTTAGTGATGAACCTGTATATATTTGTCTCTAAATGAAAGACAGAGCTGATTGGCAGGACCAGACAACGTCTGCCAGAGATTTTTTTTTTCTCCCTACCATTATAGACTCCAAATATCCAGGATCTTCTTTGTGGGCATTTGAGAAGATTTCAAGCCTGGAAACTGCTTAATCATAGTTACTCAATTCATTAGTAAATATATAATTGGTCACTCCATTAAATCAGGCCCAAACCTAGACCTAGCTTGGGTCATAGTAAAGAGATATCCATTACCTCATCCACAATTATATTATATCACTTGATGTTCTCAAATATTCTACAAGGGAGGTACCACTGAAATCAAGAGAGCATTATGGACCAAACGTAGAATTTTAAGGGAATAAAAACCCTAAGGTTGGGATATTTGCTTTCTGTTACTAGTTTACATATTTGCCAAAGCTCATAATAATACATAATACTTTTATAAAGTTTAGCATATACCAGACACTGTGATAAATATTTGAGAAATAGTATGTCATTTGATACTCACAAGAATCCTGGAGGATGGGTACTAGCATTATGTCCACTTTACATAAAGAAATTGAGACAAACAGAGTTTGGGTTTCCTAGTTTTCAGACTATATTTGAAATCAAGTCTAACTAACTCTAGTCCCAGTGCTTTCTACATTGTACCACATAGTTGTTTTCTTCTTACGGACTTTAAGAATTCCCTAGAGAGGGGTTGGAGTCAAGATGGCAGTGTAGAAGCAGCAAAAGTTCAGACCTCTAAAAACCCTTCCTTACTGATCACAAACTGAGTGTACCTAGGGGACTGAAAATCAAGCCAAACAACAAGACAGAGCTAAGGAACCCTTCTGATGGACTCAATTCAAAAGGTATGCCCTCCCCAAATCTGGAATCTGAGAACACTTGGGTTTAAGGGGAAGGCAGAAGGAAGGTCCCAGGAACCCTCCCCCCCCACCACCACCTAGAGCACTGAGCCTCCAGCAGCCGTGATAACCTCTGGGCATGAAAAGCCTCTGGTCTGAAGGGTGTACCTTGCAGGCAGGGCTGTGCCAAGCTCAGAGCATAGAACACAGATGGCAGGGAAGGAATTAGAGAGGAAGCATAGAGCTTGAAGCCTGGCCAGAGCTGTGGAGATACTCCATATTTGCTCCAGCATTACAGGAGGTTTTAGCGTCAGAGCATATCCAGCCCAACCCTGTTGAACTTAATCACATCAAAAGTCTTCAGATGTCAGGGAATCCCAAGCTCCAACACCCCTCCCTCACAGACTGCTGGATGTTAATACAATCAAAAACCTCCAGAGCACAGGAAAGCTCAAACTCCAACACCACTCCCCCAGAGACTGCACTGAGAGATCTGACAAAGCTCCAAGATGGGAGACTGACATAATGCCCCAAAACAAAAAAAAAAATGAGAGGAGCAAGAGCATAGGAAAACACAAGGAGCAAAGAAGGGGTAAATATGAGGGGAAAAAATCAGAAAAAGAAAAAAGAAATTAAAAACAACAGCTTCTGTACAGGCAATGAACAAAGAGCAAATGGAACAGAGGAGTCAAGCAATAAAACAAAAATCCCAGCAAATTGAATACAGGCTTTGGAAGAACTCAAAATATCAGACCAAAGAAAAGATATTACAAGCTGCCTAGAAGTCATTTAGTTACCATGGAACCACAGTAAGGATAACACAGCATCTGGCTGTATCCACACTGAAGGACTGAAAGGCATGTAATATGATGTTATTGAAAGCAAGGGAACTAGGTCTACAACCAAGAATCAACTACCCAGTAAAACTGACTATATTCTTATAGGGGAAAGTATGGTCATTCAACAAAATAGAAGAATTCCAAAAATTTGTAAAGGAAAGACTAGACCTGAACAGAAAATTTGATATCCAAGCACAGAACTCAAGAGAATCATGAAAAGATAATTAAAAAAAGAGGGAAAAAAGAAAAACAAAACAACACTATTTTTAAGAGACTCAATGAGTTAAAATGATATGTATCCCTATTAGAAAAGAGGTCATGGTTACTCTAAAAATTGTTATTATCACCTGGACAGCTAGAAAAATTACACTTAGAGGGAACAGTGACAAACTGTATAGGATGAAATGACAAGACATAAATAGGTATATAGAGGTTAATTCTAAAATAAATGGAGAAAGAAACTAAATGGGGTAAATGTATATGTCGCAAAGAAGCTTATGATGGGAGGGGAGAGAACATCAATACACTGAATGGGTAAAGAGTTTGGTAATAGGAAATACTCAACTCTTATGTCCATTGAAATTGACCCAAAGAGAAAAGAAAAATCCAATCCACGGGGGGCAGAGAATAGATTTGTGCCCTGTAGGGGAGTAGAAGGGTAAAAAATAGACTGGTGGGGAGGGAAGTAGTACAAAGGAGGGAGAGGGTGAGGGGGTATTTTTAGAATGACTGCAGGGAAAATAAGGGGGGAATAAGAAGGGAGCTGGGTAGAAAGGGGAGGAAAATAAGGGTGGAAATTGGGGTGACTGATTAAAAACAAACATTGGTGTAGAAGGAAATAGTGAAAGAAGAAAAGGCAGGACCGGGAGTAGAAATCAAAATGCTGGGAAATACAAAGCTAGTAATCATAACTCTGAATGTGAATGGAATGAACTCACCCATAAATTGCAAGTGAATAGCAGAGTGGATTAGAATCCAAAAACTTACCATATGCTGTCTACAAGGAACACACATGAGGTAGGTCGATGTGCATATAGGATGAAAGTAAGAGGATGGAGCCAAATCTATGATAAAAAGAAAGCAGGAGTTGCAATCATGATATCTGACAGTCAAAGCAAAAATAAATCTAGTTAAAAGAGGTAGGGAAGGTAATTATAGCCTGATAAAAGACAGTATAGAAAATGAGGAAATATCAGTACTCAACATGTATGTACTAAATGGCATAGCATCCAAATTCTAAAGGAGAAGCTAGTGGAGCCCAAGGATTAAATAGATAGAAAAATGCTACTAGTGGGAGACCTGAACATTCCTCAATCTGAACAAGATAAATCAAGCTAAAAAATAAATGAGAAAGAAGTAAGAGAAATGAAGGAAATCTTAGGAAAATTAGTTAGTAGACATGTGGAGAAAAATAAATAGGGACACAAAGGAATACACCTTCTTTTCAACAGCACATGCTACATTCAAAAAAATGACCATGCAATAAGGCATAAAAACATTGCAAACAAGTGCAAAATAATAGAAAAATAAATGTAATCTTCCCAGATAACAATGCAATGAAAATAATAATTATTAAGTGTACATGGAGAGGTGAATAAAAATTATTTGGAAATTAAAAAATATTAATCTCCAAAACCTGTTAGTTAAAGAACAAATCATAGAAACAATTTATAACTTCATTGAAGAAAATGACAATGATCAAACATCCTTTCAAAACCTATGGGATGCAGCCAAAGCAGTACACAGTGGGAAATTTATATTAGAGGTCAATGAATTGGGCATGTGAATAAAAAAAAAAAAACTAGAAAGTGAACAATTTAAAAATCCTCAGATGAAGACTAAATTAGAGATCAAAAAAATCAAAGGAGAAATGAATACAATTGAAATTCAAAGAACTATTGATTTAATAAAGAAGACTAGAAGCCGGTACTCTGAAAAAACAGGTAAAATAGGCAAAGTACTGGTCAGTCTAATTTAAAAAAGGAAAGAAGAAAACCAATTTGACAGAATCCAAGATGGAAAGGGAAACCTCATCTCTAATTTAAGAGGAAATTAAGGCAATCATTAAAAACAATTATGCCCAATTATATGGCAACAAAAATGGAAATCTAGGTGATATGGATGAATACTTACAAAAATATAAATTGCCTAGACTAAAGAGGAAGAAATAAATTACCTAAATAACCCCATATCAGAAAAAGAAATTGAACAAGCCATCAAAAAACTTCCTAAGAAAAAATCCCCAGGTCCATGTGGATTCACAAGTGAATTCTATCAAATATTCAAAGAACAACTAACACCAATATTATACAAAGTATTTGACAGAATAAGCAAAGAAGAAGTTCTACCAAATTCATTTTACAACATAAATATGGTACTGATTCTAAAGCCAGGAAGGTCAAAAAGAGAGAAGAAAACAATATACCAATCTCCATATGTCTATAGATGGAAATATCTTAAATACAATATTAGCAAAAAAGCTTTAGCAAGTCATCACAAGGGTTATTCACTATGAAAAGGCAGGATTTTTACCAGGAACACAAGGATGGTTCAATATTAGGAATACCATCCACATAATTGACCATATTAACAAGGAAAATGACAAAAATCACATGATTATCTCAATAGCTATAGAAAAAAGCCTGTGATAAAATAGAGCACTCATTCCTATTGAAAACACTAGAAAGTATAGGAATAGAAGGGTCTTTCCTAAAAATAATAAACAGTATATATTCAAAACCACCAGCAAACATTATCTGCCATAAACTAGAAGCCTTCCCAATAAGAACAGAAGTGAAACAGGGATGTCCATTATCACCTCTATTATTTAACATTGTACTAGAAACACTAACAGTAGCAATTAGAGAAGAAAAAGAAACCGAAGGTATAAAATAGGCAAGGAGGAGACCAAGTTATCAGTCTTTGTGGATGATATGATGGTCTACTTAAAGAATCCTAGAGAATCAACCAAAAAGCTAGTTGAAATAATCAACAACTTTAGCAAAGTTGCAGGATACAAAATAAACTCACATAAGTCATCAGCATTTCTTTATTTCTCCATTCCATTTCAGCAGGAAGAATTAGAAAGAGAAATTCCATTTAATAGCACAACAGGCAGTATAAAATACTTAGGTATTTGTCTGCTGAAACAAACAATGAACTATATGAACACAACTACAAAACACTCTCCACATAATTAAAACTAGATCTAAACAGTTGGAAAACATTGATTGCTCATGGGTGGGATGAGCTAAAATAATAAAAATGACAATCCAACCCAAATTAATTTACTTATTTAGTTCCATACCCCTTGAACTACCAAAAAAACTTTTTTTAATGAATTAGAAAAAAAAAAAACATAACAAAGTTCATTTGGAAGAACAAAAGATCATGAATATTCAGGGAAATCATGAAAAAAAAATGCAAAGGAAGGAGGACTTGCATTCCCAGATCTCAAACAATACTATAAAGCAGTGTTTGTCAGATCAGTTTGTTCCTGGCTAAGAGACAGAAAGGAGGATCAGTGGAATAGATGTGGGGTAAATGACCTCAGCAAGACAGTCTATGATAAGCCCAACGATCCCAGTTTTGGGGACCAAAACCCACTATTTGATAAAAACTGCTGGGAAAATTGGAAGACAGTATGGGGAGATTAGGTTTGGATCAACATCTCACACCCTACACCAAGATAAACTCAGAATGGGTGAATGACCTGAATATAAAAAAGGAAACTATAAGCAAATTAGGTGAGCACAACATAGTATACTTGTCAGATGTTTGGGAAAGGAAAGACTTTAAAACCGAGCAAGGGATAGAAAAAAATATCATCAAATATTAAGTCAATAATTTTTATTACATCAAATTAAAAAGTTTTTGTACAAACAAAACTAATACATCCAAAATTATAAGGGAAGCAACAAATTGGGAACCATCTTCATTACAAAAACCTCTGACAAAGGTCTAATTACTCAAATTTATAAAGAGCTAAACCAATTGTACAAAAAATCAAGCCATTTTCCAATTAATAAATGGACAAGGGACATGAATAGGCAATTTTCAGTTAAAGAAATCAAAACTATTTATAAGCCCATGAAAAAGTGTTCTAAATCTCTTATAATCAGAGAAATGAAAATCAAAATAACTCTGAGGTACCACCTCACACCTAGCAGATTGGCTAACATTACAGCAAAGTAAAGTAATGAATGCTGGAGGACATGTGGCAAAGTTGGGACATTAATACATTGCTGGTGGTGTTGTGAATTGATCCAACCATTCTGTAGGGCAATTTGGAACTATACCAAAAGGGTGCTAAAATACCGTCTGCTCTTTGATCCAGCCATAGCACTGCTGGCTTTGTACCCCAAAGAGAAAAAATACATGCACAAGAATATTCATGGCTGCGCTCTTTGTGGTGGCAAGAAATTGGAAAATGAGGGGATGCCATTCAATTGGGGAATGGCTGAACAAATTGTGGTATCTGTTAGAGATGGAATACTATTGTGCTCAAAGGAATACTAATGTGGAGGAATTCCATGGGAATTGGAACAACCTCCAGGAATTGATGCAGATTGAGAGGAGCAGAACCAGGAAAACATTGTACACAGAGACTGATACACTGTGGTACAATCAAATGTAATGGACCTCCCCATTAGTGGCAGTGCAGTGACCCTGAACAACTTGGAGGAATCTATGAGAAAAACCATATCCGCATTGAGAGGAAACACTGTGGGAATAAAAACACTGAAGGAAAACAACTGCTTGAATACATGGATCAAAGCATATGTTTGGGGATGTAGACTCTAAATGAACACCCTAGTGCAAACATCAGCAACATGGAAATAGGTTCTGATCAAGGACACAAGTAATACCCAATGAAATTGCGCATTAGCTGGGGGCTAGTGAGGGAAATAATGTAATTATTTTAACCAAGGACTAATGTTCTAAATTGACTAAATAAACTAATTCTAATGGGAAAAAAAAAAGAATTGCATAGAGCAGTGATGGCAAACCTTTCAGAGTTTGGGGTAATATGAGAAATGTCCTCAGGCATGTGAGGGGAAGGGGTAAGAAGAAGCCCTGCCCCATGTCTGTCTGGTATTCTAGTAATGAACTGGAAAACTCTGGGCTGGGGAGATAGTATGTGTGCCCACAGAGAGAGCTCTGAGTGCCCACCTCTGGCATAAATACCATAGTTTCACCACCATGGGCCTAGAACAATGAAAATTGATATGTACTATAGGATGCATTACAGATTTTTACAATGAGGAAGGGCATTAAATATTAGAAACTCTTTCATGTTACAGATGATGAAATTTAAGTACATAATGTTTAATTGAATTGTCAAGAGTTATATAGCCAATGTGTATGTCAGAGATGGGATGGTTAGTCCAATTTTCTTTTGCTACAATTACACCTTTCTGTCTGCTACAAAGCACACTATATTTCTGTTACTATTATTAACTCAAATTTTTCAGTTAAGGAAACTGTTAAAAAGCTTAATGGAATTGCCCATGTACATACAGCTATAAAATGACAGAGCTGATTCCAAGTCCAGTGTTCAATGGGTTAGGTCCAATTGCTATACATAAGTTCCTTTGATATATCAGAAATTGTTTGCAAATGGAAGTATCTCTTTCCTATATTTCTCATCCTCTTAATACAGGCAAGAATATTCCTGAGTCATATTACTAGAAGTTAGCTAACAAGTCTTCCTTCATTCAGGCTCCTTTGGGTTAAATTTCTCCAGTGTTTCAAATGATTACCACATATCAAAAACTCTGTTCCCTAAGTTATTCTGCAGACTCCCTCTAAGTGTTTCTAGGTTATTATTACCCATAGTTCTTGATGATATGAAAATATATTTAATTTCACAGAATCTCAGATTTGGGAGAAATGTGAAGATCACCTTTTTCAATTTATACCTAAAAATGATAGCAGTTGCAATAACAATAATAGCAATAAAACTATTTGTAAATATACTTAATATTATTGTGACTTTCTTTTATTATACATATGATAAATTTATATGTGTTCATCAATTGTGGTAGAACTGATAAAAGACTGGCTTCCTAGGTAGTGTCAAAAGGAGGGAAATTTTAGGATATATAGGGATGAATTATGTTGGGCCAGTAGCAGAAGATTCTCTATGGTTTGGGAAGGCCAACAAACCCCAGCCAGGCAAAGCCTAGACTGAGACTACAGACACATGTCACTCAGTGAAATGGGAAGTATGTTTAATAAAAAAGAATGAGGTAGTAGGGTATGGGATAACCTAAAGATCATTATCTAAATAATACCCCAGAATCCAATATCTCTTCACAGAGATTTTTTCAGAGTGATTTTTCTTCCTACTCTAATACTCTCCTCACTGCCTAAATTCCAAGTTCCTGTTCTTGGTTAAGCTAAAATTAAACCTCCCTGCTCCCTTAGCTGGTTTTAAGGAAAAGGTCTGTATAAGCTTAAAAGGGCCCAGGGAAGGTCCTAGATCTAAAAGGACCCTGACCTGGTCTCACAATCAGATTCCAGATGGTTCAGGATCACCAGGAACTACAGTAGATAACAGCAGATCTGCATGGCAGCAGGGCAAGATAGCAATACAGGATAGAGAATTCAGGGTAGTATAAGGTAGTATCAGACACTAAGGAAAAGCAACCTACCTCTCCAGGTTAAAATCTAGAGAAAGACCCCTAAACCTCAGTTAACTGTCTCTCCCTTACTTTCCCATTCTAAAATTCTCTCCCTGTTATTCTCATGCCTCCGCAAACTTGCTCTAACCCTCTCTTCCTTTTAACAGTAGCAAGACCAATAAACTAATTTTCTCACCTTGGAAAAGATGAGTAGACTCAGAGCTCTGGAAAACTTCCGAAAATATAAGTTAGAAGCAACTTTTTTTCAAAATATATTGGTGGGGAACATCTCTATTCTAGGATTTCCTCATACCAGGAAATCTTCACATTAAAAAATAAAATAAAATAAAAGAGTTGATAAAGTTTCCCAATCAGAGATCTTGAATCAATATTAGTTCACCTGTGTTTGAAAACTCAGAGAGGCAGGATGAAACAAATGTTCTGCCTCTGTCATATTCTAAGACTTGTCCATATTCAGAGGCAGTAATGATCTCTCTCTCTCTCTCTCTCTCTCTCTCTCTCTCTCTCTCTCTCTCTCTCTCTCTCTCTCTTTCTCTCTCTCTTTCGCTCTCTCTCTCTTTCTCTCTCTCTCTCTCTTTCTCTCTCTCTCTCTCTCTCTCTCTCTTTCTCTCTCTCTTTCACTCTCTCTCTCTAAGGCCCTCTCTCCTCCATTTGTATCTCCCAGCAATATCCTGCAAATAACAAGAGCTAATATATGCAAAGACTTGGAATTCCTCAAGGGACAAGTTGCCATCTAAATTGAAACTCTTATTTTCAAAAGAATTTTCATTAGAGACCAAAATGTTCAGTGGTTATTGGTCTATTTGCAGGGGCAGAGAGGGAGGGCAGTCATCTAAGATGTTATCAAGCATGAATTTATCTGTGTTTTGTTTTATAGGAGAAAATTGTCATGGCTCGATTTGCTGTTGATGGTTGAAAGCCTGAATGATAACAATGGAATGAGATGAAAGGAATTTCAGCTGACAATATGATAAACAAAATGAGTTTCTCTTGCATCTAACATGTGATGGTTTGCTAATAGCATGGTACTTCCATTTCAGAAGGCATTCTGTTCACACAACATTTTATGGCAAGCAGGCAAAGGCTCACTATTAGTGCATTTTCATGGTCTGTTTGACTGGAAATGAAATGTTTCCATATCTGCGTTTTACAAAAGTGAATTATACTGGGTTATAAAAATTGCTCCAATATGTAGTCCTTCTATGATCAACATTATTAGTAAGATTATATGGAAAATCCATGTTTTATAATTAGTTTATAGATGTGAGTAGTGTGACTTGGGCAAACAAATGACTTGATTAACAATCATGATCATGATCATGATCATGATCATGATTCATTTCTATTTGAACCCTATTGACCAAGATTTCAATGAATTAATAATAATGATGAAAATACTCATACTGCTGATAACATTGCTATTTTTAATAAAATAATATTCAACAAATTCCCCCAACAGAGGCAGAGCCCTCAAATATACCTGTGAATTAAACAAATCATCTACTGAGACCAGAACATCATGACTGGCAAAACAAATACTGAAAGACACAGAGATACAAAATCTATTAATTAAAAAATCCCTATATAAAATGATTTTAATATGCATCATTATTCTTCTTACTCATAATCCCCAAACTATTTAGATTTAATTTTAATGTGCAGATATTTAGAGGAAGAAATCAAAACCATGTAGGTACTGAATGATGGAGCAAATTATACATGTCCTATCCATTATATGAATTGCGTTAAGAATTTATTCATGGAGCTACAGGGTATGAGTTTGTACCTTAATACTTTTACTCAATTACTATCTATCTATCTATCTATCTATCTATCTATCTATCTATCTATCTATCTATCTAACTTTATTTCTCCCTATATATATGTTTATTGATATGAGAGTCGATGGAATCTTAATTTCTTTTCAAAAATAGCAACAATGTAAACTGTACTAGAATATTTTTTCTCCTAACCTCATGAAAAAGAAAGAATGAGAAAATATTAATTTGCCGTAAGTTAAGTAACTCTAAAACATGTCCACAGTCTTTTACATACTTTGTATCATTTGATTATTTCTATAATCCTATGAGGTCAAAGTTTTATTATTTCAATTTTGCTGATGATGGATTGAAAATAAGAGATATTGAATGACTGGCCAAGGGTCAGAAAACTGTTAATTGTCTCTGGTGGTATTAAAACTAAAGTTTTCCTCAAAACCAAAAGCTGATTTGAAAAGCAACACTTGATTTATCAAGCCAGCATTTCCACATGCGTGACCCAAAATATCTATTTACTAAAATATTCTTAGAGATTCTTTTAATTAAAAACTAGCCACTGACATGAAGTATACTAAATAGTTTTTGTTTGTTTTAAGCAAAGAGGACTTGAAATTTGGGCACAAATTTTGTCTAGCACTGTGACCATATCAAATATCTCATCTATTTTTATCTCCAGTCTTCTTATTAATAAATTGGGGATAATACCTCTGATCTATCTTATGAACCTATTTTTAGACTCAAATGAAATACCTTCTATGAAAGGATCTGTAAACTTTAAAACAACATAAAACTTTCATTGCTGGCTCCATTGCTATGCCTCAGTGATAGTGAACTTTTAGAGATGGAGTGCCATGTTTGCTCCCCACCCTCAGAGAACACATGTTGTGAGCTCCCTCCCACCAAGGGTTGGACATGCCCTGCCCCCTCCCCTTAATCAAGGCAGGGGGTGAAGTGAGGAATATCCTCAGTAAGTACAGAGTGGGGTAGGGGAGTGGCCTGAGCACTCCACTCCCCTCCATCTCTGCTGCCTGTGAGATGTTCACCTTACCCTTTTTTACTCCTATTGGGCTCCTGGGCATAGGGGCAGGTAAGTGATGTAAAAAAGTACTTATCATGCATGGTGGAGAGGCAGAAGGGAAGAGGTATGCCTGAGTTCCTCTGACTTTTAGTAATTAACTGGAGAGGTGGTGAGGTGGAGGGCAGCTGTGTGCCCACAGGGAGTGCTCTGCATACTATCTTTGGCACCTGGGCCATAGGTTCACTATCATTGTTATAACATATAATAGAAGATAGCTTGGTAGAACATTGGGAGAGAGACACCAGATTAGAATCAGATGGCTCAAGGAGTGGTGCCAAATTCTCTTCCTTGTTGTGCACCCTTGAGCAAGTCATTCAACCAGGTTTCTCATCACCTTGTGAATCATTGGTATTTTTTTTCCTTTGAGAGACACAAATCCATATAAGATATAATAAATAAATCCCAGAAAGTCACCTGAGTTATATAGAAACTAAGACACTACTCATTCTCTTATCAGGGATCAAAGGACAGATTAGAAGCTAGTTTGTTTGTGGAATCATCTTCAGTAGTCTGTGTTTCCTAAAATGTATTTATCAAGGAAGAGAACAAAATAAATCCACCACTTATTTATTATTGTTAAAATTAAAATATTTTAAATATTTGATAGAGGAATTTTCAATTATTCAAAATATATATCTTCTACTCATAATCTCCTCTGAGTCTTCATCATCTCCTATATTATCTCAGAATGTGTGTTGGTGGGGTGGGAGTGATTGATGGGATGGAGTCCCATTACTATTGATACAGCTACTTTGACTAACCATTGATGTCCAAGGGACTGCCAAAATATTTCTTTCAGGGAACTATAGGAAGGATACTTTATTGAGTATATGAAATAACAATAATTTTTGGTCCTTTTTTAAAGAGTTCACAACAAGGAAGGGGAAATTATTATTAAGAGATTCAAAGATAAAACTAGTTAATCAATTAAAAAGATATTTAGTTTTCTTTTTACTAATAACTTATTAGGTTGATGTTGGATATATTAAAGAAAACCAAAAACTGTTCTTGACTTCAGGGAACTAACAGTCCAAAAGGATGACATATATATGAATACAAGGTACTTATAGAGTGGACACAAAGTTATCTTAAAAGGGGAAACAATAACAGCTGAATGTAGAGGAAAAAGTGAATTTAAAAAATACTCTAATATATGGTTATTGAATTGAGGCTTGAAGGAAGTGAGAGAAATGAAAAAAATAAGGACTAGAAAGAAGATCATTCCCAGAATTGGATGACATTCACTCTCAAGGCATGGAGATATATGATTGAAAGTTTTGCATGAGGGAAAAAAGGCAGACCACAATGTCTGGACTATAATCTGGATTAACTAGATGCCTCAAGGTATAGGGTCTCTAATAGTTGGGTTGACCATTTGAGTTATTTTGGTTGTCTTTGATCAGGGATTCTCTTCTGTGACATAAGGAGCTCCATTCCTGAAAGCTACTTCCTCTCTTTGTGTCTATATCTGTATTCCCTTTGTGAAGAATATGTGTCTGTGTCTCCTCAACTCTGCTTCAAACATTCTGGAACTATAGTTCTTCAAACTACTAAAGGTTTTCATCCATCTTTTCTTCCTTGAAGAAATCTCTCCCTAGATAAGTTTTTGAGCCTAAGTTCTCTTAAATGAAATCTTTTCCTAACTTTTAGCTATCTTAGTAAGTACTTGTCCAACGAGATTCCTTTTTTTAATTAATCAGGGAAAAATAAGTTTTTACATATCCCCAAGAGATTACTGTGTTGAATATACTTTGAAATGATTTTAATATCACATTAACACCTCAGAATTGCATTCTAGCTTTCTGTGATTACATCAACTCAGGTGGAGGGCACACACTCTCTTGCATATATACTTGGACACAATGTGTCCTCTGATGAAATATAAGAGACATGAGAATGTCTTATTAATTTTTATTGCTTCTGCATACCTACATATAATCCAGCTTTGTTCTTGGCACATGACATGTTTAATAAACAATCCAATTATTTAGTAGGAAGTTGTTTACTAAAAGTCAGATCACCTGAGTTGACCCTTGAATGGAGATTAGATGTTGGGTATCACTGTAGGCATGACTCAAAGACTAATTTCTGTCCATGAAATGGGTAGCAGTCTGTGAGAAATTAGGACATGGCATGAGGTTCACTTTTTCTGGAAAAGAGAATAAATATAGGAAGCATAGTAGGAACCTGAATCTACAGGGAATATGTTCCAAGATCTACTTTGAGTAAAAATCACAGATATAAATAATCACCTGTTGATCCCATATATAACTTGATTTTCTTGTATATGTATGTATGTATGTATGTATGTGTATATATATATCATATATGAATATATATGATTATATGTGCATAATAAAGTTTAATGAAGTAAAACATAATAAAATATTATCAACATTAAATATAACAATAAAGTATATTTTACTTTACTATACAGTACATTACAGCAGTCCTCCCTTAAACATATGGTGGATAAATTCCAAGACTCATGATGAATGACTAAAACCATAGATAAAGGGTGTAAAGTGGAATCTACTCTAACGTGCAATGAGACCACACAGTTTAATGGAAAATAGAAGGTAGAAAATTTGAAATATCAGACTGAAAAGTTTCAATTTTGTCATCTAATCAATATGATAAAATTACAAATATCTTGTGTCTTCTCTATTCCACACACTGACACAAAAATAGAAATGATAATAGCTTCTCATGTAGGATCATACAACTAGTAAGGGTCTTTAGCCATATTTGAACTCATGTCTTTCTGACTCCAGACCTAACACACTCTCCATTGCACTAACTAGCTATCCCATGGACATGCATATATACACAATATACTAATGAAAAAGAAAGGCTATTCCTCTTAAAAATACTTTATTTTCTAAAGATATAAAATAAAATATCCATTGATTACTTTGGAGAAATATTAGTTTAAGGAAAAAAAAAAGACTAACTTACCAAATAATTTCTTCACTTATAGTATTCAGTTTTCTTAAATCCCATTCATATAACGCAGCCATGCTAAAAATCCCTATTTATAAAGATATCACCCTTCTAAGAATCTCCTTGCTAATTATTCTCACCCCATCTTTTGGCAATGGATATAAAAATAATAAATTAATTATAATTATTTATTGAACTTCTACCATGTGATATAAAAATGGGTAGAAAGAAGTCTTACTCAAAGGGAGCTTATATTCAAATGGGATAGAAACATGCAAAGATATACATGTTTAAATAAATAAAGCACACATTGATTTTAAAGATGAAAATTAATATTAATCAAGAGGGTGAAGTAGAAATTGAAAGAACCTAATAATCATCTCCTTAAAGAGACCCTAAAATGAAACATTCAAGGACTTTTTTTTAAACCCTTACCTTCTGTCAGAGTCAATACTGGTTATTGGTTCTTAGGAAGAAGAGTGGTAAGAGCTAGGCAATGGGAGTTAAGTGACTTGCCTAGGTTCACACAGCTAGGAAGTGTCTGAGACCAGATTTGAACCCAGGACCTCTCATCTCTGGGGCTGTCTCTCAATGCACTGAGCCACCTAGCTACCCTCTTCAAGGACTTTTAAAACAAAATTTAGAAAAACCTAAGCCAAGGAAAAAGTACCCCAAGTAGCCGGTAAAGAACATTTAAATACCATGGAGCCAAAGTTAGCTACACAACATTTGGAAGCTCCTACATTAAAGGAATTGAAGCAATAAAATATGATAGCACAAAAAACAAAGGATCTAGACCTACATCCAAAAGTCAAACACCCAGTGAGACTCTCTAGGGGGAAAATGTGCCATTTATTGAAATAAAGGAATTTCAGGCATTATTGACAAAAAAAAAATTAAAGCAACTGAAATGAAAATTTAATAAGAAAATTCAACACTCAAGGGAATATGTTCCAAGATCTACTTTGAGTAAAAATCACGGATATAAATAAGCACCTGTTGATCCCATATATAACTTGATTTTCTTGTATGTGTATGTATGTATGTGTATATATATATATCATATATGAATATATATGATTATATATGCATAATAAAGTTTAATGAAGTAAAACATAACAGAAAACAGAAAACCTAAAGATTTCAATAAGGTACATTCATTCCTGTGAAGATTACACTTAAGGTACATAAGATAGGCATGATATTTAAGAGACTTAAGAACTTCATCACTATTAGGAAATTAAGAAGTAGTATACATAGAAAGAAGGAAGGGAATAAATGCAATAAGATAGGTTGATATCTAAAAAATAATCAGGGGATGGTAAAGAGAAACATATGGAAAGAAAATAAAATGAGAGATAAAAGAAGATGAATTGTCTCCATTGAAGAGGTGGCTAAGAGTCTATAAAGTAGAGAAGAAGATGAAATTGTATGATGGGCAATGCATATATTTTATTCTCATATAAATTAGCCCAAAGTGGGGAATACTCATACTTAGTCAGCTATAAATACCAACTTTATCCTATTGAAAAGTTGGAGGGAAAGGTAATTAAGGGAATGGGAAAAATGAACAAAAGAAGAGGTTGGGGCTGAAATGGTCAGAAGGAAAATAATTATAAACAGGGAAAGACTGAAAGGAGAGGGAGAAGTGGAAAAAGGAAAAATAATATGGAGGGAAAAACAATCAGTAATCATAATTAATGTGAATTGGCTTAATTCAGTCATAAAATCTAAAGGGAAATCAGAGTGAATTAAAAAACAAAATCCCACAATACACTGTCTACAAGAAACATTTAAAAGAGGAATACACACATGGAGTAAAAAAAGTACAGGAATGGAACAAGATAGTTTATGCTTGACTAAAGTAAAATAAAATAAATAAATAGGGGTAGCCATCATGGTCTCAATCAAAATAAATATAAAAATTATTCTAATCAAGAGACATAAGGAAGAAAATTATATATTTATAAAAGGCAGCATAGACAATGAAACAATATCAATACTAAACATATATGAACTAAATAGAATAGCATCAAAATTCCTAATAGAGAAGTTATATGATCTATAAGTTGAAATGGTCTGTAAAACACCACTACTGAAGGACTCAAACCTTCCCTCTCATAAGTAGATAAATTCAACTAATATATTTTAAGAAGAAGTTTAGGAGGAAAATCAAACTTTTTTTAAAAAAGTTAGATATGATAGACCTATGGAGAAAATGAAAAGGAATAGAAAAGAATATACTTTTTTTTTTGGTCAGCAGTACATCTAACAATACAATTTAGAAAAACAGAAGTATTAAATTCATTCTTTTCAGATCATAATTTTAGAAAAGTTACATTCACCGAAGAATAGCAGAGAGAAAAACTAAAAATTAATTGGAAATTAAATAATCCTCTCCTAAACAAAGAATCAAAAGAATTAATCATAAAAATAATAATTTATTTCATCAAAAACAATGACAACAAAGAGACAATATGCTAAAATTTATGGGATGCAGTCAAAGATGTATATAGAAGGATATATAACTCTTTTAATCCAGAAATAAAGGGTGACACAAGGAACAAATTTAGGGAACATGAAGAAAGTTTCCTGCCTTATTATACATGAAGGAAAACTTTATGACAAAAATGTTGACAGAGAATATTATGAAAATAACAATGGAAAATTTTAATTTATTAAAATAAAAATATTTTCTACAAACAACAATCAACACAACCAAGATAAGGAGGAAAACCATCAGTCTTAGAGAAGGGGGGAATCATTGAATGTATCTCTGACAAAAGCCTCAAATAAAATTTATAATAGTACAAAACATTTCCCAAATGAAAAATGGTCAAAGGATATGAAGAGGCAATTCTCTGAGTAAGGAGTTAAAACTACTGTGAATTTTAAAACTATTCTACTACTAAATATTGTCTATATAGGGCATTTCACTTCCTCTCTTGTCTCTCTCTCCCCAGAGAGGCAGCTCTGGATGGCAGCATGTTAAGAGTTCCAACATCTTGGCCTGGTGGCAGCTATTTGTCTGGGTTTTGGCGGTGAGTTTGTCCTTGAGCTAATTCAGGTTCAGGCATTTTGGCTGAGTGCTCTTGGAGTTCAGGCTGATTCCTTCCTCTTTTATTCTCAAAAACCTTACCATCCTAAAGCCTCTAATCTCCCCCCTGGCTCAAGCCAGGCAGGAGAACTCCTACACCCTTTCCTTCTCCCTTCTTCTTAATTTCTTTCCACTATATTTATTAAATCACCATAATTTTCCAGCTGACAGGTATTTTTTTTTTTTAATTTGGGATATCCATGGTGACCAATAATTAATATAGTTTTAGGTCACAACACTAAAATTATCCTTCAGAGTTTTGGCTGACCACATTGGTTGTGACAAAATACCCTCAATCTTCTTAATTATCCTAAACCTTTTCTCTACTGTGACTATCCCTAAGTTCAGCTTTTAATAGCTTATTTTGATCAACTGAAGAGGTAAGTAAATTTGGATTTTTTTCCCTCTCTCCTTAAATTAGATAGAATACAGCTGTTTTTCTCCTTGTTTTTTTTTTTTAATCCAAAGTGCCAGGACTGGGAAAGCTCTTTAGTTATGAATCCCCTTTCCCTCAGGGAACAACTGCATAGAATACTCTTAATTAGGAGTAAAGGGGACCTAAGAGATTTATGGCCTTGCCCTACTCCCGCTCCCCATGTGTTTTGTGAAGCCAACTAGGAAGAGAATTTATATATATATGAATACTACATTCTTCAACATGTATATGGCAGTTGAAGAGACATTGAGGAATTCATAATACCTCCAATTTTTTGTATTATTAGGTAAAGCCATTTTTGTACTTCTGATTACTATGTTTAGAGATGCTAACATAAAAAAAGTTTGAATCTTATATTCAGAAAACATGCAAAATTATGAAGCTAAAATACAAGAAATTATGCAAAAATCTGAAGATAGAACACAGGAAAACATAAAAAAACATGCGATATAAAACACAGGAAAATATTTAAAAATTTGAGGTTAAAATGCAGGAGAACATGCAAGCCCAATTGAACAACTTAAAGTATGTCTTACATGATTAATTGGCAAACATCCACCCACCAGAAACAGGTCTGGATATGACAGACCTGTTTCTGAACCTCTAAATGAGGAAATTTCCTTCCCTGAAATAGAAGATAGTAAACACCTTCTTTTGGAATTGCACAAAAGGGGACATAAGATCTTGAAGGGTAAAGTTCAGTGGTGTCTACCTAAAGTAGAATATTTGGCGTTCATCCTGACTGTGGGTGACCACTGTATTTGACATAAAGGAATTGAGAATATTCAAAATGTAAGCACTCCTACCACTAAGAAAGAATTGAGAGCAGTTTTAGGAGCAACAGGGTTTTGTAGACAATGGATTCCTTGCTATGGGGAAATTACTAAACCTCTTATAGCAGCTACAAGGGATTCGATCCCTAAACCCCTCAAATTAGATACAGAACACCTATCAGCTCTATCAGATCTAAAACAGGCTATCTTGTCGGCTCCTGCTCTAGGCATCCTAGATTACAACAAGCCATTTACTTTGTATGTAAATAAGCAAAGAGGGTAGTTTCAGGTGTTTTAACTCAGACTTTGGGGCCTTCTCAGTGCCCAATTGCTTATTATTCTGCCAAACTGGACCCAGTAGCATCAGGAGTACCACCATGTCTTATAGGAGTAGCTGCTACAGCCTTACTAATGACAAAAATTGTTGATCTAGTATTAGGATGCTCATTAACAATTATATGCCCATATGAGGTAGAAGCATTGTTACTAAGGCAAAGAACACAGACATTCTCAGATCAGTGAATTACAAGGTATGAAATAACCTTGTTAAATAATGAAAACATCACCTTGAAACGCTGTACAAACCTTAACCCTGCCACCTTGTTTCCAGATTTACAAACGTCAGGAGAACCATTACACAATTGTGAAACACTAGTGTCCTTGGTAGAAAATCCACGGGATAATCTCTTGGACACTCCTTTAGACAATCCAGATCTGGTCTTATTTCTTGATGGTTCCTCTTTTATGAGGGATGGCATATGCTACACTAGAGCTGCTGTAGTCACAGAATTTGCCATTGAGTGGTCAGCTTCACTGCCCTCTAATATTATTGTTCAAGGGCCAGAACTCATAGCTCTGAAACATGCTTGTATAATTGCCAACGATAAAGAGGAAACAATTTATATGGATTCTAGATATGCTTTTGGCATTTGTGACTCAGTTGACATGCTATGACTCCAGAGAGTATATTTGACCTCAGCTGGAAAATCTATAGCTAATGCAGAAATTTTGTTCTTTCTGCTTTCCAGCTGCCTGAAGCCCTAGCTGTTGTTCATTGCTCTGTCCATACAAGTGGCACTGACCTTGTCTATAGGGGAAATGATGGAGCACATGCTGTTGCAAAACTAGCAGCCATAGAAGGGCCTGAATTAATTTTAACATTAACAACCACTGATGACTTAAATTTATCACTTTCCTACAAAGAAAAGGAAGTGGAAAAATGGAAGCAAAAATTCAAATCAAAACAGATTAATGGAGTATGGGTGTCATCTGAAGGAAAACTCCTCCTCCCTAGAAGTTTCTATCACCAAATTTTCCAATCTGTTCATAATAATGGCACTTTGGCACCCAGTGCATCATGGACTCTATTAAGAGAGTATGGATAACCCCTTGTATAACTATCATAGCCTCTAATGTGTGTTCAGCCTGCTCTACCTGCCAGGCATATAAGCAACATGTCTTTCATGGCAAAGCCTTTGGTGGGCGTTCTCTGGCTTACACATCTTCTGAGCACCTACAGATAGATTTCATAACAATGCCAAAGGCTGGACATTATAAATTTTGTCTAGTCATAGTAGATCAACTGACCAGATGGCTTGAAGCATTTCCTGGGACCCGAGCCACAGTGGCTTTTGTTACTAAGTTGTTTTTAAAAGAAATTATTCCTCACTTTGGCCTGCCAGCATGTATGGGTTCAGATAGAGGTAGTCATTTTACTGATTATTTTCTAAATCAAATATATTCTTGCTTAGGCAAAGCTCCCAAATTCCATGTTCCACATCATCTCTAGAACTCAGGCCACATTGAAAGAATGAATAAAGAACTTAAAACTATGATTGGCAAATTGCACTGAGACACATTTTAAATGGCCTGAAGTTCTCCCTCTGGTCCTATTTTATCTTAGAAGAAGGCCTAGAGGAGACCTACACATCTCACTATATGAGATGCTTTTTGGACATCCACCTATACAGGCTAAGCCTTTCTCCCCTGCATGTATATCACTATTAGGGGGAGATACTACTATTGCTTCCTATATATAGAAATTACAGCACAGATTGTGTGAACTCCATGAATCTGGAACTGCAGTATCAGCCAGATCACTAGACTTTTCACTTCATGACCTGAACCCAGGAGACAAGATGTATATCAAGAATTTCCAGCATGCTGGAGCATCTCAACATTCCTGGGAAGGACCATTCCAAATATTTTTGACTACTCCAACATCTATAAAGGTTGGAGAAAAGGACTCTTGGATTCATTGCTCACATGTGAAGAAAGCATCTTCTGTTGAGACTGATTGACTGTATCCTATCACATGCATTGGAGATAATAATCCATTGACAAGTAGATACTGTTTTCAGGAACACATTGAATTCCTGATCCCCCCCTTATTTTTATTATTGCTTTTCTTTTACTTTGATTAGAATATTTGTTTTTTCCCCATTTCTAATTTCTTGTTCTTAAGATACATACAATCAATATTAATTTTATTCTACAATAATATAAGTTATATTTATTTTATTGTAATATATATATATATAACTTGTATTATTGTAGTATATATGTATATATATACTTTCTATAATATTAATACATATCCAAACAGCTTTAGACTGTGCAAACCTGCCATTTATTGATCATTGTTATGTGACTGTGATTAATGTTTGTGTCTGATTCTATGAAACTGGATTAAAAAGGAGCGCCGACTTAACCTGAATAGTGCCAAAGGAGCATACATGTCAAAAATGAAAGAAAGAAAGAAAGAAAGAAAGAAAGAAAGAAAGAAAGAAAGAAAGAAAGAAAGAAAGAAAGAAAGAAAGAAAGAAAGAAAGAAAGAAAGAAAGAAAGAAAGAAAGAAAGAAAGAAAGAAAGAAAAGAAGGAAGGAAGGAAGGAAGGAAGGAAGGAAGGAAGGAAGGAAGGAAGGAAGGAAGACAGATTTGAAAACCTCTTTGGATACTAGCTTTGCAACTCTGGACAAGTCACTTAATCCCTCAGATAGTGTCTTTCTTTCTTTCTTTCTTTCTTTCTTTCTTTCTTTCTTTCTTTCTTTCTTTCTTTCTTTCTTTCTTTCTTTCTTTCTTTCTTTCTTTCTTTCTTTCTTTCTTTCTTTCTTTCTTTCTTTCTTTCTTTCTTCCTTCCTTCCTTCCTTCCTTCCTTCTCTTCCTTCCTTCCGACTCAGTTTAGATTTCTTTCTATGACTCCAGTCAATATCTTAACTACTCTACCACACAACCTGAGGAATGGAAACTTTGTTTTAGCACACTTGTCAGCGCTTTGCCAGTTAATAATGAACTTTGTTCTTCATTGTCAGAAATCACACCATGACACTTATTTCTGCTTTTGAAATTGGAGAGGGAAGGGAAATTGCTGTATGAATCTAATCAAATCACTCCAGATATCATTGCTCTGGACAACTCCCTAATACTTGAAGCTGTAGAGGCCTCATTTAGAATTCTCTAAGGAGAGAATTCATGAATTCACAAATCTGGTTCAAAAACTTTGCATTTAGGTGAGAGAAAGAATTCTAGGAAGTAAATTCACACAGAGTGTGACAGTGGCTTAAGAGCTGGCTTTAAAGCCAAGAAGACGTTTTTGTTTCAAATAACAACTCTAATATACATTGGCTGTGTTATCCTGGCTAAGTAACTTAACCTCTCTGATCTTTAGTTTACTCTCTAATAAAAATAAAATTAAAAAATTGTGGTAAAGCTGATATCATGCATAGGTAGAGAGACTAGCCTCAACAGAGAATTGTCTATATCAGTGACAGTGAACTTATGCCAAAAATGATATACAGAGCCCTCTCTGTGAGCATACCTGCAGTCACCTACCAGAGTTTGTTACTAGAAAACCAAAGGGACTCTGGGCAGAGCCATTCCCCTCCTCTCCATTTGCCTTACTTCACAACAGCCCAATGGGAGTGCTTCCTCCCTCTTTTATCTGGGGTAAGAGGGAAGGTTAGGTGGGGGGGGGGGCACTGCACTTTGTCTCTAAAAGTTTCACCATTACTGGTTTACCAGCATGAGTCCAGTACTTATCTATAACCCTCACACACAAGGAAAAGGTAAGAGGTTGGAGGAGAAATATTTGGGTATCAACTGAGAAAAAGAAGGCAGGATTCACAATTATATCTGACAAAACCAAAAGGAAAATATATATATCTGATTAAAAGAGATAAAGAAGGCAATTATATCCTGATGAAAGATAGTATAAATAATGAAGAAATATCATTATCTGTAATCCTATAGTTCAGTCAAAGGATGGCTAGTGAAGAATCTACTCATTTACCTTTTCATTATACTTGACTTTTTGTTGTTATTGAATCCCTGAAGTCTTACTGGAATGGTTTGCCATTCCTACTCTATCACATTTTACAGATGAAGGAAATGAAGCAAAAAGATTTAAGTGACTTGCCTAGGGTCACACATCTAGAAAATGTCTGAGGTTGTATTTGAACTTGGGGGAAATGAGTCTTCCTGTCTCCAGGCATGTCATGGCATCCCCTTCATGAACAGCTACTCCGTAAAAGATATTAGGAAATTGATATCTTAATTTTATTACTGCTGTTATCACTACTATTTTTATATTTAATAATGCTACCACAATTACTACCAACACTACCAACAACACCACTACCACTATTTCTACTATTACTAATGCTACTGCTACTACTTCCACTACTACTGCTGCTGCTACTACTACTATTACTATAACTACTATACTACTGCTGCTACTACTAATATAATTGTACCTAAGAAAATTTATCAATTTACAAAGTGCTTTCTGCTATGATCCTCATTGCAGCTTTGTGAAATAAGTATAATGGTTCTAATCCAAGTCTTCTCTGACTTCAAGTATAATACTATACCAAAAGAGAGAGGCTTAAAATATCATAATCAGGGGTTCAAATTGAAAAGCACCTTAGACCTTTCTAACTTGACTAATGAGAAACATGTGTTTGCCAAATCTTGCTATTTCTGGTTGTTCCTCTTCCCCATATACCTTGATGGACTTCTTGTATGTCATATTTTTATCCCTATCTTGGTATTGCTGGATACTTTTGCTATAAAAAGAAATTCAGAAGCCATCTTTAGAAAACTGATAAATTTCATGAGTTAATAGACAGAAACTTGCATCTCTCATCCCCTTTGCAAGCCCCAATGGATTTGCTGAAGTTCATCTAAAGAAAACTGTAAGTCACTTTTGTTTAGTCATCCATTGATTTCCTGCTCCATAAATGTATCAGTAAGTACATGCTCATCAGAAAACTTAAACTCTCATATCAAGTGCTATATGCAACAATGGAAACAAGATATGATTTCAAGTCAGAAGACTCAGAGACTTATAGATCTAGAATTGGAAGTGGCCTGAGAGGTCCGATAACTTACTCCCCTACATTCTTATAAGTAAACTGAGTCCCACAGACGTCAATTAAGTTGTTGAAAGTCATAATGGTAGTAAAGAGAAGACCCAGAAATTAGATTCACATCTTAAAAAATAACACAACTGATTTCATTAAGTCAATAAATGTCCTTTCTTTTATTTCCTTATGCTTAAAATGAATGGATTGGATGGGATAACTTCTGGCTTTCTTCTAACTCTATATGCAAAAGCATTTGCTGAATGTCTATGCAAGAATATGAGTGCATTTCCAGATTACGAGAGGCTCAAGTTCTGTCTTTATCCCATCTGTACTTTATACGGATTTTATAACCACAAGAAATAAGACCTGGAGCCTAGTTATCTCAAATAATTTCCCAATAACCTACATCAGAGATTATCTGAAATATCACAGAGACAAATAAAATCTTGGCCAAAGAGCTTCATATTTATCTGTGAGTAAAAAGGCAGGGAATCAGTAGAGGGAGATTAGTATCAATGGATGGATGGATTGCAATCCCTTTCTGCACTTTTTTTCTCTATTGATCTCAATTTCACATTCTTCTGCGATACTTCTATACTGAGTGGTCTTTCCATGTGGGGTATTATTCAGCACATGCGATCAATAATCACCTGAAATAAGGCACTACACTCTAACACTGGTTTTCAAGAATTGAGACTAACAGTTTTCCCCCTCTGCCACAAGGATCTTTTCTTTTTGTTTCTGTTTTTGATCTGGTTTGTTTTTGGCAAACAAAGCATAGAGGATAAAACTATTCAGGTCCACTAGCTTTGGTGAATGCAGAGAATAATAAAAACCTATTGACAGTAGCTGATTTAACTGCAGAGCCTGGTTTGCAACACTGGCTTTCAAAGAGAAAATGATGAAATAGTCAGTAAACACTGGTCCAGCCTCTCACACATCTGTAACAAAATAATATAGAAAAGGCTTTTTGCAAGTTCCATCTTATTATACAAGCATGACTGGAAATCTCTCCAATATAACATCAATGCAGTGGAACCTACCCTAACCAACTATTATTCACATGTAATATGTTGGCTAACTCTCTCTCTCTCTCTCTCTCTCTCTCTCTTTCTCTCTCTCTCTCTCTCTCTCTCTCTCTCTCTCTCTCTCTTCTCTTTCTCTCTCTCTCTCTGTATACATACTTTAACCTTTTTCTCCAATTGTGCATTTATTTCTCTTATCTCATAAAAATACACTCATAGAAGCTATTCAATAATACCAGTTATTGGGGATAAAAAGATAAAAATGGAAAGAATACTATCCAGCAAGAATCTGACATACCATCACTCTACTTTTGATGCTTTGTACCCCTTTCTCATACAAGAAAAACCTGGAATCACTCTAGTTCTTATATTTTGCTTATTTTCTCCCCCAGGGCACAGGCCTTCATACCATTGCTGACCAATATTCTCATCTTGTCTCCCCTCATCTTCCATTCCTCTGCTTTATGTTGTCTCCTCATATTATAATGTAATTCCTTGAGAACAGTGACTGTCTTGTTTCCTTATAATTGTATCCTCAACACTTATCACAATACCTGACACAGTGCTTCATGAATGTTTTGTTTCTCTTTGTATCCCAGTCTCTTTCCAAATTTTACCTATTGCTTTGAAAAATCTTAGCATCTTCACTATCCTCATTCTCATCTGAGTCTTGAAAGTTGGGTAGGTTTTTCTTAAGGTCAGATGACTAGAGAGTGCTGTAGGTCAAAATAAACTGAAAATATGTTTTTTCTTATCTTTACAGAAAAATTATCCTTGGTAACTTGACAGAGCACTTGAAAGAAGATGTCTAGTGGAAGTTTGAGCCAGGCATAGACAAAGGTGGGAGCTCTGGCTGCAAGAACGCTATCTGTGAGCTTTCTGCCCAGGTTGTATGATGGACCATCCATCGTGATGAGTGCAACATCAGGAAATAGACAGTGATTTTGGCAGCATTCAATGAACCATATGCTGACTGCATCTGGTCTCTGGCACAATCAGCAGAGTGGATGATTCACTGTAGCCATTGGAAAGCAGTCACAGCTCACC
This sequence comes from Monodelphis domestica, assembly GCF_027887165.1. NCBI lineage: Eukaryota > Metazoa > Chordata > Mammalia > Didelphimorphia > Didelphidae > Monodelphis > Monodelphis domestica. The sequence goes on along the minus strand of NC_077227.1, from coordinate 745,195,929 downwards.
ACTGGACAGAGGAATGTTGGGATCCATCAGGCTCAAGAACAAGGTTGGGAAAAGTTCTTACATCTGATCACTTTTCTGTCTTTTCTCTTTGAATGTGATTGTGATTAAATGATCTCTTATGTTCCTTCCAACTCAGAGACTGATGAGTCTATGCCTACTCCTAGCAGCAAGTATGCCTCATGTGGTGTGACTACTGTTAAAAAGCTGACCCACCCTCCCATATGTTCCCACCCACTCCTATCATATCATGGTCAGCAGTATTCTGGAGAAGGGGGTGGGGAGCAGAGAGGAAATAGACCTTTTGACTTGTGATAAAGATGGCTATTTATAGTCTTCTACTATGTATGACTCTTTCCATATTTCTCAGGATGTGCCTAATGCTTCTAACCAAGTTTTCCAATGTTGACAGTATTCTAATATCTTCAAATATTGTCACTGCAATAATTCAGCTCCAAGATGGTCATGGCAACTCTTTGTGTGTTACATGAATCTCATGACTTTTCCACCAGTGATGTCTACTTCTCCACCATACATTCAATAGTCATTCATTCATTCATTCATTCACTCATTTATTCACAGTTTTTATTCATTCTCTTCTATTCATTCAGACACAATTTCTGCAATTCACACTTTATATTTCTGTCTCTTTCTTTCTTTGAACATGAATGTTAACCAGGGAGGTAAATGGTGGAAAAGAGTCACCTATAATATATTATGAACAAGGAATTTAAGATAAGCCAAGTGTATAAGGGGAAGATTGTTTATACAGTGAGAGAAAGAAAGGATCACTAATGTATGGCTTCCTCTTGATATTACAAGGAAGCAAGGACAGGAGATTGTGGCAAAAAGGATAGTGTTGAGCCTGGAGTCAGAAAGACTGATATTCTAGAGTTAATATTTGGTCTAAACCACATACCACATAGCTGTGTAACCCTGGCAAGTCAATTAGCCACATTTGTCTCAGTTCCTTCATCTGTAAAATCAGCTGGAGAAGGAAATGCAAATCATTTTAGTATCTTTGTCATGAAAACCCCAAACAGGGTCACAGAGAGTCAGACACAACTGAAAAACAATTAAACAAAGACAAGGGAACAGGGAGAGCAGTAATCTGCATTTCCAGAGGATTTCCCTACCTCAGTCAGAGCAGAGGATTATGGGAGTGCCATATTTGCAATTTAGCTCATCCCAGTTGTCTCCCTAGCAGGATTCAGTTGTTTTGTGGCCAAGGCCAGCCTAGCAAAGTGTGATTGCTTCTAGCATTCCATCAGCATGACACACCACTTAAATTCAGGGCACCGTGTTGCTTATATGATTGTCTTGTCATTTTATATTAAGTATGGTTCATAGACGATGGTGATAAAGTAGCTCAAGGAGTCTAGAGTGACATCTATAGCAGGATCAAGCCTCATAACTCTGAATCCTATGGAACCTGATGCCCTGTGGCATCATTTGAGCTCCTACTAATGCTCACCTGGAATGTTCACTACTTTAATTCAATTAATTTAATATCTATTAATATATATACATATATATATATATGTGTATGTGTGTGTATGTATGTATGTATATGTGTATATGACCCAGGTGATGTAGATGCAGATTAAGGACAGGGTTATTGATTTTTATCTTTATATTACCAAACCTAGCAAAGTTTATGACATATAGAAGAAAAGATTTGGATTGGATGTGGAATTTCATGAACATAAGGAGTTTCTAGGTTGAGGAAAATCCTTTGATAAAAACAGGTGACAAATACTCATCTATTTAAACTTTCCAAGAATAAAGGAAATGAGCAATTATTATTTTCTATGTTCCAAGCACTGTGAAAAATACTTTAAAAGTGTTATCACAAAAACTCTGCGAGTTAAATGCTGTATTATACCCATTTTACAGTTGAGGAAACTGAGGCAGGCAGTGATTAAGTAATTTCTTCAGGATCACATAGCTAATATCTGAGGCTGGATTTGAACTCAAATTGTATTGACCCCAGTCTAAGAGTCTCTATGGAATTCTTTCACCTTCAGCACTGAGAATTCAGGATTTTTACAGTCATACCTAGTATGAATCAGAAGTGAGACTTGAAGTTTTTCTTAATTTGAGGCAAAATTCTACCTTCTATATGCACTCAATGATATTCTCTCTTAAATGAGGGAAGTGATCAAATATGTAGGCAAGTATATACAACAAACATTTATCTGAACCCATATGTATGTATATATGTAGTGCATGTGTATACATACACCTATGTGTCATTTTGTATATAATCATACACATGTCCTATACCTGCATATACCCAAGCACCTGTGTGATATTCTGCATACATGCATGAAATATATATGCTAATGAATTTGCATGCACATGAATGGAACATACTTATATGCATAGAAAAGAAGATTATATTCATACACATACATCATTGTTTTATTTTTATTCAGTTTTTTTTCACTCATGTCTGGGTTTTCTTGGCAAGGATACTAAAGTGGTTTGCCATTTCCTACTCAATTCATTTTATAGGTTAGGAAACTGAGGCAAACAAGGATAAGTTACTTACCTAAGGCCACACAGATCTCTAGGGATAGTCTGAGGCCAGATTTGAACTCAAGAAGATGAACCTTCCTGACTCTAGGCCTAGAAATCTATTCACTGAGTCACCTAGCTTCCCCATATATACACATATATGCATGTCTATGTCTGTGCATATGCATACATGTGCATGTTAGTGTGTGTATATGCATGTATCTCACTTGGTGACAGAGTGGATAGTGAACTGGACATGGAATTAGGGAGGCTGGATTTGAAATTTGGTCTGAAAACTCACTAGTTGCATGATATTGGACAAGTCAACTAATCTCTATTTGCCTTAATTTCCTCATCTGTAAAATGACAATACAATAGCACTTAACGTTTAGGCTTTTTGTGTGGCTCAAATAAGATAATACTTTGAAACACTTAGCACAGTTACTGGCATATCACAGAGAGCAAAATGCTAGTTATTATTGTCATTATTATTATCATTATTGCACATGTGACTATGAATTCTATATATATTTATTCATGTATATAATTCATAAACATATGCATGTATGTGAATATAGATTTGTCAATGTATATGTCTATATCCTCAGGACTTAGGACAGTTCCTGGAACATAGTTGGTTCTCTATACATTCTGATTGAGTTGATTGAGCTTATGAAGAGTTTCTATTCTTGAAACACAATATAACATGGACATGAATAATTGAAAACAAGGTGTATAGGACATAAATATGAAGTAATATCAGGGTGAAAGAGCAGTTTATGGTTAATGCATGGAATATAGAAAGGTCACTCTTATATAGGAATTTAGTTGTACCATAGCTAAGTTTTGAAATAAGATAGGGATTCTAGATGGAAGGGAATCATGAGGTCCCAGAAACATCTCACTTACTCTGTCCAAAAGGAACATCAATCTTTTTTCCATTAAATTTATTTATACTGAAAGTTTGTATTTCTTTGAAGATGAACAGCTTCCTTGCCACCACTTGATTTGCAACTTCATTGTCGACTTTCTCTCCAGGTTCCTACTCACCTCATATGTCCAAACAGTTGCCAAACACTATTAATTCTTTCTCAATAAATTTCTGTCACTTCCACTATTCTAGCCACTTGTGCAGCTACAAGCATCATTCAGCTTCTGAGTTTGATCTCTAATTGATGGCTCTCCCTAATCTAATATATTCCCCAATCAACTTCCAAAGTAAAATTATTTGTCAGGTATTCATGTGAGGTTGTTTCAATTGAGGTATGAGTGCAACAAAAGGTCCCTTGTGAATAATTCTCACTTAGATACTTGTGATTCTATGTTTTAAGGTCTTATTTTAATACTTGATTAGCATGGTAAGAATGAAATTTCCTTTCAGGCAGTGACTATTTTTTCCCCTTGCATCCTCAGAGAGAAATTCAGTGTCTTGCATATAGTTGGTGCTTAAAATATATTCATTAATTCATTTGGAAAAAATAATTTTGCAAATTCTCAATGACTAATCATGATATTGCATTGAAATGATTGCTTAAATTTTTACAAAGCACTTTATGTGTTATTTCTTTTGATCCATCAATCATTTTTTCTCAGAATTTTTATGAAACATCTGAATGTGTCATGCTTCACATCTTTGCATTATGCCTCCTTAGATCTAGAACTGTAATGGAATACATAGTTTTATTTACAGCATTCTCCACATTTTACAACAGAGAAAATAGGACCAGGAAATTAAGTTATTTACATAATTCTCCTTAATAACCATAAGTTAGTAAAGCCAGAAAAATGGAACTTTTAAGATCAGAAATCATTGTTTTATTTTCCCCCCTTTCTTAGCACACAGAGCACTTGGAATTCTTGGACACTGATACAAATTAATAGATTTGAATAAAATGACTGATCAGAAGACCCTTGAGAAGGTATCTACTCCAACTCCCACATTTTGAAAATGAAGATGGTGAGATGGAAGAAGGAAGAATAGCTTGTCCAAGGTGTTGTAGTACTGATCATGGGAGGCAGGGCTGACACTCTCTTCCCCTATCCCCAGAGCCAATGTTCTTCCCATTGCATCATTCCATACAACAAATATCCCTAACTATCTTCATATATTCTGGAACCTCAATCCCTAGTCTTGCTCTTTTATGGAAATCTTTTTCAGGATTTTTAGATCACCTTCAGTGTTCTCTTTAAATACCCTGCTCAGTGAGAAGTTCTATAATGCCTGTCTCAAGATATGTGATGATGGTGGATACCACCCTTTTGAGTTGAAAAAGGATCACAATGAAGAGAAGAGTATGTTAATAGATGCTATCAGGTCTCCTATTACTTTCTCAAGCCTGAGTGCATAATATAATTATACCTTTCATTAGTATAACTCTTTCTATCTTTCAAAGCACTTTTATATACATTATCTTATTAGCTAAAAAAGGGGTTTTTGAAAGATATAAAATGAGCCAAATGATCTTGGGGGCATTTAAGGATGAAACTGAAAAGAGGATGAGTTAGATATTGAAAATGTGGGAGGAAATTGTATAAAATTTTGTCTAATAATATCAAAATCTGTTCTGAGGCCCTAAATTTGGATGCCACCATGATAGTGCCTGGTGAGCTGAATGAGCTAAATATATTCATAGGAGATTCAAGCTAAAGATTCAAGCTAAAGATTCTAATTTTGAAGAAGTTGGGGGATTAAACATTGATATGCAATAATTAAGCACTCACTATGGTTCAAGATATATGCCAAAAACTGAGAAGAAAGAAAGGAAGGAAAGAAGGAAGGAAGGAAGGAAGGAAGGAAGGAAGGAAGGAAGGAAGGAAGGAAGGAAGGAAGGAAGGAAGGAAGGAAGGAAGGAAGGAAGGAAGGAAGGAAGGAAGGAAGGAAGGAAGGAAAGAAGGAAGGAAGGAAGGAAGGAAGGAAGGAAGGAAGGAAGGAAGGAAGGAAGGAAGGAAGGAAGGAAGGAAGGAAGGAAGAAAATAAAGAAAGGAAGAATCTTTTCCTACTTGCATCTTGAATTCTATTGTGGAAAATAAACTTTGTGTATATAAAATTCTAGAAAATACAAAAAAATAGTACAAAATAAAATGAGAACCTGGTGAAGCATTTAAGTTACATACTTACTGTTGAGAGGAGAGACACTGGTATTGGGGAAAATTGGTAGTTGGAATGCTAAGAAGGATTCTCTGAGTTTGAGGTGAGGAGGTAGCACATTCCAGTCTTGGGAGACACCCAGTACAAAGACAGGGGAACAGGAGATGTACTAACAAATGAGCTAGTACATTAGTACAAAGAAATATCTATAAACTATAAGGAATAAAAAAATAAATTAATGAATATGTGTAGAGTCAAAATGAGCAACAGGTTTTCAATGTTGAAAAGTCATCTCTACTTATTTAGGCAATTCATTTAATATATTTGATTATCATTTCCTTTGAAGACCAACTACCACCAAACTCCCAGTCATCTGGGTTGGGAATCCGAACTTCAGCTGTTCATTCTTTCATTCCATAAATTGATCTGTTGACATCTTGTCCCTACTTCCACAAACTCCCTTCTCACCAATAACATAGTCACCAGTAGGGTTCATTCCTTCATCATTTCTCCTTTGAACCATTTCCATATTTTCCTAATTGGCTTCCCTAACTCAAGTTTCCCCACTCTTAAATTCATCCTCTATTTAGGTTTCCAATTTGATTTTTTTCCCCTAAATCATAAGTTTCACCATGTAATTTTCCACTGCTCTATGAACATTACTGGTTCCCCCTTTCCTCCAAGAGCAGATATAAATTACTCTTTCATTTAAATTATTTTGAAACAAAGTAACTTCTTACTTTTGCCATTATAGAAAATGTATTACACCACTGCTCACATTTTTGCTGTAAAACCACACTGACTTCCTCAATATTCAGCACACATGACATGTTATCTCCCATGTCTTTTCCTTTGAAAGGGATATTGCTCTTTCTAGAATGTATTACTTCTCCTCTTCCATCTCTCAGAATCTCTGCTTCCATTCAAAACTCATCTCAATTGTTAGTTATCATTTCCAAGAAGCATTTCCTTTTCCCCTACCCTTTCCAGAGCCAACCCTCCCACAATCACTTTGAATTTATTTTATATATGCTAATATATAATTAATAGGTAAGTGGTGCAGTGGATAGAGTGCCATATTTTCAGTCAAAAAGACTCATCTTCCAGAGTACACATCTTGTCTTAGATACTATAATAATTAAAAATTCATCTTGGAGACTCTAGTTTAAATTATAATTATTTATTAGTAAAAGTTAAAGACAGAAAAATCACCAGGTTGCCCTAACTACAAACAATAAAAAACCCCTTTGATGTTTCCCAGGATCATGAACCCAGCCAATGTTCAAGCAGAGAATTAAGGGCTAAGGAAAGGGAGAGAGCTGAAGCTCCAGCTCATGCTCAGGAAGAGTCCTTTGACAAGGAGAGCACACTAATATTTGACCCCCCTCTAAATGTTGGCATTCTTACTGGGGCTAACTGAATGTAGAGTCTGGGTCATGAGTTCTGTGTTCCAGACACCTCACCTGCCATGTAGAGACTTCCACCAGCCATTTCTGGAAGTCAATACTCCAGGTGCATATTTGACTCTTTAATCACCTGACTTGTTCGAGTTCTAACTTAATGGGCATGTATCATTAAAGGGTTATATCTTTACATTAATTTCACAACAATTATTATCTGTGAGACACCGAGCAATTCACTTTACCCTCTTTTTCCTCAGTTCCCTCATCTCTTAAGTAATCTGGAGGAAAACATATTGGGAAACTACGCCTGTATCTCTACCAAAAAAAATACCTCAATTAGGACTATTAAAGAGTAAATATGACTGAAAAAGATGAAAGCCATAATTATATGACATATTTCTCCTCTATTATTTTAAAAGCTTGTTGAAGGTAGGAATATAGATCTTTTTTTTTATTTCTATCTCCCACATTTCCCAAAGTATATGAGATTTTAAAAAGGACCTAGTATGGTGCTTGGAACCTAGAGGGTACTACATAAATATTTAATACGTTGATTGATAAGTGATGCAAGCAGGCTAGCTTGCCTTTGGAAAATTTTGTAATATTTGGTTGATTTTTTTTTTCCTACTCCAAACTACTATCTTAAAAAAGGATTATTTTGAATATATGACTTAAATATGAAAGGAGATATCATAAGCAAATAAGATTAGGACAAATATTACATATCAGAAATACAGATAGGAGAGGAATTTATGAGTAAACAAGAGATGGAGAACATTGTGATATATAAAAATCAATAAATTTTATTTATACCAAATGAAGAAATTTTTATACAAATAAATCTAACATAGCCCAAATTAGGAAAGCAGAAAAAATGGGGGGAAATGTATATACAATTCATCTAATAGAGGTTTTATATCTAAAACATATAGAGAACCTCACCAAATGTTTAAGAACAAGAGCCATTCTCCAGTTAATAAATGGTCAAAGGATATGAATAGCCACTTTGAGGATGAAGAAATCAAAGCTATATGTAAGTAAGTATGAGAAAAATGCTCTAAAGCACTACTGATTAGAGAAATGCAAATGAAAATAATTCTGAGATATAATCTCACACCTATCAGATTGGCTAAAATTTTTAAAAAAGGGCAAAATCACAAATTTAGAGGGTAGGTGGGGAAATGGGGACAATAATACACTATTGATCAAACTACAAACTGATTTAACAATTTTGTAGAGCAATTTGGAATTATACCCAGAATTATAAAAATGTGTACAGCTTCAGAATTGCTATGTCTTTTTCTCAAGAAGAACATGGAAAAAGGAAAAGAACTTATATGCTTTGAACTATGTATTGTAGCCTTCTTTGTTGTGGAAAAAGAGCCAGAAATGGAAAAGATATCTATTAAATGGCTAAGAGCTGAACAAATTGTGGTTTGTGTTTGTAAAGATATACTACTGCCCCATATGAAATGATAAACAGGTTATTTTTTTAAACATTACCTTCCATCTTAGAATCAATACTATGTATTGGTTTTAATGCAGAAGAACAGTAAGGGAGAGGCAATGGGGGATAACTTGCCCAGGGTCACATGGCTAGGAAGTGTCTGAGGACAGATTTGAACCAAGACCTCCCATCTTTGGGCCCAAGTCTCAATCCACTGAGGAACCCAATTGCCCCTGAGCAGGATAACTTTTAAATATTTGAAAGAACTCTAAAATATAATGAAGAATGAAATGGATGACCAAGATGACTTTATGAACAGCTATAGGACTAATATTAGAGGAATAACTTGTGAATGTCCACCTCTAAAGAATGAATTGACAAATAAGAACATGAGACATAATTTATACACTCATATCTTTTAATTGGTGAAAGAAAGGAATAAATAGGTCAAAATACTTTCTATTAAAACAGAAAAGTAATGCAGAAAAATTTAATGATAAAAGTTAGATTCATAATGTATCAAGAATAAGACTTATTTTTAACAATAAAATGTTTCAAGTGATGCTGGATAGCCATGACCAATGGAATACCCATTTATAAAGTTCTGTTTTATATAGAATGCAAAGCAAAACCACAGGGTTGGTTGCACCACTTTATCAATGAAGAATTTTGAAGGAAAAACACAGTAAATTGTTTCATCAAAAATTAAGGAAAGATAGCACATTCAAAAATCAGTGAGTGAGTGAGTGGCACCTTTAGAGTGAGTAAGGGGCACCTCTAGGTCCTCGGGAGCTGACTTAGACCACCAAAAACCTACCCTTGAGAGCAGCTACGCCTGAAACCCCAGCAGGCTGAATAGCATGGACCATGGGCACTCCTGGGAAGATAGCACAGAGAAGGGCAGCAAATAGCAGAAACTGAGGAGATTGGAGAGCTTGCCTCAGACAAAATCCTTTCTCCTTAACTCCATACACAGAGATCCTGCCCATTTCACTCAAATTTCTTAGTAAAAAGGGAAGAAAAAAACCTCAACAGTGATGGCAAATTGTGCACAGGAACAACAACCTCCCTCCAAGAATAACATAAAGAAGGCATTGACCCTGGAATATTTTTATGGGGGAAAAACACAGGCTACATAGGAAATAGAGGAAGAAATTCAAATAAATGCACCAAAATTTTCCAAAAAAATGGAAATTGTCCACAAGCTCTTGAAGTATTTTAAATTGGAGCTTATCAAAAGGATGGAAGCCTTGTGCCAAGAAAAAGTGAGAAATACTTCAAAGAGAAAATAACAGTTTAAAAGACAAGAACTCCAAATTTGAGAAACAGATGGAAGCTATGAAAAGCAGGATAGACCAAACTGAAAAAGAAAACCAGTCTTTAAAATACAGAATTAGGCAATTGGAAGATAATGATCTTGCAAAACAGCAAAAATTAATATAGCAAAGTCAAAAGACTGACAAAATAGAAGAAAACATACACTGAGAAGATGAAATATCAGGAAATTAGGGCAAGGAGAGACAATTTGAGAAACATTGGTCTACCTGAAAAGTCAGATATCAAATTATACTATAAAGCAGTGGTCATCAATACAATATGGTACTGGCTAAGAGACAGAAAGTTGGATTGGTGGAATAGACTTGGAGTAAGTGACCTAAGTAAGACAGTCTATGACAAGCCCAAAGATCCCAGTTTTCATGACAAAAATCCACTATTTGATAAAAACTGCTGGGAAAATTGGAAGACAGTGTGGGAGAGATTAGGATTGAATCAACACCTCACACCATACAGCAAGATAAACTCAGAATGGGTGAATGACTTGAATAAAAGAAGCAAACTATAAGTAAATTAGGTGAACACAGAATAGTGTATATGTAAGACCTTTGGGAAGGGAATAATTTTAAAATCAAGCAAAACTAAGAAAAAGTCACAATGTGAAATAAATAATTTTGATTACATGAAATAAAAAAAAATTGTATAAACAAAACCAATGTAACCAAAATTAGAAGGGAAGTAACAAATTGGGAAACACTTTTTATAACAAAAACCTCTGTCAAAAGTTTAATTGCTCAGATTTAAAAAGTGCTGTCAATTGTACAAAAAATCAAGCCATTCTCCAAATGATAAATGGCCAAGGGACATGAATAGGCAATTTTCAGTCAAAGAAATCAAAAGTATTAATAAACACATGTAAACATGTTATAAATCTCTTGTAATTAAGTGATACAAATCAAAACAACTCTGAGGTACAACCTCACACCTAGCAGATTGGCTAACATGACAGCAAAGGAAAGTAATGAATGTGGGAGGGGATGTGGCAAAGTCAGGACATTAATTCATTGCTGGTGGAGTTGTGAATTGGTCCAACAATTTTGGAGGGTAATTTGGAACTATGCCCAAAGGGTTCTAAAATACTGTCTGCCCTTTGATCCAGCCATAGGACTGCTGGGTTTGTACCCCAAGAGATAATAAGGAAAAAGACTTGTACAAGAATATTCATAGCTGCACTTTTTGTGGTGGCAAACAATTGGAATAAGGGGGGATGCCCTTCAATTGTGGAATGGCTGAACACATTGTGGTACACATTGGTGATGGAATACTATTATGCTCAAAGGAATAATAAAATGGAGGAATTCCATGGGGATTGGAATGACCTCCAGGAACTGATGCAGAGTGAAAGGAGCAGAAGCAGGAGAACATTGTTCACAGAGACTGATACACTGTGGTACAATTGAACGTAATAGACTTCTCCATTAGAGGCAATGCAGTGATCCAGGACAATTCTGAGGTACCTATGAGAAAGAAGGCTATCTACATTCAGAGGAAGAACTGTGGGAGCAGAAACACAGAAGAAAAACAATTGCTTGAATAGATGTGCTGAGGGGGATATGATTGGGAATATAGACTCTAAATGAACATCCTGGTGCCAACATCAACAACATGGAAATAGGTAATCCTGATAGGTGTCCTGATCAAGGACACATGTAATACCCAGTGGGATTTCACATTGGCTACAAGAAGGGCAGGGGGAGTGGAGGGGGGAATAGAATTTTATTTTTATTACCAAGGAAAAATGTTTAAAATTGACCAAATTAAAAAAAAAAATTAAGAAAAGGCAAAGCTAGTTATATAGCAAAATTGATAGGTAAAACTGATTGGGGCAGTGAAAAGCAGAAGATGTATGTTCAAACACCAGTTCTATTACTACCTGCATGACTTTGAGCAAGTCATTCATCTATCTGTTTTTGGTCTGTAAAATGAGATGGTTGAATTAATCAACAACTACAAACTTTTTCAGCTCTACATCTATGAGAATATACTCCATATCTTATATGATCAGTTGATCTCTATGTCCCTAGAAGATGACTCCCTATCTACTTGAGGGTATCCTTTGTGAATACTTTTTAATATAAAACAGAATCTTCTTATAATGTGTAGGAATGAATGGGAAGATTGCAGGCAAGACACACATCAGAGAAGTCATAGAGTCACTTTGATATCAGAATATCTTCTTGAATAACAGCAATTTATAGTTAAGTAGTGTTATACAATTTAGAATTCCCATTGCTCAAAACAAACCTTCCATTTACCTAGTTTAAGCATCACTACACCCATTTTACAGTTGAGAAAATTGAGAAACTGTATTATAAATTGACTTAATAAAAGTCTTTAACTGGAACGGGAATTCAGCCCCAGGTATACAGATGCTACATTGTCCTTGGCTCGTATCCAGGTTGCCTTACAGAAACTTTATTGTTGAGAATGAGCAAGGATTGTTGGTCCCATTTGGCATGAGGAAGATAATCACAAGGCAATCATTTCCTAAATGTGGGGCCATCATTCTTGACAGAGAGACAACTGCTTCTTTTTAATACTGAATTGATAGCTCATGCCATTCTGCTTTCTTATTAACAAGAAAAACAAAACAAATCTATTTGCTTCACTCTTCTGTGACTACCAAATGATTGTGACAAAGCGTTCCTAAGATTAAAAGTTGGTGTTATGGTTAAAGAAATAGACCAGGAGTCATGAACATTTGAGTTTAAATTTGACCTCATATACTTACTTTTTGTGTGACCCTGGGCAAGTCACATAACCTCTATTTGCCTTGGTGTCCTCATCTGATATATGGAGATAATAATAATAGCACCTAGCTCCCAAGTTTGTGAAAGTGATGTAAATAATTATTAAAAAAAAAAAAAACAACAGAATTTGGTCCATGGTAAGCACTATATGAGTGTCAGAAATTATTTTGAAAATATCATAGCTCTGAAGCCTCTCAGATACCCTCTACTTCATTCCCTTTAGTTTTCCATTAAGACAATGTGATTTAAAGCATTTAAACTATTTGGCCTATGCCACACAGGAAGATTCAAGGGAAGACATTAAAACCAAATCTTTTAACAGAAGAGTCATTGAACTTTCCACTGCACATAGATACCTTCTCTTCATTGGATATTAAGTGTAGGGGGCAGTTTACCCATCAGTATAACCAGAAGGGAAAATAAGCAAAATAATCAGTGGAAAAATTAGGTGGCAGCCAGTTTGTGGAGGGTTTTACATGCTTGTCATTAAATGCTCTTCCTAAATGTTATTGATGACCATCATGTAAATATGTACTGCTACTACTGATAGATCAAAGGGAAATGCATAAGACCCATCTTGCCATTTATTCAGTAATTTCTCTTTGTGAACAATGAAAGCAATGCATTTGGCTCTTACTTTAAAGGAAGGACAAAATCTACTTATTGCGAAGGAACTCTATTAGAATCTGTTCCTTATTTCTCTTACACTCATTGTTTTTTCACTCATTCATTTTTTCCTGTTCTTGAAAGATCTCTCCTCCATCACACCTGTACTCCTTGGGAAAGTGACTGGTCTGACCCTCAAGTAGCTCAAAGACACAGAAAATATATTTTGATGAAATATCACAGATTCATCATCAAGAAGTGATTCTGAACCAAATCAGCGCCTCATTTCCCTATGTGTCTTTCCTTAAGACCAATGAAATATCTCTGCAGGACTGACACATTTATGAGGTCATCCCACCATAACCCTGAGCCCCTGAATACCATTAGAACCAATCTGAATAGCCAATGCTAGAGGAGAATCATTCTTTCTCCAAAATACCATAAAAACTGATATCATGCAATATTCTCTCCCCAAACCCTGTGCTAGCTCATTCTGACACTTCGGAAATGAATCATTTGGGTGGATTGTCTCATTTTGGAATGCCTGTAAATCATCTTGGCTCTCTGAAGTTGTTAAAATACCAGGAAGGAAATTAACTTTCCAGCACCCTTATTCAAACAACTCTCAGGGTCTGAGATTAGATTAGGGATTTCATTTCCCTGCTAAAACCCAGGGATTTTATCCCATTATTGAAGATAACTAAACAAAAAGTGTGTTACAAAGCTTGTCAGAGCCCTGAACAAAGTGGTTTATTTTATCTACGGAGATAATCTCCCTCCTTCATTAGGTTAAACCTTCTCAAGGTCTGGGGGAGGGTGATGGCTGAAGTTTATGTTCCCCAGTAAGAAGGCCAAACAGGAATTTTAAGAGATGCTCTCTCCTTGTCTGTCTGTTTCTCTGCACTTGGTATCACCTTAGGACACTATCTATTGAATCTGGCTGATCTAAATGGATTCCAAAGCCAATTCCCTTATCAAATTCCTTCTAGAAAAAGGGGAAATGCTGAGAAATTGATATCCTGTGGCAATCTAAAATTAATTTAATTAGCTATGACAAATAAAGTATTCAAGGGAAGGGAATAATTTAACTAAACAAATTAACCTAGGGCCAGATACTTTTATTTTCCTTAAGAAACCTACCTGTAAAAAGAATATGACTGGTTTCAAATTAATTTGCCATTTGAAAGGTGAATGGCTTAGAGAGAACAATTCAATTTTATGTTAAAGAGATATCGTTCCTGGAAAGTACAAAATGATATTATTTTTTAAAATGCACACCAGAGTTTGAAAGAAAGAAATGCAATGCCAATAAAATCCCAATAAAATCTGATTACAGTTATTTTGTTCACTGCAAGGGAAATGGGTGTAATAATACTTACCTCTTTCACAGGGGTGTAGTGAGGCTTTTTTTTTAATTAATGCTTGCAAAGTGCTTTGAGTTCCTGAAATGATAAGTGCCACAAGAGAATGAAGCAAGCTATTATTACCAACTGAGTAAGCCACCTGGAACAGTAGCCATTAAAATACTCCTGTTTCTCAGCTAGTGGGAAGAAAATCATATTCTTAGAAGATTTGAATTGCTAGAAAATTTGAGGTAGATTCATGAAAAGACCCATGTACATCAGTATTCACAGTCAAATCACATGGCTCTTTTAATTAATCAACTGTGTTGAATTTGATCATTTTACTTAACCTCTCAGGCTCTGGTTATCTTCCTCTTGGAAAGGATTTGAAATTGAATCAGATCTCTAAAATTCTTAGATGTTATGCAGATGACACTTCTATCAATCCACTTCCAATCCATATCTAAATATGGATGAAGAGGAGGAGGAAAAAATATAAGTTCACAGATAAGTTTCCCCACTCAGCAGTTGTCAATCCAACACTTACCTTCTCTCACCCATCATGTGGGAAAGGAGGGAATTGTAGATTGACAGATACATGTTGTATTATCTCACTCTCTTGAGCATGAAGTTGAGGAAACTGACCTAGAACGGTTTCTGATATGACTATTGACACATCTCTTAACCTTATTTTCCTCATTAAAATAAAGAGATTTGACTAGATGATCTCTAAGGCTTCTCCCACCTCTAAATCTATGATCTGCCAGTGAACATCTTGGACACTAATAAGTGATCTGTCAGTAATATCTTGAAGTTTATAAAAGCATTTCATAATCCTAATCTGACTTAAATCTCAAAATAGTCCTTTGCAGCATAAAGCACAAATGTTCTTGTTTTTCAATCATGTAAACTATTAGGTAACTATTATTGTCCCATTTAGAAAAGAGGAAATATAAATGGATAAGAAGGGTTAAGAGACTTCTCCAATGCTCGAAAGACAACGAGAATTAGAGGACAGATTTTATTTTGAAAAGAGTTCTTTATTCATTTTAATAATTTGTCTCACCTTTCTGTAGGTATTAATTTCCTTATTCATTAGGCCTATATGGCACCTACTATCTGACTCTGTTTAATAGCTATCACTTCAATCTCTTTCTCCCTTCCCCATCCACAGGGAATCGCTCTGAATCTCTACTAAAATTCTTGTTGGCAACAATGGCTCAGATTGTTTTTGTTTAATCTTCCCCTAAATACCCAAAGTGATATTATCCCCCAGTCTTTAGGGGAAAGTCCTTTGTTAAGCATCACTTAGAGTTCTCTTCATTACAGTAAAACCTCTTTCAAAGAGCAAGCTCTTTTTAATAAAGAGGAAAATATCTGCAAGAAGCCTAAGAATATATAGAATTTAATAACAGGTAACTGCCTGGAGACTTATTGCCCTCTGTCAAAGCAGCTTAGATCTAGCCAAAGTCAACAATTACTGGGACTCTCTGGAGATGGGACCTTACAATGAGATTTCTGACCCCAAAAGGGTTGAGATAAGCTGGGGATAATCTCCAGGTTGTTGTTGCAGAAGAGAATATCTCAAAACTAGGAAATATTCCTTCTTTAGCACACCTCTGGCTATGAGAATTTTCCGCAGTTTCTTGGAGTTTGAGTGGAAAGGGTAGAGTGATTCTCTTCCAGTGGAACCAACGACTGCTTTCTGCTTCCTCCCTTTCCATTGCCAAGGACAGAAGCTATAACAATCCCCAGCTATCAAACTGCAAAGTCTAAAGCACTTCATAGGAAAAGAACAAATTCTATCCCTGACATCTTCCCCACTTTATATAAGCAGAAACCTTGTTTATGGAATCCAGGCTCCTCCAGGAGAATATGAGTTCCTGGATGCCAAGACTGCTTCATTTTAGCCACTGCATGAATAAAAGGATGAATGAATGAATGAATGAATGAATGAATGAATGAATGAATGAATGAAAAACATCATTAATTGCTGCCCATCTACTTAGTGATCTACTAAGTGCTAGGAATAAAATCAAAAGGGGGTCAAGGCCTATCCACAAAGATCAAGCAGAGAAGTTCATTTTGACCTGGTAAATAACAAACCTGGCTAGGGAAACTCTAAAGTCCCTCCATTGGCAGATACAGTCCAGAAACAATGTTATTTCCTTTTTGTTCTCCAAAGGACAAGTGAAAAGGGAAAGCTGCAAAGCCTGTTGGTAGATTGGACAAGGAAGAAGCTTAGTCTCAGGGTTTAATGTGGAATCACTTTTCTCTTAGAGGCAGATGGGTGACCCAGTGCACAAGTTGCTGGATCTGAAGGCAGGAAGACTTAATATCAAGTCAAGTCTTAGGCACTTAATAACTATATGCAAGTAGATTTAATCATGTTTCCTCAACTGGAAAATGGGGATAAAAATGACACCATAATGATTAAAATTCTCTGGAGTCTATAGTATCCATTTATAATTATTTATTAGTAAAGGTTAAACAGAGAGAAAAAGAACAATCATGAGGTTGCCTTAACTAAAAATCCTCCAAGCCATGCCACACTTCCTGGGCTCCAGTTCCCAACCATGGCTCAAACAGTCACTTCCCGAAAGGTCATCCATGCCTGGGAAGCTTCTGCCAGCCCCTTCCAGAAATCAGGACTCAAGGGACCCATGTGGCCCTTTAGTCACTGGCATCCTGCATTAATACACATGAGATGATAAGCAAACCAAATAAGGGGTACTCTTGATATTAAATTTACAAGACATCTACCTCCCAAGGTTATTATTATTATTTTTAAACCCTTACCTTCCATCTTGGAGTCAATACTGTATATGGGCTCCAAGGCAGAAGAATGCTAAGGGCTAGGCAATGGGGGTCAAGTGATTTGCCCAGGGTCACACAGCTGGGAAGTGTCTGAGGCCAGATTTGAACCTAGGACCTCCCATCTCTAGGCCTGACTCTCAAACCACTGTGCAACCCAGCTGCCCCACTCCCAAGGTTATCATTAAGAGGACATGAGATGATATTCGTAAGACAAGCAGCACATTAACTGGTAGTAAATGGTCCTTTCCGGTCAGTCTGAATATGATTTTAGGAAGACTGATGCAGAAGATGGAGTGGTTTGGATGAAGAAGGATGTTTCCAGTAAGTCATCAATAAATAATTATTGATGGGGTGATGGATTGGTTCCATGGATTTCTTCCTTTAGATGGTTTTGGTACAGTTTTAAAATCTCCATTTCCTAACATGAAACATGGCAGAGAGTAAATAGCTGATTAATACATGCTCCTAAATGCTAATTGTGAAAATATTTAACCCGATTTACTCATGAAAAATTGGAGGCATTCAGAGAGAATTTCACTAGTTGAGTAGGTGTAGGGGCATTCCCATGAACACTTCCCTTAGATGTCTTCTATATTATTGGGTAAATTGTGGCAGCACATTTTAGAAATGCGAGATAGTCCTGTCTTGAAGTCATGAAGGGTTGTGGTAGTCCTCACATTTCTGTCCAATCAGGGCTGATTAGATAAAAAAATGGTTCCTTGAACACATGAAAGAAAAAAATTGAGAGGAGTGAGGCACATCAGCTGTAGTCAAGTGTCAGAGAATCTTTCTTGCTCAGAAGGGACTAGCCTTGTTCTGCTGGGCCTAAGAAAGCAAAACCAAGAGGCAATGGAGGCAAATAGAAAAGGGATAGATTTATTCTTAGAGGAAGTTAGGGGCAGATCAAAATAAACTAGTCTACCTACTTTTACCACATCTCAGTCAACAACTACTACTACAACTACCACAACCAATAACAACAATAAGAACAGCAATAATGCTTGCCTAACAATTATAGTGATCCATAATTAAAATAGGCAGCATTTGGATTCTGTGTTTTCTTTTCCTGGAAGTTTAAAGTGAAGCCTGGATGACAATATGTTATAGAGGAAATTTTTGAAACCATGGGATAGCATTAGGAAAAATTCTCAAAACTATGGGATAACAAATTGCAATGGTGGTTGGAGAGAGCTAGGTCTTGGGTCAGGAAGACATATTGAAATCCAGCTTCAAGCAGCTACAAGTTATGTGATCCTAGGCAAGTCATATAACCTCTCTCAGTTGTGAAGTTGAGCACCTACCGCCTAGGGTCCTTGAGAGGATCAAGTGAGATATTAATTGGATGTGGCTTAACACTGTATACAGCACATGAGCACAATCTACAAGTTAATGGTTTATTGTTATTATCATTATTATTAGTTAGCACTGAGATTCCTTACAAAGCTGATATTCCAGGTGGAAATTAGTCTGCCTATGAATTTCTGACTTTATATAGTGCTAGAAAAAATCTTGAGGACCCCAAAACTTGACTCCAAGACCAGTCCTAGTGTGAAAAATTAACATAGAATTGTGATATCCTTTTTGAAATAGTTTCCTCCTTAGTCTCCAAAAACAATTTGATAAGATGAAATTGTTTTCCACCCCACCCCACCCATTGGGTTGAACTTTCCCCTCTTTTGTTTAGATCTTGAAGGGATGACAGTATTTATAGCAGGATTGACTAACCATTTGACCCGTTTGAGAGATTAGGTAATAAAATCAACAAGTTCTACCTGCCATTTTTGACCACAGTGACAGCAAGGAAAAGGGTCTGTTGACTTCCTTAGGACCTGCATCTTCCTTTGATGAAGTAATGAGGGAGGAGTTTGTTTCTCAACCCACCTTCTCTGTTACTGTTTACCCATCAGAGGTGTCTTAGGATGTCCTTAGGGTACCATGGAGTGGTGAAGTCACATGGGATATATAATGGCATGCCTGCGAGATTCCCACTGGCCTTAGATCTCCTTATCCAGGTATTTCTTTTGCCCTCACTCTCTCTCTCTCTCTCCCTCTTCTCCCCCCTCCTTTCACTGAGCTCTCTTTTGCCTATTCTCTTCAGCACAGTTTGTACTATAGACTGACCAGCTTAGATTGTCTTGAGAGGTCTATAAATAAATTAATTTAAAATTAAGAAATACTCCCTCCTGAAAATTTCAGTGGTTTCACTAGTTATATCATGATGAGGAAAGAATGCTAGAATTAGAATTGTAGACCCTGATCTCAGTCCCTATCTCTTACTTCTTTACTATCCACTTGACCTTCAATCTGTTAAATAAAGGGGATTGGACTAAATGATTCTAAAGTCCCTTCCATCTTGAAAACTCTGATTCCACAATCCTCTTTTACCAAGTCAATGGTCCTGAAAAGTGAATAATATGATTAATTCAGGCACATTTTAGTTTAACATTAATTTGATTAAATATGAGGGTAGTGGATACCTGACATTAAATAAGGGTGAGGCGGTGTGAAAATAACTTGTAGTTTTACATTTTACCTAGGACTGGGCCAGGCAGCTCCAGGGAAATAAAAGCTGATTAAATTAAACTGGCATTCATTTAACACTTACCATGTGGCAGAAACTCTCCTGTGGAAATAAAAAGGTTAAAAAGATAATTCCCACCCTCGAGATTTTGATTTTCTACCTTGGGGACAGAGTGCATGATGAAGATTAACACATACAAAATATGTCTATAGCCTCAATAGCTGCTCCAAAAGAGAGAATAGGTTCTCTATTATATCTTTTAGGAGGAATGTGATCTTTTATTTATTTATTTTTTAATTTTTAAATATTTTTCCATGTTTACATATTTTATTTCCTTTCTTTCCCCTCTTCCCTAACCCCTCCCAGATATGATGAGCAATTCCACTGGGTTGTACAAATGTTGTCCCTTGATGCCTATTTTCCTATGATTTATTTTTTGATATATCAGTAAGGATTCCCCAGGCCCATTGAGGCAGAAGGCAGCTAGTAAGAGACATGCCTTGTAAAACCTACCCCAGACTCCTGGCAAGGACCAAGACATGAATCTGGAGGTCCACAAACCATGTCATGGACATCTGGCTTTTCTGATTGGCTCTTCCTAATTGGCTTAAAACATTCATGACAGACTGAAATAATATGGACCAGGTTCACATAACCTTAAAGCTTTATCTCAAACAGAACAACCTTCATCCATTTCCTCTGCATCCTAGACATATTCTTCTCCTGGAAAATTCCTGACTCGTTATCACAAACTGAGTGATGCCACAAGGACAGGGTGACCTTCTCTAGTTTGTCACCAGCACTATCTCCTGTCTTAGATTGCACACTAAAGAAAACCCTTTTTCTCCCTTATGCAGCTGCGTACTTGTTACTGGCCTGCATACTATGATAAGGCTAGACTACTCTTAATTAATATATAGAAAATGTGCACTCCTGATATGTTATCCTTTCCTTGATGAATGATGCTCCAATTAATGATGCATACTTTTGACTTGTACTCTTTTGCTGAATATCTATTCTTTGTTCTCAGGATGGAAATTCTGGATAAATATTGCCTCATCCACCAATAAAGTGAGTTCCTTGTGTCTGTACATCATGAGGGCTTCCCTAGTAATCACATTCTAACTGCCTCAGAAAGTTTCTTTCTGCCTCTCTCTCTTTATTGCTCTTTGGTTTCGTGCCTCTGTCCCGTTAAGCCTGCCTACTTTCACTAACATAGACTCAAGCTATAAGTCTTAAAGATCTCTACTCCTGCTAGTTGGGAGAAGCTGTGAAATTTGATCCCCTGTACCCTGGGACTGGGCTTACAGACAGCTCTCACTAAGCACTCACTTGAGGGCCCCTATTATCAGCTCTTACCAATTTTTGCTATAGAGCAATTTTTAAAGCCTAAACCCCAAATCATTTACCAATATATACATGTGATAAGTGATGTCATATGTCCTTCTTCTGCATTTCTGCTCCCATAGTTATTTCTCTCAATGTCTTTAGCATTCTTTCACATAAGTCTTTCAGGAGAACCCTGGTTTGTTGCATTCCACTAATGGAGAAGTCCATTACATTCATTTGTACCACAATGTATCAGTCTCTCTGTACAGTGTTTTCCTGGTTCTGCTCCTTTCACTCTGCATCAATTCCTGGAGGTTGTTCCAGTCTCATGGAATTCCTCCACTTTATTATTCCTTTGAGCACAATAGTATTCCATCACCAACATATACCACAATTTGTTCAGCCATTCCCCAATCGAAGGGCATCCCCTCATTTTCCAATATTTTGCCACCACAAAGAGCACAGCTATGAATATTGTTGTACAAGTCTTTTTCCTTATGATCTCTATGGGGCACAAACCCAGCAGTGGTATGGCAAATGACAAGTTGGTCCTTACCAGGAGTCGGGGGTAGGTTTTAAAAAGCTTGTCTCTTTCTAGCTGCCTTCTGCCTCAATGGGCCTGGGGAATCCTCATGCATCTATCAAAAATAAATAATAAGAACAAAGGACAGGCAATCTTTTAAAGCCCTTTGCACATAATTACAAATTGCCTTCCAGGATGGCTGGATTAATTCACAACTCCACCAGCAATGCATTAGTGTAGAAGGGATGTAATCTGGAAGAATAACTTTTTAATTGGTAACTGAGGAGTCTGTGAGAAGCCTGAGATTTTTGCTCTTCTGTAGTGCTAATTATGATGGTTGGAGAGAGACTGAGACAGTTTCAGGAAAAAAAAAAAAAACTTTTTTATTTTTTTCCCCTTTAAAATATTGTGGCAACTCATCTGGAGGGAGGGGGAACAAACACCAGGAAGAGACTTTTCAGAGACTTTTAGTGGCTGTTATCCTGGGAGACTTATCTGATGGGATTTTGTTTCCATAAATGAGAAGTCAAAAGTAGCAATTATAGAAAGAAGTTGCTCTGTTATATTTCTCACAGTTGAGACATTGTAAATAATTATAAATGTCAATATGTTATGTTTTGTTATATTGTTGAGAAATTATGTTGCCAGCAACATTGATGTTTATTTAACTCAAGATTAGGGTTTTGGTATGTTTATAAAAGTCAGGAAAACCTCAAGGATTCTGAGTTTACATTGCTTTGTTTAATAAACTTTTATAGAAGCAGAGCAAATTAATAAAGAAGGTATTTGTTTAATTTTAGCAATTTATGAGAAAATATCAGAGCATATTCCTTGATGTCTATAGAAACTAGGAAGTCAGAATGAAAATCAATAAGCAAATGGAGTCAGAGTTCCCACTGAGGCTACAAATGGAACTTTGACCAACCTTTTCCCCACCCTTAACTCCAGTAAACTCTGGTGTGTGTCTGTGTGTGTGTCTGTGTGTGTGTGTGTGTTTGAGAGAGAGAGAGAGAGAGAGAGAGAGAGAGAGAGAGAGAGAGAGAGAGAGAGAGAAAAGGAGAGAGAGGGTGGAGGGAAGGACATGGGGAAGGAAGGAGAGAAGGAGGTAGAGGGAGAAAGGGAGGAATGGAGAGAGTGTTCTAGAATACAGACTAACCATCTTCCATCTGCCTTAAAGAAACCAATCTAATCTGTACCTCCACATGCCTTCTGCTACCTTTTGCAGTCATCCAAATCTGCCATTTGAGAAGTAGAGAACTTCCTGTGCAATGAAATCAACCCTCACTCCAATTCCAGGACTCCTTCCTCTGAGTGGAGGGCAGTGGTACTACTCAATGATGAACATTCTCACATTTGGCCATCTGTAGCTATGAACTGTCATAGATCAGTATCTAAATTCTGCCTCACACTTTCTGTGATCTACTTCCTCATTCTCATCCCCTCAACCCTCTTAGCCCTGAATGTTATCCTTTCTTTTACTGTGCCTTCTGGAGTGCCTACTTCATGGGCATCAAACTTCCTATCATATTTTGTTTCATTGTTTTTGTTGTTGTTGTAGTTTTCTTTATCACTTCTTATATCCACTAAGTCTCAGTGAAATCTGACTCTTTGATAACACAGCCTCCCTGGTGACTTTCCAGCCCTGATTAGGCCTTCGCTCAATCTCTTTGACTCACTGTCCAGAAAGATGGAACAGTTCTTGCTTCCCAATACTATTCCCAGATTCTATCCCTTCCTCTATCATTTAGCAACCTTGATTTCTTTGATGTTTCTGTTGTTTATAATCTAATACAAGAACAAAAATGTGGTTGGTGTATTCTATAGAACTCCAGGTCATTC
Source organism: Monodelphis domestica (assembly GCF_027887165.1). NCBI lineage: Eukaryota > Metazoa > Chordata > Mammalia > Didelphimorphia > Didelphidae > Monodelphis > Monodelphis domestica. The sequence goes on along the minus strand of NC_077227.1, from coordinate 745,172,411 downwards.
TTCCTCCTTCTTAAATTAGCTTAATAACTCTTGCAAATTTTCTCTCCTGTCCCGGAGACTAGGGGACTTTAACATACATATTGATTCTTCCTCAGTAATACTCTACCATTTTCAGATCCCCAGTTTCTTCCCTTTTCCCTTTCCACTTTTACTACTTGATCCTGGAGTAAGTTTGATCTTGGCCTGGGCACATGGACTGTGTGAGGAAAATTATTGGGTAAATTGTGTCAGAAGAATATAATGGCAGCCTGGAAGGGATAGCAAAGGAGTCAAGATATCAGGAGGCAGGTGGGAGGGGGCAGGGTGATTTTCCCTGTGATGGCCTCTGGACAGTCCCCACCCTCCCTGGGGGGTTCAGGCAAAATTGTGAGATCCCAAGACATCCAGTGTGAGAGTTAGTAGGCAGAGGGAAGAGTGTATTTCACACTCTTCTCTTCTGTGTTTGTTGCTGACTGGTCCTGCCTTTGGTGTATGGTTAGGGAGCCCAAAATGGCAGCCCAAACATAGCAAGCTAAATGGAGCAATGAGGAAAATTCCTTTGATATCTCTCTCCTGTTTTTTCCATCTTTTTTCCTTATTACTTTTGCTGACTAAAATTATTAATTTACAGCTAGTCTCATATTTTTCACTCTTACAAAGGTTATAATGTCTTTGAGGACAGGGACTGGCTTTTGCCTCTTTTTGTATACCCAGTGCTTCCATATAACAGGTACTTAACAAATTGTGCTCCATTCATTAATTGATATATAAATGAATAATAAATATATTTGTGTGGTGGTTCGAAAGAGCAGACGTTAGTGCATTAGTTTCCAACAGTATAACATACTCAGTAATGTAGAGATATTCGCCCTACTGAATTTTGGAGTGGATTTTGAATAACAACACTTGCAAAATAGACTTTTCCATCAGTGGACTTCTGACTGATGTCTTTGGTTTTGTCCTGATGAAAAGGGAATTCATCTTTTTTTTTTCTTTTGTTAAAGAGTCCTAAATAGTTCAGATCTCAAAAGTAAAACTCTCCATTCAATTGCAATGAATCAACAGAAAAGTCTCTCATGGAGAAATTGTGTCCCTATAGCTTTGTTGTGCATCTCTATGCCTCCAACATTCATTTGTGTACTGCAGGACTACCAGAGCTTCCTGTAGGTCAATAGAACACGTGATATCCCAAGGTCAAAGGATGCTGGTGGTTAGACATTCCATGGTTCTGTACTTTTATATGTTTCTAGGAAACATTCCTTTTCCTTTCCTGACTTCCTTTTCCATCATGAGCCTTCCGCTGAATGGGTGGGACACTATCTCTTTCATTTTCTTCCCCAAATCAAACACTTTCCATAGAAGAAAGGAAAGAGAAGTAATATGACTCGAGCCACTTACAAATAAAAATAATTAAAATAAAAACCGTTCACTACTCTACAACTCGGAGTAATCAAAATTCATCAGACTAAAAATGTTTATATTTAAAAGAGTAAAATGCCTTTGTTGGTAAAAAGTCATTGCAGGGGAAGAATTCCACTCCAATGGTAAATAAGCAAAGGTCACTGCAGCAGGTGAAAGTGGGTATCACTGTGTCACTTCAAGTGTGTCTAGCAAAACAATTCTTTGCAAAAACTGCTCTGAATTGTGCCTGCCTTGAAAGGCTTTCAAGTGGTTTCAGGGTTTTCCCAGCTGCCCTAAGAGATTAAATGAAATGTCAAAAAGTTTTCATTCCAGCCAGCTTTTGCCAGCTCCTTCCACTGAGAATTTCCCTTCCTGGGGTGAGTTGGCATATGTCACAAAGGATGTCAGGTCAGAAAATGCTCACTGGAGCTCTGCTACAGCCCCAGGAATGAGGAGAGTTTGTTGTTCTTTGAGAGGGGACAAAGGGATGGAGACCTTGGGGAAAGTGCTGGAGGCTAGCCTGCCACATGGTAAGGCATTGCCACATGTACTGACAGAAATGACCTCTGTCTCTGAAGAAGCAATAGGATACGGGGGATCGTCCCTGGAACTGGAACTAGAAGACTTGTGATTCTCCTCTTCCTTGACCCACTCAGGTGAGGCCCTTCCTACTCTGAAGCCCAGATTCCTCAACTTTCCTTTGAAGTGGGAGCTAATGGTTGTTGTGAGGACCAAATAACTGTGGGATTTCATATCTAGAACTTAAAGGTGTCTTAAAAGATACCTGGTTTAAGTCCTGCATTTTACAGTTGAGGAAACTGAGATAGGACATGGATCCAAAGCCTCTGAAGTGTGAATCTAAGCTTCCCCAGGATCAGAGATGCAGAGTTGGAAATATAAACAGAGTGGAGAGTTAAGAGGTTCAGAACTGATAGGAAATTCAGCAGTCCTGCTCTCCAACTGCCTCTTTTTTAAAAAGAGAAACTGAAGTCATTAAAGTTACATGACTCATTTAAGACCCTACAAGTTGTAATGGAAAAAGAAGTCTGAATTAGAATACCAAAAATCCCTGACTAGATACAACTCTCCATACTAAGGATCTGGTTCTCAGGCAATGCACAGATGCAAGGATTTTCTATCATGGTAGAGGCTTATATTCTGCTCTAGATTATTCAAAAGATAAACATAATAAATCATTCTTTTGGGAAATATCAGTGCCTATGACGGTGGTGATTAAGGTAGAGGATATTAATTTATTGAGCTAAAATATGTTTCATTAGACATTTAATAATCTTTACACACAATCTTATTAGGGAGAAAAATGGATGAAATTGCACTCATGGCCCAATATCATATTTTCATTGTCATTATGTTTGCTTCTTCACTCACAGAAGATGGGGAAATTACCATAGTGGCTTCAGTTTCTCCCCTTTGAAAGTTCTCTCTTTCTGAAGCCTTTTTAGCTCCATCTGTCAGTTTCATATTCTCTCTGCCCCTCGGTGCCATCCCCTACCTTGGGATTCCTTGCTTGCTGAATGCCTCCAGGCTGTTCCAAAATGGTATTCATGAGTTTTCCCAGAATCCACAGAGGCCAAATGTGCTTTGGTTCAGAAGGCTCTCTTCAAAGAAAGTATAACCAGGCAAATAAATAGCAGGAAAATGGAAAGAGAAATAAGAAAAAGGAAAAGTTTCAAGGGAAATAGGGAGTGGAGAGAGAAGCCTGTTTCTCAGAGAGCAGAGCATTGACTGGGCAACTCTCAAGGGCAAGTCTAGGAAAGACAACTGGTGGAAATATCTGTACCTTTTCTTCTTTGTGAGATGTCTCGTGGAAGTGGGGATATACTGGGAGCTGAGCAACATGAAACAAAGCCAGCAGGCTTCCCAACACAGAATACAGGCATCACGAGGCCTGTCAAAATCATGTTTCAAAATTGGTTTTATTTGACTTCTTACCTTGAGCTGGTATTTGTGTTGTGTTTCACTTTTTCCCTTAGATCTTTGGCTAAATTATCTTGAACTTTGCACAGTGTTCACATTGCTCCCTTCTAAAGTACTTAATGGTATAATCCTCAGAAAACCCAAGAAAGCTCCAAGGATCATAGATTTGGAATGGGAAGAGATCTTAAAGACTATCAAATTTAATCTTTCCCTCATCCTCATTTTACAAACGAGGAAACAAAACCCCAGAAAGGTCAAATCATTTGCCCAGTATCTCATGGGCAGCAAGATGCAAAGCTCAAATTGGAGGGGAAATAAATAATCAAATAAGGACTGTAGGGATGCCTGAGGCAAACCTGGCTCTTTTCCTACTTGTTCTTACTGTTGATACTGTTCACTCAAGCAATTTCCATTGTAAGGACTATATGAGAGAATATTCATTCTTCCATATGCATGATTTGGCAGTTTAACCTAGAAAAATGATAGGAAAGGAAATATCTACCAAATAATTTCTTTATTGAATGTGCATTTCTATAATCCAATGTAATAATGGGGAATCTTATAAAATACAGAGCATTCATTATTCCTCAGTTTCATGGCTACATACATAGAATAAGATATTGCTTTGATTTTTATTTAGTGTAACTGGGGAGTAAAAAAAAGGATGAAATATCAAGAAATGAATGAAATCTGAAGGAAAATCCCCAAGGGTTACCAATAAATCAGATTTTTTTTTTCTAGATAAATGCAAGATGTTATTGTATAGAACCTACTTCCACTAAAGAAACAACATGGTCCAAAAGAAATACTTCTGGTTCTGGAATGAGAGGATCTGGATTGAAATCTTCACTCTAGTGCTCACTACCTGTGTGACCTTGGGTAAATAACTTGATTACTTTGGTTGGACTTTGATTTTCTCATCCACAAAATAAGAGAAGGGGTTTGGATTAGATTCCATTTTGAAATCTATAATCCTATGAACATTCTAGGTTTTTCCTAATTATATATTTTGGAAGCAAGCGATGCAATCTATGTTAGGACAGTGACTCCCACTATACATTACTACATTGAACTTTGTCCTTTTTCTTTAACTCCTTTCACCTGCTGATATCCTAGATCCAAAACTGTATTGCTTCTTTAACTAAGCTGATAATAATCTTCAGAGACCAGAATTATTTAATAAAAGTCATAGATTTCTATTAGAAATAAATTTAGAGGTTTTATCAGCAATACAAGGTTCCCAGATAACTCCAAGGGACTCATGATAAAGAAATTCTATCCACAATCATAGAAAGAACTCTCAAAGTCTGAATGTTGATCAAAATGTATCATGTTCACTATAGTTCCAAGATTATTTTTTACTCTTCCCTCCTTGAAAGAGCAATATGGGCTTTCTTTCATGGCATAAAGAATATGCAAATATATAAGGCATGACCAAACTGGCATAATCTATATCAGATTATTTTCCATCTCAGGTTGGGTCCCCACATGGCAGATAATAATTGTTTTAAATTGTTTCTTTGTATAATTAAAATAATTAATTTAGAAATAGAATAGTTCAGCTAAAATCCCAGCACAGCTACTTACTGCCAGTATTATATTGGACAAATTATTTCATCTTTCTGGTCATCAGTTCTCTCGGTCAACTTCTTTTTTTTTTTAATATTCAAAGACAACTTTATTGTCTATCCCAAGTCTTCTTGTCTCCAAACTAAACCTTGCTAATTCAACTGATGTTCACAAGGCATGATTTCAAGGTTGAGGTTCTAATAGTTTTCAGCTGAGAACTCTGATATTTGAGGCTTCTTCATAAAGAGGGAATTTATATAGAGTGAGCTCAAGTCCTAGAAAGGTTAATGTCTATGTATTGATATTTTTTTTTAAATATATTTTATTTGGTCATTTCCAAGCATTATTCGTTAAAGACACAGATCATTTTCTTTTCCTCCCCCCCCACCCCCCATAGCCGACCCGTAAGTCCACTGGGCATTAGATGTTTTCTTGATTTGAACCCATTGCTTTGTTGATAGTATTTGCATTAGAGTGTTCATTTAGAGTCTATCCTCTGTCATGTCCCCTCAACCTCTGTATTCAGGCAGTTGCTTTTTCTCGGTGTTTCCACTCCCATAGTTTATCCTTTGCTTATGAATGGTGTTTTTTTCTCCTGGGTCCCTGCAAGTTGTTCAGGGACATTACACCGCCACTAATGGAGAAGTCCATCATGTTCGATTATACCACAGTGTATTAGTCTCTGTGTACAATGTTCTCCTGGTTCTGCTCCTCTCGCTCTGCATCACTTCCTGGAGGTTGTTCCAGTCTCCATGGAACTTCTCCACTTTATTATTCCTTTGAGCACAATAGTACTCCATCACCAACATATACCACAGTTTGTTCAGCCATTCCCCAATTGATGGGCATCCCCTCATTTTCCAGTTTTGGGCCACCACAAAGAGCGCAGCTATGAATATTTTTGTACAAGTCTTTGTGTCCATTATCTCTTTGGGGTACAGACCCAGCAGTGCTATGGCTGGATCAAAGGGTAGATATTCTTTTAGCACCCTTTGGGCATAGTTCCAAATTGCCCTCCAGAATGGTTGGATCAGTTCACAGCTCCACCAGCAATGAATTAATGTCCCTATTTTGCCACATCCCCTCCAGCATTCATTACTTTCCTTTGCTGTTATGTTAGCCAATCTGCTAGGTGTGAGGTGATACCTCAGAGTTGTTTTGATTTGCATCTCTCTGATTATAAGAGATGTAGAGCACTTCTTCATGTGCTTGTTAATAGTTTTGATTTCTTTATCTGAGAACTGCCTATCCATTTCCCTTGCCCATTTATCAATTGGAGAATGGCTTGATTTTGTGTACAATTGATTTAGCTCTTTATAAATATGAGTAATTAAACCTTTGTCAGAGGTTTCTATGAAGATTTTTTCCCAATTTGTTGTTTACCTTCTGATTTTAGTTATATTGGTTTTGTTTGTACAAAAGCTTTTTAGTTTGATGTAGTCAAAATTATTTATTTTACATTTTGTGATTCTTTCTATATCTTGCTTGGTTTTAAAGCCTTTCCCCTCCCAAAGGTCTGACATGTATACTATTCTGTGTTTACCCAATTTACTTATGGTTTCCTTCTTTATGTTTAAGTCACTCACCCATTTTGAATTTATCTTGGTGTAGGGTGTGAGGTGTTGATCTATTCCTAGTCTCTCCCACACTGTCTTCCAATTTTCCCAGCAGTTTTTATCGAATAGTGGATTTTTGTCCCAAAAGCTGGGATCTTTGGGTTTATCGTATACTGTCTTGCTGAGGTCGCTTTCCCCCAGTCTATTCCACTGATCTTCCTTTCTGTTTCTTAGCCAGTACCAAATTGTTTTGATGACTGCTGCTTTGTAAAATAGTTTTAGGTCAGGGACTGCAAGGCCCCCATCATATGTGTTTTTTTTCATTATTTCCCTGGATATCCTTGATCTTTTGTTCTTCCAAATGAACTTTGTTATGTTTTTTTCTAAATCAGTGAAGAAGTATTTTGGTAGTTCAATGGGTATGGCACTAAATAGATAAATAAGTTTGGGTAGGATGGTCATTTTTATTATATTGGCTCGTCCTATCCATGAGCAGTTAATGTTTTTCCATTTGTTCAAGTCTAGTTTTAGTTGTGTGGCGAGTGTTTTGTAGTTGTGTTCATATAGTTCCTGTGTTTGTCTTGGGAGGTAGATTCCTAGGTATTTTATTTTGTCTAAGGTGATTTTGAATGGGATTTCTCTTTCTAGTTCTTGCTGCTGAGCTGTGTTGGAGATATATAGAAAAGCTGATGATTTATGTGGGTTTATTTTGTATCCTGCAACTTTGCTAAAGTTGTTGATTATTTCAATTAGCTTTTTGGTTGAATCTCTAGGATTCTTTAAGTAGACCATCATGTCATCCGCAAAGAGTGATAACTTGGTCTCCTCCTTGCCTATTTTGATACCTTCAATTCCTTTATCTTCTCTAATTGCTACTGCTAGTGTTTCTAGTACAATGTCAAATAGTAGAGGTGATAATGGGCATCCTTGTTTCACTTCTGATCTTATTGGGAATGCATCTAGTTTATCCCCATTGCAGATGATATTAGCTGTTGGTTTTAGATAAATACTGTTTATTATTTTTAGGAATGACCCTTCTATTCCTATGCTTTCTAGTGTTTTTAATAGGAATGGGTGTTGTATTTTATCAAAGGCTTTTTCTGCATCTATTGAAATAATCATGTGATTCTTGCTAGTTTGCTTGTTGATGTGGTCAATTATGTGGATGGTTTTCCTAATGTTGAACCAGCCCTGCATCCCTGGTATGAATCCTACTTGATCATGGTGAATGATCCTTCTGATCACTTGCTGGAGTCTTTTTGCTAGTATCCTATTTAAGATTTTTGCATCTATATTCATTAGGGAGATTGGCCTATAGTTTTCCTTCTCTGTTTTTGACCTGCCTGGTTTTGGAATCAGTACCATGTTTGTGTCGTAAAAGGAGTTTGGTAGAACTCCCTCTTTGCTTATTATGTCAAATAGTTTGTATAGTATTGGGATTAACTGTTCTCTGAATGTTTGATAGAATTCACAGGTGAATCCATCAGGCCCTGGGGACTTTTTCTTAGGAAGTTCTTTGATGGCTTGTTGGATTTCAATTTCTGATATGGGATTATTTAGGAATTCTATTTCCTATTCTGTTAGTCTAGGCAGTTTGTATTTTTGTATATATTCATCCATTTCTCCTAAATTGGTGTATTTATTGCCATATAATTGGGCAAAGTAATTTCTAATGATTGCCTTAATTTCCTCCTCATTGGAGGTGCTGTCCCCCTTTTCATCTTTAATGCTGTGAATTTGGTTTTCTTCCTTCCTTTTTTTAACTAGATTGACCAGTACCTTGTCTATTTTGTTTGTTTTTTCAAAGTACCAGCTTCTTGTCTCATTTATTAAATCAATAGTTCTATCACTTTCGATTTTATTAATTTCTCCCTTAATTTTTAGGATTTCTAATTTGGTTTTCTGCTGGGGGTTTTTAATTTGATTGCTTTCCAGTTTTTTCATTTGCATTTCCAATTGATTGATCTCTGCTCTCCCTTGTTTGTTAATATAAGCATTCAGGGATATGAATTTACCTCTGATTACCGCTTTGGCTGCATCCCAAAAGGTTTGAAAGGATGTTTCGCCATTGTCATTTTCCTCGATGAAATTATTAATTGTTTCTATGATTTCTTCTTTAACTAAACGGTTTTGGAGTATTGTATTGTTTAATTTCCAATTGGTTTTAGATTTGGTTTTCCATGTACCATTACTAATCATTATTTTTATTGCCTTGTGATCTGAGAATGCTGCATTCATTATTTCTGCTTTTCTGCATTTGTGTGCTATGTTTCTGTGACCTAATGTATGGTCAATTTTTGTGAATGTGCCATGTGGTGCTGAGAAGAAGGTGTATTCCTTTTTATCCCTATTTATTTTTCTCCATTTGTCTATTAATTCTAATTTTTCTAAGATTTCATTCACTTCTTTTACCTCTTTCTTATTTATTTTTTGATTTTATTTATCTAAATTTGATAATGGTTGGTTTAAGTCTCCCACTAGTATGGTTTTATTGTCTATTTCTTCCTTCAATTCTCCTAGTTTCTCCATTAGAAATTTGGGTGCTATATTATTTGGTGCATACATGTTGATTAATGATATTTCCTCATTTTCTATAGTCCCTTTTAACAAAATATAATTACCTTCCCTATCCCTTTTGATCAGGTCTATTTTTGCATTGGCTTTATCAGATATCATGATTACCACTCCTGCCTTCTTTCTATCAGTTGAAGCCCAGAAGGTCTTACTCCATCCTTTAATTCTGACCTTGTGGGTGTCAACCCGCCTCATGTGTGTTTCTTGAAGACAACATATGGTAGGGTTTTGGATTCTAATCCATTCTGCTATTCGTCTACGTTTTATGGGTGAGTTCATCCCATTCACGTTCAAAGTTATGATTGTCATTTGTGGACTCCCTGGCATTTTGATTGCCTTCCCTAATTCTAACCTTTTCTTCTTCGGCTCTACCTTTTAGTCCAGTGATTTACTTTGAAACAGTCCCCCTTGTCCCCTCCCTTGATGTTTCCCTTTTTAGTCCCTCCCTTTTTGTTCCCTCCCCCTCCCCCCTCTCTTTCCCTCCCTTTTTGTTCTCCCTCTCCCCTTCCCCCCCTTGGTTTTCCCTTCTCCTTACCCTTGTTGGGTAAGATAGAATTCAAGATCCCAATGGATCTGGATGTTTTTCCCTCTCAGAGCTGATTTCCCTGAGATTGAGGTTTAAGTACCCCCCCCCCTCTTCCTCTCCTTCTTATAGGAGTTTTCTTCCCCTCCCCTTCCCGTGTGAATCTTTGTGTGAGAATGATTATTCTATTTGGTCTTTCTTTACCCCCTATTTATACATTACATTTTTTCCCCCACATGTTAGTATACATAGGTTGATATAAATGTAGTCCTTATAGAAGAGAGTTTGAGTAAAAGAAGAAGATAACATTTTCCCCTTTCCTTAATATTTACCTTTTCAAGTATTCCTTGCTCTTTGATTTTCCGTATCAAACTTTCCACAGAGCTCTGGTCTTTTCTTTGCAAAAAGTTGGAAGTCTTCTATTTTGTTGAATGCCCATACTTTCCCTTGGAAGTATATAGTCAGTTTTGCTGGGTAGCTGATTCTTGGTTGGAGACCCAGCTCTCTTGCCTTTCTGAAGATCATGTTCAATGCCTTACGATCATTCAGAGTAGAACTTGCAAGGTCTTGGGTGACCCTGATTGGCATTCCTTTATATATAAATTGTCTTTTTCTGGCTTCCTGTAGGATTTTTTCTTTTGATTGATAGCTTTGGAATTTGGCAATTACATTCCTGGGAGTTGTCTTTTGGGGGTTTAGTGTAGAAGGTGTTCTGTGAGCTCTGTCAGTGGCTGTATTGCCCCCTTGTTCTAGAATCTCTGGGCAATTTTCTTTGATTATATCTTGTATCACCATGTCCAGTTTGGTGTTTATTTCTGGCTTTTCTGGGAGTCCAATTATTCTTAAATTATCCCTTCTCCCCCTATTTTCCAGATCTATCACCTTGTCGGTGAGATATTTTATGTTCTCTTCTAATTTCTTGGTATTTTGGCTTTGCTTTATTGATTCTTGCTCTTTTACACGATCGTTGTCTTCCAGCTGCCTGATTCTGGCCTTTAAAGCCTGGTTTTCTTTTACAGTTTGGTCAAACTGGTTTTGTAGATGCGTGAATTTCTTTTGCATTATTTTCAACTTTCCTCCCAGAAGGCTTCCATCTTTTTGGTCATTTCTGATTCAAATTCTTTATAGGTTTGTGGAGAGTTTCCATTTCCTTTGGAAGGTTTTGGAGCATTTTCTTTTATATTATCTTCTGTCTGCTCTGTATTTTGTATTTTGGCTCCATAGAATGTGTCCAAAGTCGCCCCTTTCTTCTTATTTTTCTTGGTATTTTGGGGCTTCTGTGGTTCTGTGGAGTTTGCCATTTCTGAATGTGGAGGATTAGTTTTTCTTGTCTCTTTCTGGTGTTCAGAGGCTTTAGTCCTGGGCAGATAGTTCTAAGAGCTTTCCCTGGGTTAAACTAAATATGCCTCACTGGAACTGGAATGGAAGTGTCGGACCACGAGGCCACACTCTCCCCCGGCTCGCTTTCCGGAAGTTGCCTTCAGAATAGCTGGCCGTGAGGCTGTTTCGTTGGCCTGCGGGGGGGATGGGCTGCAGCTTTCCCAAGCTCTAGGGCAAGGACTTTCACTGAGACTTGGATAGCAGGATCCAGCGTGAGGCTGTCTTGCCCGCCCTGAGGGTTGCTGTTGTTTCGACCAGCTCTCTGCAGTGGAAGCCCCAGGCAGTAACTTTCACCTGGACTGTAGAAGGCCCTGAGGGTTCTGCTCTCTGAGCCCGGCCAGGCTGCGGCTTCCGGGAGCCTTGGACTCTGCGCTCCTACCCCTGAGGTCCAAGTGATCTCGGGTTCTGGCTTTTGAGGGGAGCCGTACCTTTTGAACCGGGTCCAGGTCCGGGAGGAGGGTTCCCAGGGTCTGTGCTGTTGATCGTTTTGAATTTCGGCGCCTTAGGAGCTTTTGGTTTGAGATCGGTTGGGAAGGGTTTTCAGGAGATCTGAGCTTTAGCTTTCTCTAAGCCGCCATCTTAACCGGAAGAAGCCTATGTATTGATATTCTCGGTCAACTTCTTAAATAAGAAATTTTAACTAAATGATTTCTAGCACCCATTTCAAACTCTAAATTTGTGAGACAATGAGTTGCTTCTTCTTTTCCTTCTCTTGACCTTGATGCTAAATAATCCTTTGATTTATTGAGGTGTCTATTTCCTATATCATGTTGTCTTCAAGTATTTAAGAATTATGGACTTGCCCGTCACTTGCTAAGATCAACATTCTCTGGAGAATCTATATTAATTTATAATTATTTATTAAATAGGAAAAAACAGGTCAGAATAAGGAAAAAGTGCATCATCTCATGACTCATCACCTAGCTAACTCTAGCTTGCAGCTCACCACACGTACCTGCTTATTAAGACTGCTCAGCTAAAAGAAAGAGGAGCTTGGTCAGAAGAGAGAGAGAGAGAGAGAGAGAGAGAGAGAGAGAGAGAGAGAGAGAGAGAGAGAGAGACAGAGAGAGAGACAGAGAGACAGAGAGAGACAGAGAGAGACAAAGAGAGAGACAGAGACAGGGACAGAGACAAAGATAGAGTGAAAGAACATCTTCCTTGATCCGTAATTTAGACCTTCATTGATGTCATTTTTTTCTGGATCTTCCTGGTTTGGCAAAATTAACCTCAGCTGAAGTCAGAGGCTAGTTTTCTGTATGCCTGAAGTCATGTGGGACGAGAGGTACATGTCTTCAGGAGCACCAAGGAATCATATGACATCTTCTTCATACAGATAAGCCTCAGGCCTTGTTCTTAACCCAATCAAAGGATGGGGGCTAATTGTAAACCCAATTCACTAAAAAAACACTCCATTACTGATCTTAGGATACCATTGAAAGGGTGCAAAATAATGTTCCATATTCATAATGACCCACTCCAATTCTTTGGGGGACATTTTAGTCTCCCCAATGAATCATTCCAAATATAGTATCTATACTTTTCAGGATTGTCTCCACAAGGTGCATAAGAACCCAAAGATATTACACATTTCATAAAGGTTTTAACTACATTTGGATGTTTTGTAACATATTAAAAACATTGATAGATTCATTGACGAGGAGTTATTAGGGGACATTTCCCTTTTTTGGAACAAGGGTTTTACAATCAAGAAATAATAATAGCACATGTTAAAAAGACTAGTCTGATTTTGACTCTATATAAGGACCATTGGATAAAAAGTTGGAGGCAGAGCCAAACAAGAATATTCTCATGTTTTTTAGTGTATATTTCAGAATTGTCCTACCTCACAACTTTATTGAACACTCACTCTTTCAGTCTTCCACAAGACTATTTCCTCACTTTTCCAATGATATTTATTACCCATAAAGGGGTTGTTGACATCTGTGATCATCCACTTATTTTTTTTAAACCCTTACCTTCCGTCTTGGAGTCAATACTGTGTATTGGCTCCAAGGTAGAAGAGTGGTAAGGGCTAGGCAATGGGGGTCAAGTGACTTGCCCAGGGTCACACAGCTGGGAAGTGTCTGAGGCCAGATTTGAACCTAGGACCTCCAGTCTCTAGTACTGGCTCTCAATCCACTGAGCTACCCAGCTGCCCCCAATCATCCACTTATTAACACTAATTAGTGTCTTTTTAACTTTCCCTTTGTAGTTTTCTTGGAATCAAACTCAAATTAATCAAAATCAAAATCAAATCAATCATAGCCCTGTAATACTTATTCTCCAATGTCAGGTTTCAGTAATCTAAGCTGTTGGGTATACAAAATTGACAGAACTCTCATATGAAAATGGAATTATCCTCCCTCTGTTTGTTTGTTTTTAAAAATAATCAGTCAGGAACTTGAAGATAGTTTAGCATTGATTGCAAGGAAGTTCATATTCTCAGAGAAAGGAATTTCACATCCTCAGAGACAGGGGATTGATCTCAATGGCTCTGCCCAGTGCAGAGTCAGACAGATTAAGAAACTATGATTGGTTCCTTAGGTATGACATGGGAGAACCAATGGGTGGAGAAAGATATTTATAAGGTAAGACCCAGCACAAAGTGAGCTCTGAGGACTCTTGCTGAAGAGATTCTTGCACTATTGAGACTGGAGATTGAGGTTTTTGTTGGGGGCAAGCTAGATTTCATCAGATTAGCATTTAGGATAGGATAGACAAATTCTCTACTTCCATTCTACATTTCCTTCACTTTACTATCTCTCTATTTCAATTAAACTAAATTATTAAAGCTACTAACAGCCTCATATTTTAATTTTAAATTATTACAATTGGTGACCAAGCCCTTTTTAACTCTTACAATTAGATTTTGAAAAATGATTCTTGACTTCTAGGTTAAGATGTCCCCAGAGTAGAAGCAAGGCTCTTCCTCTCCTCTCCACCAACCAAAATAAAGTTCCTCAAAAGGAAAAAAAAAATCAGATGAGCAAAGGAGATCCACAGTAGGGCTCACCATTGAAGGTCGGCAGAGATTGGGAATTTCCATGAGGATACCACAGATACACCTGAGAGTGGTGAGACTTGGGACCAGAGGAGGCTCAGGATTGGGCACTGAGATTGGGCAGAGAGGGGCTGCAAAAAGCAGACACTGAAAAATATCCTCAAGGCAAAAATCTCTCGGGAACTCAATATAAAAATTGCCTACCTTCATTCATCACTTAGACTTCTGATCAGGAAGGAATGAAGAAATGTCCACCAATTCCCAAGAAGTACAATCTACAACCACAAAAAAAGAAAGAAAAAAATCAATCCTAGATAATATTTATGCAAAAAATTCCAGACTACAGAGGAAAGAGCAGAAGATAACAAACAAGTAAACACATCCAAAGCTTACAAAAAAGAATGGAAATTGGTCACAAGCTCTTGAGGAGCTCAGATTTGAGTTTATGGACCAAATTAGATAGATAGAAGAAACTTGGCAAAAAAAGTAGAAATTATTTTAAAAAAGAAAATAACCCTTAAAAAAAAACAGAAACTCCCATTTGGCAAAAGAAGTCCAGAAATCAAATGGAATGCTAAGCAAATGGGAGACAAGAATTGAACAGTTGGAAGCAATGAAAATCAGAAAACTGAAAAGCAAAATCAAAATATCTTAGCTAAAAACCAGTCTTTTAAGAACAGAATTGGGTGAATAGAAGCTAATGATCTCACAATACAGCAAGAATTATTAAAGCAAAACCAAAAGAATGACAAAAAAGAAGGGAACATAAAATATCTTTCTTGGAAGATGATTGACTTTGAAAACTGGTCTAGAAGAGGGAATTTTGGAATCATAGGTCTAATTGAAAACCTAGAAATAAGCAGAAACCTTGACATCATACAAGAAATCATACAACAAAACTGCCCTGATGTTCTTCAACAAGAGGTGAAAATAAACATTGAAGGAGCCCATAGATCACCCCCTACATTAAATACTCAAAAGAAAACCCCTAGGATTGTAATTGCTGAATTCAAGAACTTCAAAGCTAAGAAGAAAATATTACAAGAAGCCAGAAAGAGATAATTCAGATACCAAGGCACACCAATTAGAATTACACATAATGTAGAAGCCTCCACACTAAAGGACCACAAGGCTTGCAATATGATATTCAGAAAGGCAAGATAACTGGGTCTAAAACCAGGGATCACTTACCCCATAAAACTGACTATAAACTTCCAGGGGAAAGTATGGGCATTTAACAAAATAGAAGACTTCTGCAAGACCAGAACTACACAGAAAATTTTATATTGAAATACAAAAACCAATTAATTAAATAATGTAATTCTCCAAAATCTGTTAAACAAAAAGTCATAGAAACAATTAATAATTTCATTGGAGAGAAAGACGACAATGAGACACCATATCAAAATCTAATGGATCCAGCCAAAGCAAGACTCAGGGGTAATATATGCACTTGAGTACATATATTAGCAAATTAGGGAGGGGAGAGGTCAATAAAATGGGAATGCAAATTAAAAAAAAAAAACTAGAAAGAGAAGAAATTTAAAATCCCCAGATAAAAACTAAAATAGAAATCTTAAAAATTTATGGAGAAATTAATAAAATTGAAATTGATAGAACTATTGAATTAACAAATAATACTAGAAGCTGGTACTTTGAAGAAAACAAATAAAATAGATGAAGTACTGTTTAATCCAATAAAAAAGGAAAGAAGAAAACCAAATTAATAGTATCAAAGTTGAAAAGGGAGCCCTCACCTCTAATGAAGAAGCAATTAAGGTAATCACTAAAAACTGTTTTACCCAATTATATGACAATAAATATGGCAATCTAGGAGATATGGTTGAATATTTACAAAAAATACGAATTACCTAGATTAACAGAACAAGAAATAAAATACTTAAATAATCCTATATCAGAAAAAGAAATTGGAAAAGCCATAAAAAACATCTTAAGAAAAAATACCCAGAGATAAATGGATTCACAAGTGAATTCTATCAAAACCATCCACATAATTGACCATATCAACAAGCCAACCAACAAAAATCACATGATCATCTCAATAGATACAGAAAAAGCCTTTGATAAAATGCAACACTCATTTGTATTGAAAACATTAGAAAGTGTAGGAATAGAAGGGCCTTTCCTAAAAATAATGAACAGAATATATTTAAAACCACCAGAAAGCATCATCTGAAATGGGGATGAACTAGATGCATTCCCAAAAAGATCAGGAGTGAAACAATGATCCCCATTATCACCTCTATTATTTAACATGGTTATAGAAACACAAGCAGTAGCAATTAGAGAAGAAAAAGAAATGGAAGATATTAAAATAGACAATGCGGAGATCAAGCTATCAATCTTCGCAAATGATATGATGGTCTACTTAAAGAATTGTAGAAAATGAACTAAGAAGCTAGTCTAGTGGAAATAATCAACAACTTTAGCAAAGTTGCAGGATACAAAATAAACCCACATAAATCATCAGCATTTTTTATATATTTCCAACAGATGCAGGCAGCAAGAGTTAGCAGAGAAATTTCATTTAAAGTCACCTGAGACAATATAAAATACTTAGGAATCCATCTTCCAAGACAAACACAGTAATTGTATGAACACAAGTACAAAATCCTTTCCACACAATTAAAACTAGATCTAAACAATTGGAAAAAAAATCATTAATTGCTTATAGGTAGAAGGAGGTAACATAATAAAAATTACAGTTCTACCCAAATTAACTTACCTACTTAGTGTCAAACCTATCAAACTACCAAGAAACTTTTTTTTTTACTGAATTAGGAAAAAAAACTGTAACAAAGTTCATTAGGAAGAATAAGAGATTAAGCATATCAAGGGATATAATGAAAAAAAAAATGTGAAAGAGGGAGGCCTAAAATTACCAGATCTTACTGTACTATAAAGCAGTAGTTATCAAAATAATATGGTACTGACTAAGAGACAGAAGGGTGAATCAATGGAATAGACTAAGATTAAATAACCTCAAGACAGTGTATGATAAACACAAAGAGCCCAGGTTTGGGGACAAAAATACACTTTTTGACAAAAACTGCTGGGAAAATTGGAAAACAGTATGGGAGAGATTAGGTTTAGATCAACATCTCACATCATACACAAAGATAAACTCTGAATGGGTGAATGACTTTAATATAAAGAAAGCAACGGTAAGTAAATTAGGTGAACATAGAATAGTATACCTGTCAGATCTATGGGAAAGGAGAGATTTTTAAGACCAAGAAAGAGTTACAAAATATTACAAAATATGAAATAGAAAATTTTGACTTCATTAAATTAAAAATGGTTTGTACAAACAAAACTAATGCAATAAATATTAGAAGGGAAGCAACAAATTAGGAAACAATCTTTATAGCAAAAATCCTCTGACATGTAATTACTCAGATTTATAATGAGCCAAATCAATTGTACAAAAAATCAAGCCATTCTTCAATTGGGAAGGGACATGAATAGGAAATTTTCAGATAAATGAATCAAATTTATCAATAAGGACATGAAAAATTGTTCTAAATCTCTTATAATTAGAGAAATGTGAATCAAAACAACTCTGAGGTACCACTTCACAGCTAGAAGATTGGCTAACATGATAGCAAAAGAAAATACTAAATGTTGGAGGAGATTTGGCAAAGTCGGGACATTAATTCATTGCTGGTGGAGTTTTGAATTGATCCAACCATTCCAGATGGCAATTTGGAACTATGTCCAAAGGGCTTTAAAAGACTGTCTGCCCTTTGATTGACCCATACCACTACTGGGTTTATATTTCAAATAAATCATAAGGCAAAGACTTGTATAAAAATATTTATACCCACCCTCTTTGTGGTGGCAAAAAATTGGAAAATAAGGGGATACTCTTTGATTGGGGAATGGTTGAACAAATTGTGTTATCTCTTGGTCTGGAATAATACTATAGTGCTAAGAGGAATAATGAACTAGAGGAATTCCACGGAACTGGAAAAGAACTCCAGAAATTGATGCAGAGTGAAATGAGCAGAACCAGGAGAACGTTGTACACAGATATGAATACACTGTGACACAATTGAATGTAATGAACTTCTCTACTAGCATCAATGTAATGATCCAGGACAATTCTGAGGGACTTATGATAAAGAACACTATCCACATCTAGAGGAAGAACTGTGGGATTAGAAACACAGAAAACATTAAAAAAAACTACTCCTTGATGACATAGTTTGATGGGCATATGTTTGGGGATGTAAACTCTAAATGATCACTCCAGTACAAATATTAATAATATGGAAATTAGTCTTGATCAATGACACATGTAAAATCCTCCAGTAGAATTGCTTGTTGCCTATTGAAGGGGGTTGGGAAGAGGGAAGTGAAAGAACATGAATCTTGTAACAATGGCACAATATTCTAAAATCTAAATTAATTAATTAAATAATTAAATGAAATTTTTCAAATCCAAAAAAGAAAAAAATATTCTTCAATAGAAGTATCAATTATAATTATACAAACTCAAGGTTTGAAAAGTCATACTTAAAAATAACAAAAGAAAAAATATATAACCAAGAGATCTTCTCTCAAACTCAATTAAACAGTGTGTGTGTGTGTGTGTGTGTGTGTGTGTGTGTGTGTGTATGTGTGTGTGTGTGTGTGATTTTCCCATGGTAAAAAACTTGGCATACACTTTACCACAACAACGAATTTAAAATCTGAAAAGGGCAAAAATTCCTAGAATTATAAATGTCCACTTGTCCACAGTTGCTAACAAACTGATGTCCTATAGCCATGAGAAGTTCTACCATGAAGCATCAGATATCACATGGGTCTCTTCTGTGATTACCTGAGCATCATTTAAAATTCTTTGAAGCTCATGGATATTTGGAACAATTTCACCAGACTTTTTAATGTAAGAACAAGATTAAATAATAGCACAGGCACCTTGAAAGGCCACCATAAACATATTGAGGGCTATTGATTTTGTATGATTGTCTTTGCCAAGAAAACACTCTCCTCCTACAGGAAGGAGATAGTTTTAGATGTTTGGGTGATGGCCTGAACTGTATCCTGAGCCAATTTCTCAACCTCAGCAGAGATATGACTAATAGAATCTATTACTACAATCAACCCCAAAGGGAATGTAGCAGCCCAGCAAAATCTCTGTGCTCGAGAGGAAGCGACTACTGAATTAGGCCATATCTTTTAATCCATGTATGTCACCAAGTGCCCATATTCCTAGCTGTATACTTGTCTAATCTCCTTGGCCAATAAAATGATTAAGCATCAACACTGTGGGTTTCATAGGCCAAAACAAAGTTCTTTTACCACCTTTGGGGAAGGGAAGAGTAAGCTGAGTTACAGACACAGAATTGCTCAAACTCTATGAGAAATCTGTCTTCAGCTGTGAAGAAGCAGTAACAGCTGCAAAAGCTGTGTATTTATGTGACCTATCCTTTATGTGATTGAGCTTTGTCTTAGTACAGATAAATGTTGTGGTAGGGAATGGAATAGTGAGGTTGCACTTCACATTATCACCCTCATATCTGCTACTCAATGGTCCCTTACCTCTTTTAACACACTCAAAGGTGGATGAATTATCAGTCAATGGCAGTGTAATTTCCAAATATTTGAAGTTATCTTAGAAAACATGTTGAAATCAACTGACATTTGAAAATCTGTGAATTTCATAAAGACCAATGCTAGTGGTTGTGACAAGAGGATGGCCCCACTTGTCCCTATTGATGTGGCATATGACAAATGCAAATAGAGCAATAGTTTGGTTGGGAAATAGATGATCATCATGAGGCACAAGATGTGGCAACGTCTCATTTATATAGACTGGGATTATTTCCCAAGATAAAACAGAGCTTCACTGGAACTAGTGACAGACTCTGCACCCATGAATTCTGTTGGGCTTATGTTGGTGTGGATTATGTCCTATTTGGCTGTGGACTTTAATAATAGCATGTTCCTTTCTCTGGTCATCAGAAGAGGGAATAAAGGAAGAAAAAGCAATATGGATTAATGTTGAGAACAAAATAGTACCAAATTAGTATAGCATTTTTAAAAGAAGGAGTTAAATTAGGTTAACCCATAAAAACTAATTACAAAAAAGAATAAAAAATAAAAGCAAAACCAAATCCAAAGACAAATAGTCAAAAGTGTGTGATGAAAGTGACAGAGTATAGTTAATCAGTGTCAATAAATAGTACCAGTTTTCCATGAATCCAAGTCTTTTTGTCTAATTTTGATAGGAGTTGGAATAGTTAGAAACTCCTGAAATGAGCTTTCCCTAACAAGCTGAATTCCTCTAGTTCACTGAAAGATACACACACACACATACATACATACATACATACATACATACATACATACATACATACATATATACCTTGTCTTCTGAGTGTAGGTCATGGAGTGAAAAGTCCATGGGTCTTGCCTGTATTGCTGCCCCAGGCTTGTGAAGTCCATGTACTTGGACCTGTAATTCCTGTATATAAGAGTCAACAAAGATGTCCTGCAACTCCCCACCCCCCAGTTAATAATGTGTATGAAGTGTATGCAAAGAGAAAGTTGTGGCCAGAATAGAGAGATGGCCAAATAATATTTCAATTGTTGTCAATCTCCCCTAGATCTCCTGCTCAGGTAAAATAGGGCTAAGGGAAAAATCTCAGACCACTTCAAGTGATTCCCAGTGCACAGTTTGTCAGTCATGTTATTAAGTTGCTTAGTTATACATTCAATTTCTTCTTAGGTAGGGAGAACATCCTTTTTGTATATATAAGATTCAGGCCTTGTTCTTAACACAATAAAATGGTGGGGACTGAATGAAAACCTAATTCACTAGAGAAATGTCCCCAGACTGATATTAAGATAACAAGAAAAGGGGTGCAAACTGGTGTTCAGTTATCACACACTCCTATCAATATTTTTTGAAATCGTTTTTGCTAAACTGAAAAAAAATAAAAACATTCCAACAATTCAGAAGGATCACACAAAATAAAACCTTCACTTACAGATTCCCATCACTGCTCAATGGCAAACATTTTGTATGTGAGTTGAAAGAACTTCTGAAAAATGAATAGCAACTTGATCACAGACCCATCCATAGCACCAATTCTCATCTCACTCTCACTTGTACCAGATAGGACAATCTTGAACCCTCTGGACCTACTGCTTCCCAAATCTTCCATATTTAACCTCATTGAAACATTTCTTTCCAGACCTATATTAATATTCACTGACTAAAGCCATTTTCATGGAAAATTACTCTCCTACTCACTAATGTATCATAAAAGTTCATGGACAGCCCATTCAGCTAGTCCTTCTGTACATAAATCCTAGATAGAGGTCACATGTAACAGAGCTACAGAATGTGATGGTACCTCAGAGACTCTCTAGTTCATATCATACCTAAATAAGAATAGCCTTTATAGCATTCCTGAAAAGAGGTCATCCACAGTTACCTTAACAATCTTCAGTGTAGGAAAGTATATTATCAAAGCATCTCATTATAGCAGTGAAAATTTCTAAGTATTAGAAAATACCTTCCATCTTCCTTCCTTCCTTCCTTCCTTCCTTCCTTCCTTCCTTCCTTCCTTCCTTCCTTCCTTCCTTCCTTCCTTCCTTCCTTCCTTCCTTCCTTCCTTCCTTCCTTCCTTCCTTCTTTCCTTCCTTCCTTCATTCCTTTGTACTTGCCTTCCTTCTCCTCCTCCCAATTTGGGCTGTCAGAGAAAATACCAAAATTATTACATCATAAGCAAGAAAAAAATATGATATCCTATCTTATAGTAAAATGTTTTGTTTTATTGTAGGAGTTTTTCAGTATTTGGATAATTAGGAAATGAATATGTATAAATAAAATAGATGTCCTATGAGAGCAGGGACTGTTTCAGTTTTGTATTTATACCACTAACATTTAATTCAGCTCCTGGAATATATTAGACATTTAGAAAGTCCTTTTTGAATGGAATTGAAGTGAAATAAATTGATAGGAGTTGTCAGCTTCATTATATATACAAATCAATTGTCCATAATTAATAAACCTTAGCATAACATCAAAATAGTCCCTTCCTTTCTTCAAAATATAGATTTCTTTGAAATGGTTAAAGTTATTTTCCCCTGCAGTCAATCTGTTCTTTAAACTATAAAACATATATTCTGGATAATAAATTGAATAAAGAACTCTTGGGACTGTGTTTCTGTAGTAAATGGAATAAGCATCACATAAATAACATGTAATATTGATGTCTGAGCCAGTTGTAGTCATATATGTCTTACTGATCTAGCTAATTGCTTATGAAAAGTGTCAAATTGGCAGAGGTCATGCCTGCAAGAATTTTTCGTCCTTTCTTTTCAGTGGAATGTGGTAGCCATTTATGTCATCTCCAAATGACTTCCTAGATTCACTGCATTGAAATAATTATGAAAGAATTCTTTTGGGAAACGGGAATTTCTAAAGGAGTGAAGGTGTTGAAGCATTGGGCTAAACAGGCATCTAATTTCAGGCAAATCTGAGATGGAGGGCTTAACTTTGGAACATAAATGAGCCCTAGAGATTATCTAGAATAATTTTATAGGTGAGGAAATTGAGGCTAAACAGGGGAATAAATAGTTCAACATCACATGAGCAGTAAATTTCTGAGCTCAGACTTAAATCCAAGTTCTGTGATACTAAATCTAGCATGCTTTCCCGCTGTACTGAAATGCCTCACTTGGGTATTTCTCTAAGCATCATCCCATCTCTACTTTGCAAATAGAGCATACTTTGGTTACCCATATCCCCTAGTTTAATACTTTAACTTTGTCCTGACATTCCATGACAACACCTCCTGATTTGGGATGATTTATTTTAACCTGGTCAGAATAGTAAATACTTACAAAATACTCCAGAGAAACTGTCCCATTGATTCTAACAACATTCTTGATGCTGTGATTATCCGCATTTTATAGATGTGAAAATGGATCCAAAAATGATTTGTCTAGGTTACTGTAGTTAATCAAGTATTTGAATCAAGATCAGAACTCGTGTCTCCCAGCTGGCACAATCCATTATACCCCTTATCTTCCCCAACACTTTACTCATGTCTCCTTCTTTGGAAACCCTGTTATTTAGGAAATTGATACATTTATCAACTTTGTGTAACATGACGTAGCAGACAGAAAAGTAGAGGGTCAAGTATTTTTAATTTGAGTTCTGGCATGATTAGCATTTTTAGCCTATCTATGATTATCTTCTTGCTTTAGTATGGTGGAAAATATTATCAATATCTGTCTTATAGGGCAGATGTGTGAAACATTAAAATGCAACACTCTAGAGAGTGCCCTGAACTAGACTCGAATGCCATTATATATTTGGTACCCAATTTTCATTTACAGTTTTTCAGAGAAAGATTAGAAGACACATATACTGTCATAAATTAGGGTTCAGAAGCCACGGAACAAGCAATAATCGTGAAACAAACAAAAAGCAAAATCAAAGGTAAGGTTCAGCTACCAGATAGAATTCAAGGGCACAGGATTAAAAATCAGAGTATGGAATGTAATAGAATGGGTGACTGCTGATAAAGAACATCTTCCTGAAACTATAATGAGGTTGTAATATGAAGTCAGATACAGAAGAGAACATTTAAAATAAAGTTAAAATACCAAGTAGAGATCAGAAGCAAAAAAGCAGGTATCTAGACATGGAAAGGAAATTTTCACAGGATCATAGATTGAGAAATAGAGATGACATTCATGTCCATCAGATCTAAGACTTCCCTTTTACAGAATACAAAACTGAGTGACGGAGCAGTAAAGTTACTTACCAAGTATATCACACTTACCAAATATCTAAAATGGAATTTAAAGTTCTCTTCTTGATGCCAAATCCAGTGCCCTTTATGGGAAGGACAGATGGTGAGTGATGCTAAAGAATAGCCACCTCGGGCAGAGGAAGAATCAATCACCTTGTCTTTATTAAGGACTTAATATATGGCAGTTTCAGAGAGGTAGAAAGTCTATTTCACAGGTTCAATTTAGGTGTGTCAATATAATGCTTAGATGGACATGGATAGTACTTTCTGACTTCATGAAAAAGAGACAGGAACCTTCAGAGCCCTGGAGTTTTATGTCTTTCTGCCTATCCTGGTTTTCACATTGATATTTCTTTATCGGGAGATCTGAATTAAAATTCTGCCTCTGAAAATGTGAAGTCTTGGGTAAATAACTTTTACCTATTTGAACTTAAGTTTCTTCATCAGTAAAACGAAGGTTTGAAATTATTTCTAAATAACTACCAACTCTCAATCAACTATTTTATAATTCTATATTCTAATATCTTGGTTTAAGAAATAATCAAATTTTTAAAAAGGAACAAATATTCTCCTGGAAGATTTAATACAATGTACTATCCCCTACCTCACAATAGACTATTGTAAACCTTAAAATTTCTTAGACTTATGAATGTTGGAAATTTCCCCATTGGGAAATTTTATACTTGAAAAAATTTCCTACTAATAGTAAGAACTCTATTGGAATGTGAAACCCCATGGCATGGGAGGATCCTTCTCCTCCCTACATAAGACTACTTTAGGACAGAAACCTTTTGCTAAACAATGGAAAGGGCTTTGACCTATGCTTAAGCATAGAACAGGAAGTTCTTTGAGTCATGATTGATTTTAGAATTGATACAATAGAGATACTTGGAATGACAGAACCAGGTCTTGGAAAATACAATCTCCACTCTGCTCAGTCTAACAGAATTTAGGAAGGGCTGCAGCAAAGATCAAGATTTAATTATTTGAGAATATGACCTACAACAGACATGTGCAAAGGAAACAGACCTCTGGGCAGTCCTGGGTTAAGTTAGAGCCACCATTGGCACAGGGGAGACATCAACAGTGATTGGTAGATGTGAGAACTGAGGGGAGGGAACTGAGATGGTTTCCTTAAAGATAGAGTGGCCTGAGGACAGAGGGGAGAGAGTTTTTTTGCTCTGAGAAGAGCCTGAGGTTTTGCTCTGAGCAAGGTGGCTCTGAAGGAGGACTGAGGAGGTTGCTCTATGGGAGGACCAGGAGAGAAGGTTGGCTCTGAAGGAGGAGAATTCTCTGGAAACATTTCTTGAAAGGAGGCTCTCTTGAAGGTGGAGCCTGAGGTTGGCATGAGAAGCCTTACCTAGAGAGATCTTGGGTGAGTGATAAAACCAACTGACTGATTTATTCATTCTTATTCCTTTCTTCCTTTCTCTCTTTTTCTATTGATTAATCAGTGTATTATAAATTAAATTTCTCTATAAAACCCAGTTGTCTTGGGTATATTCATAAATTGGGAATATATTCCCTGGCGACCATCTTATATTTATATAAAACCAAGACACAGTAGAAAACATATTTCAGCAGTTATAACTGATATATATATATTTTCCTTGCTCCCAAAACATTTTAATTATCATAGTTTATGGCTCCCACTCTCTTACCTACAAGTATTTAACACTCAAAACTATTTTAAATCTAATACTATGCAACATCTGAGGGCAAGCCCCATTTTTTTTATTTCTCTGTTTCCATATACTCAATGTCCCACAGTTCATTTTTAAACCCTTACCTTCTGTCTTAGTATCAATACTGTGTAATGTATCTTTATGTTGTGGATATTTATTGAATTAATTGGATTGGATAACTACATTAATTAAGCATGGAAATTCAGGCAATGGAATTATTTACTGTATGTGTACTTCATAAAAATATTAGATTTTTAAAAAATGTCCTTACCTTTAATCTAAATAAGAGATGACAACACAGAAAGGGGAGCTGAAAAGGAGAAAAAACAGTATCTGGCAAAATGGGCATGATGAAGTCCCAGTGAGTCCAAATTCAATGTGGCTAATGGGAAATGAGAAAGACTGTTCTGAACTGCTTTCTTAATTAGTGGCTATGGAGTCCATGGCCTTTCCCTCCAATGAAACTGTGAAACTGTCCAATCAGAGGTTCAGAATATATGATGAGATGTGAGCACCAGGCAGATAAAATCATGCAAGATAATGAGATTTCCCAATGATGAGTATTCTGGGATTGAAATACAGAATGCTAACAAGTGAGGGAATGAGAGAAATCTTCAGAGGTAATAGGATTTCTGATCTAATCCTTGAATGATAAAAATTCTAAGCAATGAAGGTGAGAAATTGATAAAAATGTAAGTAAAATTTATAATATGTACATGGGTTTGGAAGCAATAAATGGAATATTTATTGTGAAGATTAGTTGATTTATGAGTTTGACTGAAAGAGAGCATGAATGGAGGTAATGTCAAGTAACTCTGAAAAGTAGATTTGGGCCAGAAGTCATTTTGCCCAATCTTACTTGTCTTTTCCAAAGAGGAACTCTAAGGAAATAATGAGAAACTAAGACCTGACAAGATCAACTTACTTATCCACAATTTTGTATCATTAGTAGTAGAAATGGAATTTGGATCCAGTCTCCTGAACACATCCCAGTTCATTAAGGCAAGCAAAAAATGTGGACTTAATTTTTTGGCACATACAGGCATGCCTGAGTCATGCTTATGTACTCAACATTCTTAGGACACAAAGGAGGACTTTGCTTACACCTTCCATCATCTTGATATGCTTCTACATAGTAATAAACTCTTTGAGAGGAGAGACTATCTGCTATATGCTTTTTGGTTCCCCAGTTCTCACCACAGTGTCTGACACATAGTAGGGACTTAATAAATATTCATGATGCTGAGGATGTGATGGCCATATTCCCCATGTACCATGTTTAGTTAAACATGAGCAGCAAAGATGCTATCTGACATGTTTCAGGTGGCAGAAAAGATAGCCTGGATGGCTAGGAAAGAACTTTCTAGGTATGTGAGAACAGAATGAATAAAAATAATTATTTATTAAGTAAAATGTTCTCTACTAAGTACAGACTCTGCCCTGGAGAAACACAAGTATGTGACAACACATACAGAAAATATTAGCTACAAATAATTTGAAATGTTCCAATGTTCTTTGATTGAAGAAGGAAAACATATACTAATATAGATTCTTTAATTCCATTTAAATTGATAAAATGATAAGAAGACTAACCACTTAGAAATATCTTATTAGAAGAGAATGGTCATAGTAAAATGATGTTGAGTGATGGTATAAAATGAGTCTAAATAAGGGAATGAATGAGGGGATAGTAGCAAAGGGATAATAGCAAAGAAAGAAGAACCAGTGATAATGCTTCTTAGAAATAATCAGTAAGTGAAAAAAAAGGATCCACTGCCCTTGCAAAAGTGACTAAATCTAAATGTAAATTATAATGACAGAAGATTTCATGTGTAGAAGACTATCAAAGGGAAGGAGAGAGGAAAGGAAGGAAGACAGGAAGGCAGGCATTTATTTCATGTCTAATATGTTCTCAATACTATATTAATGACTATTTTAATTTAATTTAAATTTATTCTCACAGTAATCTTGGGGGTTAAATGCTATTAGGAACTTAATTTTATAGTTAATGAAACTGTAAGGGACAGAAACCAAGTCACTAATCCATGGTGGCATAGCCATAATTGTGGCGGACTCAAACTCTAGTCCTTCTGTTTTCATGACCAAGTCTTTCTACTGTTCCACTTGAGTGACCCTAAGTAAAGAATGTGAGCTGGACAACTCACTGAAAGCTATAAGAAACATGAGATATATAACATTAGAGATAGAAGCAATTTTAGAATATAGGCTATAAGAGCTGGTGTGGGATGGAACCAACCAGCCAGTAGAAGGAATATGTGAATGTTACACAGGTAGGGACTAGAAGAGACAGTTCACAAACTCAGGTAATCTTACCCCAAATCCAGTACTGTTTTTAATTGCTCATTTTTAGGCTTTATTTCTTTTTATTTTGTTTTCTACATTCTTGTGGTTTCTAATGTAGGATGGCATTCTCATTGTACAACTAGGAAAACTGATCCAGATAGTGACTATAAGTTGTCATAGGTTATCCAAGAATGAACTAGGAGAGGCAAGACTTGGATCCATATCCCTAGGATTCCTAATTGAATATCTTTATATGTTATAAGTATAAAGTCAAGTTAATTAGAGAAAAATGATCATAGTATTTGGCTCTGGTAGCTAATAATTGACATTTTTATCATATTGAGCAACAATCGAACTGAATGAATCTATGAATGAAGTAGTGAATAGTGAGAAGCTCAAAACTTAAGTCCTTGTATATTATGTACTTGGTTAGTTTAGTTTGTTCCCTCTGTTTTCTCTGCATTGCCCTGGTACTTTCATATGCAGAAAGGAACAGGATCATGTGAAATTGGCAGGCAGTTATGAATGGGAGAAGCCTCTCACAAAAGCACTTGGGGAAATCCAAGAGCATCCACATCATCATCTGTTCCTAGAGGACAAAAGCAATGCCAGATGTTGTTTGTGACAAAATAACTCCTAAATCACTTGGCATCCATGTCCTATAGTTGATGGCTGACCTGAGGAACAAACACAAGAGCTAAGCCTACTAAGCAGAAAAGGGGAGAATGGTAGAAGAGAAGGAAGGAAGAAAGACAGAGATTATAACTTTATTATTGAGATATGAGGCCCATTTTACAAGAATAGCTCTTCCTATTATTACAGAAAAAAGCTTTTAAAGATTTCATTAAAGTAGTGCATTATTTATCTTATTAATCAGATACTTTATGAGATAACATCTAGATACTCATTTCAAGGATTAATTCTGATAATAACATTTAACAACTACATAGCATGAGTTGTTTCAAAGCCCTTCATAACTATGAATTTGCTTAATCTCTAGAGTCTGCCTTTTTGGAGTGGGAAAAAGGTAGGATGCACTTTTTTATGATATGATCAGAGACTAGTCTCAGACAAGGAGTATAATTCTCAGGCCCTAATGCTAATACCTCCTGTACCTAACTTCAAATTCTACCTATGGTATGTAGTAAGATATCTGGTAATTAGGGATTGATTATGTAAGTGGTATAATTTATGCATATGATACATTAGGAAAGAGAGTATGTTGGTTTTCTTTAACATCTGAATGGAACCTTAGAGATGCATGATGGGAGAGAATTTTCTTTCCTAGATTGCTTTGGGAGTCAGTTATCCAATGGTCTTTACACTTGGGTTTTAGTCCTTTTGTGACAGGAGGTTTCCAAGAGCAGCTAATCAAAGACTGGGAATTTCTCAGTTATTCTACCTGAAAGAGATTTCATCTAGCAAACCAAAATATCAAAGAAGATTGCTGGTGGAAATATCTGGCCAGCACAGCTAGTTTCCTGTCAGTTGGAGGAGACTGTAAAGATCATGATCTGTTGTTCCAACTGGACAGCTGAAGAGAGAAACTCATCTTACTTTTTTGTGGAAAACTTAATTCTTAGTGTAGGATAAGATAGTGTTTTTTTGGGAAATTAAGGTAGATAGGTAGAATAGTGCATCTCCAACTTTTGTTGGAGGCTAAAGAATATCCTTGCAGAAATTTGGGGATAAGGTTTAGGAATTTGTATATCTATTTCTTGTTTATTTCCTTTTCCTATTCCTTCCCTTAGTAACATTTTTTGTAATAAATAGATTTTTTTATACTTCTACTTGATTTGGAATTCTAAAGACTGCTAACCAGAAGCCATCTTGAATTAACAGCCACAGAACCCAGCCTCCATTAAAGAAGACAAATTTTTGTGGTACCACACTATATAATTTAATTAGAAGTGTTAGAACTGCTAACAACAGGTGCAAAGCCAAGATCTGAGACAAGCTTGCTTCCCTTCTCCAACCCCTATTGGCTTCCATGACAAAGAGAGACAATGAGGAACTTTCTAATTAAATTGGGAAATACCTAGGGAATAAAGTAACCCAGAGGCAGAGTAAGCACACACATGAGCAAACACTTATAACAGTATATACTGGGTGAAGATTGGATTTGGCTATCTCCTGATTGTAACAATGAAGGCACTTAACTATTCCTTGATAGTGAACATAGAATTGTAATCCACAATCTATTTTTAGATTTTAATATACAAAATGGTTCTAACTCAGTATTTTAAGTACATCTACCCATTTTAACCACAAAATGGTGTTAAGTAACTACAAAAGGTGAAGTTAACAAAAAAGGTGTTAAGTAATCCAAAAAGACATAATCTCACCAAAGAAGGTGAGAACTAAAGAATGGGCAGTCCTGGAGAGAAGCATCTGCTGTGATTGGTAGATGTGAAATTTAGGGGAGGTGACACAAGAGAAAAAGAATCTTTAAAGAGAGGATGAAAGGCCAGAAGAGGATATAGATATAGATATAGATATAGATATAGATATAGATTAGATATAGATATAGATATGAAGATAGATAGATAGATAGATAGATAGATAGATAGATAGATAGATAGATAGATAGATATTTGATTTTAGTTTCAAGTTGGAAGAATGATCTCTGACTCAGAGTTGGACTTGGAGGTGAGACTGGAGACAAACACTTGAGGAGCGACGAGAAGACAGACACCCAGACTTCTTTCCATTTAGACTGTCACCATTGGTGAGTAAAAGGCTGACTTAGTAACTCTGCTTTTCTTGGAGATGTAAACCTCCAAGAAAGGCCCATCATCTTGAGACTCTCTTCCCCTGCCTGGGGCTTAGAAATTCTAACTGATATCAGAAGAAGCCAGAGTTTTCTCTCTCTCTCTCTCTCTCTCTCTCTCTCTCTCTCTCTCTCTCTCTCTCTCTCTCTCTCTCTCTCTTCCTTCTATTGTAAATATTGTAAAACAACTACCATAAATTCCATTTACTTTAGTAATTCATTTTGGTATTTAGAAATTAAATCCCTGGTGATCACCTATATAAATATTCAGAATCCAACGACAAAGAAATTTGACAATCGTTATAAGGGTTTCTTAACCCTTATTGATTATTTTTATAGGATGGTAATACCAATAAATAGGTCCTGCATGGGCAGGATGTTGGTTCTGACTATTTGAGAAAATGGCTTCTCAGATCAGTCTAAAAATTCCGTCTCAGCCAGTGGTATAAATATTTTTTTTTATTATGGTTGAAAAAAACTAAGGAAAGGGATAGTAAAAGAAAGTGATGGGTAGGAAATTCTTAGATATACAAGTCCCTAAGCTAAAATTTCTTGCTCCAACCACCCAAATCTGAACCACAAGGATCTCCTTCTTCCCCAACAGAGTTGAGACTACTCTCTCTCCCTATTATATCTAAATCCCTCAAACCTTAATCAATATATCCTATCTAAATTATGCACAAGAGAAATAAGTTAGGTCTCTTTCTCTCTCTCTCTCTCTCTCTCTCTCTCTCTCTCTCTCTCTCTCTCTCTCTCTTTCTCTGCTGTATAGATGTACAAAGAGCTTGAATCTCCATAGCCTTCTCCACTCACCCAGTGAACCTACTGGGCTTGCACCAGTGTTTCACTAACAATTTGCTTCACTTATCAGATCTTATACATAAATATTTGATTAGAAAACATTGAGATTTTTAAAATCTCACAGAGCAGGTCTTTGGACCTCCTTTTGGGACAGGGTTAGCCCACAGAATTCAAAATCAATTGGGTAATTGTCTCCCAAAGCACTTTGGGAAAATTCTCTCTTACCCATAAGTCCATCTGAGATTCTATTCAGATTTATTATAGAAACTTAGCTTAAAATCTCTTCTGCATTTATCAATAACTTATACTACTTTCTCTATTTCTTAATGAACTCTTAATAAATAATTCTCTACAATACATACATACATATATACAACAGTGTGTAAAATGGCAAGAACAGAGGAAAAATTTTTTGAGAAAGTTTGGGACCAGAGATAGGTAGGTGGCACAGTAGATAGAGTGTAAGGCCTGAAGTCAGGAAGATTTGGGTTCAATTCTAAACTCAGATACTTCCTAACTGTGAAAACCTGGAGAAGTCACTGAACCTTATTTGCCTTTAAAAAAAAAAAAAGAAGAAGAAGAAGAATGCAAATTCCTTTGCAGGGAATCTGCTTTTTTTCCCAAACACTAAACATTTAATTAATTAGAAAAAAAATCAAGAATAATTATAACACCACAGTTTCACAAAATAAGGGAAATACAATAATGATCACTATATCACAGTCCACAGATTAACCTGAATACCATTCTCCTTCTCTAGATGTGGGAGAGTGGGAGCATACACAGAGAACTCTAGTTCACATAAGTGAGGGAGTCTCATTTGACAGAACTTCAAACTCTAAATTGTAGGCATTGATATGTTCTTTTCCTTCATGAATATTCTGCTCCATGATAACACTACTTTTCAGATTCCGTCTACTGTCCTGCTAAGCAATTCTGCATTTCTTCTCTTCTCACATAGATAAAACAGTGATAATTTCTTTTAACCCAGCTTTATGTTATTGTTGAAGAAAATAATGTCCCTTAAATGAGAGAACTGACAAATTCCTCAGGATGAATCTCATAGGCATTAAAGAAAAGTCTAGCTATCCCCTTCTTCAACTGTATTCTGCACCATCCAATCAGATATCATCATTTTGTTAGTGGGAAAAATATTTTATGAGAAGCATAGAATTGGCTGAATTACTGAATGGCTCAGTGGGTTGATAACCAGGCCTAGAGATGGGAGGTCCTGAGTTCCAGTTTGGTCTCAGATGCTTCCTATTCATGTTACCTTGGGGAAATCACTTAACCTCCATTGTCTAGTACTGTGTTGATGGAACAATGGCATGTGCACTGGAGGAAGGCTGTTCCCCTCTCACTTTCCACCAAGACTGAGGACATTCTTCACTTAACTCACCCCTCTTCCCAGTAGACCAATGGGAGCATTTCATCCTTCCCCTGTATGGGGAAATGGGACAGCTCACATGTGGCATGAGGGTACAGTTTGCACAGTTAGTATCTAATAGGTTCACCATCACTGGCCAAGCCCTTAAAACTCTACTGCTTTCAAATTAATTAGCCATTTTGTTTCTAAGATGGATGGTAAAGTCCACAACTTTGGTTTGCAATGAGATGTACTAAGGAAATGGATAAAAGATAACATACAAATAGTTTTGTTTTTAATCTCTAGCTTCCACCCAGCCAATTAACTAACACCTGCCAGGTGCCAAGAATGGTGCCAAATATTAGGGATTAACTTGCGGAATATATGTACCTATGCTGTAACCTTAAAATCATTCAGCAGAGACTTTTCCCTCTTCCTTTAAAAACATATATTAATAGAGGTGGATCCAAATGGTTGAGGGAAGACATGGAAAGCTTGAACCTCTCTGAGAATGATCTCCGACCAACCTTAAAATAATGCTTCAAAACGAATACTAGAGAGACAGAACAAATAGGAGAACCGAGTAAGGCAATTTTCTTGCAGAAAACATTTGGGGAGTTAAACAAAGCGGGTTTGGTTCATTGAAGTGAGAGAGAAGCATAGCCCACAGCAAGGCAGTACCTAGGAGTGCTAGCACAAACCCACTTAAAGCCCTCTCCTCTATATCCTCCTCTCCCATAGCTCCAGGTTCTGAACTTGGGATTAATGCAACTTCAAGACACTGAGATCCTGTCTAAGCCAACAAAATGACATCTTATGCCCACTCTTTGAATTTCCCAGCACTAGTGTAAGTCAGCAGTGAGGACCTAAAACCCAGCAAAGGGTATTCCACAGTGTGCTTGGCTGATATAGACCCAGAGTGAGGTTTCAACCCCCAGGTCAAGGCAATTCATAGAACACCAATCAGATGTAGGCCTGAAGTGAAACCCGGATCCCATGCCTAACCTCAAAGTGAGACACTCAAACCTTAGTTCAAGGTAGTCCTCAATTCACCCAGCTGGTGCAAGCTCAAGGGGAGGCCTAGAGTCCCTGCCCAAGCTTGTAGTAAGGACCCAAATCCTAGTACAAGTCAATCCATAGAGTGACTGGCCCAGTATAAGCCCAGTGTAAGGCCTGCAGTCCCTGCCCAAGACTAATAAGAGGACTTTAGTCCAAGCAAATGGTAGCTCACAATGCTCTGAGCCATGCAAACCATTAGCAGGCCCCAAGGAAAACTGAATCAGCAGTGGGAAATGGCTGTTAGGACTCCCAGCCCACAAAACACATTATCCAGGTTGAATTAAAACTTTCAAAAGGCCAAAACTAGAGTTGAGATTAGGAGCTCCAAAAAAGAGAAGTTAAAGGGAGTGCCTCTTCTACACTGAGAAAAGAGTCCACCTTTAAGATAAAAATAAAAGTCATAACAGACTAGGAAAATTAGAAATGATCAAAAATAACATCAAAACATTATGGAAACAAAGAAGATCAAGACACAAACTCAAAAGAGGAAAATGAGGTCAAAGCAGTCACATGCAATGATTCTTCAAAGAAAAACAGAAATTGTCAGTCTCTGGAGGAGCTTAAAATGGAATTCAAAAATTGAATAAGAGAGACAGAGGGAAAATGGGGGAGAGAAATGAAAGTGATGCAAGAAGAAAATAACAATTTAAAAAGCAGAATTAGCCAAATGGAAAATAAGATTCCAAAGTAATGAATGAGAGCCAAATGGACTAAATTTTAGGCTTGAGGGCCACTATGTGTCCTTTGGGGGTAAAAAAGAAAAGTTTATTTTTTTCTGGACTGTTTCCTTATTTATATATGAGTGAAGCTTACATCTACTCTGCATTAAGTTATTCAATAATATCGAAGAATAAGCCACATGTAAACAAGGGAGAAAATATTATTTGCTTATAAAAATGAATGACATGGAAATATGTTTCACAAGATAATACATGTATAACCCAAATTGAATTACTATCCAGTCATGGGAGTGGGGAGGGATAAAAGGAGGGAGACAATCCAAGTGTTTCTCCTCTTGATACTTTTCAATCATACTAGCAACCTATTGCTGGAGTCTATTCCTCTCTTTACAATTATGGTGTCTTTTACATTGATCAGTCAAAATTTTTCATAGGTGAATACAAGTTCAGCATATTAATCTCCTCACTAAAATATGATATTTTTAGCACCTACCAAATAGGTTGATTAAGAGGTGAACATTTCCTTTAGCGAAAGAGCAACCTTTTTAAAGTGCCTTGTCTGACCAAACTAACACTTCCCTACCAGTTCTGGCTTCATTCCTGCTGGTCCAATTAAAGTTAGAAAAAGTCCAGATGAGCATCCCAAGGCAGTGTTAGGCCTGTGCATTCATAGATTTTTAATAAGAATTTATTAAAGATTGGCTAATCCTTAATATTTCATAATCCTTTCAATAACAATCTTGATGTTTTTCATGTCTTTTGAAAGGGATAGAAATTACATTTTGAAAGACAGTACTTTGTGAGGGTCATAAGGGATTAGCAGAGACAGATAGCTTTGGTTTCTGCCAGTCCTCACCCTTGGCATCATTCTTTGTTGGAGAATTCTGGCCTCCCCGACAACATTTCTCCAGCTTTTGTGGAAAGTCAGGAAGAAAATAGTGTGGGTGAAATATATCACTTACCAGCCTTCCAGTGTTTTGTTTACTTGTGCATAATGTAGCAGTTCACCAACATGCTTACTCTTATGGCTCATATTTCTTTCTTCCCTCCAGGATTGCCTTATTTTACATTTACTCTGATAAACAAAACTTTATTTCAGTGGCACAGCAAGGACACATTTTCCCATCAAGATCAAGGGCCCTGGGGTATTGTGGTAATGTCTACATCCTAGATCCCTAACACACAAATACATTCTCATTTTTTTGAGTATTTCTTCCAACAAGCAAATATGTCTCTCCAACTCAACCCTTCTCCATGTCTTCTCTTTCCCACAAGTTCCTGACAAGAAGTCTATTCAATTTCAAAGGACACTAGTGAAAAATATGGGTTATGAGCTTTTTTAACATAGAATTATTTTGTTATACTTTAGTTTTCATTCCTATTCCTTTATTTGTTTGTATTGTAGTCAGCTCAGTCTTTTCTTGTACTTCCCCATTGCTCTCTGAGTGTTGTTAATTTCCAACCCTTGAGGATGACAATCTATACTTTAAAATAGTGAAAAGACAACTGAAGGAAAAAATGGGTCAAAAATGAAAAATGTCCTCAGTCTGATTTTTCAACTAATAACTTGTGTGAATATGGCAAAGAATTCCATGGATTTTTTTCCATTATAACATAGTGAGAGGAGGAGGGCTTCAAATACCTGATCATTAAGGCTATACCAATCATCCCCAAATTATGATGATTCTATGTCCTTTAAATCCCTTTGATCAATGTAGTGATGAATAGGGGTGGGAGGAGTTCTTTCAGCTCACCAGAGATGAAAGAGGGTAATGTGTGAATGAAAGAATTCAAAGACTAGTAATAATCATTAAATTAATGTTTCCAGTTTTTATTCTTATGTTGCAGAATGGAAGAAGAATAAAAGTCTTCTTTTGATCTTCCTGATAAATACCAAGGCTTGGCGAATTTAGTTTAGACTTCCTGAATTCCAGACAGTTTTGTAGTCATCTATAAATCTGAAAAGGTAAGGGGTGGGAGATATAATAGATTTTATTGTCAAGTGAGCAGTTGGGGTTAAACAGGTTCCTTTGGAATGCCTTAGCAATTTTCCTTTAGTTAATAATAATTTACTAATTATCTAATGATATGAACTTAAAATTGCATCATCTTTGGAGATTAAAAGAAGTATTCTGCCTGAACATAGTCTGGAGCTCTCACTTGATTGAAGATTTCGAACTAAAAAAAAAACAACACATCAAATGCCACCTAGTCAAACCCTCTCAAAGAAATAGAAACTGGAAAGTCTGACTTGCTTAAGGTCACAAGGCAATAAAAGGAAAAAATAACCCTGGGATTTTAAAACTTGTACTCTGATTCCAAACTCAGTCCATGTTTTTATAAGTGCCTACCTTCGGTCTTAGAATTGGATAAATATTGATTCTAGGGAAGAAGAGTGGTAAGGGCTAGGCAGTTAGGGGCAAGTGACGTGTCCAGGGATACACAGTTAGGAAGTATCTGAGGTCAGATTCAGTTTACTTCACTAAGCACTAAATTAATTCTATTAATGTTGCTCTCTGTTATGACCCTCATTATATAGTGGAGGGTGAATAGGAGGCAATAGGCCTGATGACTATTAACTTATTCAAGTTCTTATTCAGGAAGCACAAATTAAACCATTTCATGTTGATATCCTATGAACAAATATATGTATTAGATGCAAAATATATTTAACTGATCTCAGGAAATGACTGAAGATAATTGCTTCAAATAGAAGGAACAGAAAATTACTCTAGGTAGATGACTTCTATTTCTTTCATTGACTCTATTTCCTCTCTGCTCATTGGAAACAAGAATGAGTTAAAGGAAAATAGAAACTTTGTTGGAAGTAGCCAAAATTATCATGAGGGCTTTTGGCCTCTGCTTTTCTGTTCTCCATTCCCCACAAGTCCATTGAGGGCAATTCTATATATAGAACATTGATTTGTGCCAATCATTAGCTCCTACATAAATTTTGTCCTATGTTCTCACTCATAGCAAGCTGTGTTCAAGTCAAAGCACGGCTTTTCTTTCTTTCATGAAATCGATTTATTTATTGATAATGGCCCCTAACATACAAGAGTAGAGATGCTGGTTCCTCTGAGTACTAAGCCTAAGAAAATTCATAGTATCCAAGTATGTTTGTATAAAAAATACTTATGGAATATGGGGTTCATTATTATGCACATTTTTCTACTTAGTTGAAGAGTCTTGGAATATGTAATAGTAGTATAAAACAAGGTTCTAATGTACATATCAGCATGACACTATGAAATACATATCTGGTAGGCAGTTTTGAGGCCAAAAATATTCTAAGCTTTGTCATTATTTTATTTACTATATGATCTTGGCTGACTTTCCTCTCCCTCTCTGGGTCTCAGAGTCTGTATCTGTAAAATGGAGTGGCTAAGTAAATTACCTCCAAAGATTCTTCTTGTTCTACTAACATGTAAGGTGCTATAGAGGACCATGTAAGAATTTTCTACTTTTGCCTTCTTTCCCCATCTATTTACACAGGTTCTGCCATGGTTTAAGCTCATGATGGCAAACCTATATCATGTGTGCCAAAAATGGCACCCAGTAACTTATTGGTAGGCATGTACCTTCTGCCAGAGTTGATTACTAGAAAGTCAGAAGAATTCCACAGAACTGCTCCCTTCCCCCTCTCCACTGTGACTCCCAGCTCCTCTTCCCAGAAGTCCATTCAAAGTTTGTACTCCCTCTCCTGAGATAAGCACCTAGACTACTCCACTCCCTTTCTCCCTCCCCTGTCTAGGGAAGGTGGAGAGCCTGGGAGGGGGAGGTGGGGCAAGGCACACAATTTCTAAAAGGTTTGCCATCACTGGTTTAGGCCCTCATCATCTCTTTCCTGGGCTGATTATCATCTTGGAGCAGACCAAATTCACTTTAATTGCAAAAGGAATGGTAAAAAGGAGGAGGTATACCTTTTGGGAGATGGCACTAGTTTAAACCAATTGATTACAGTTTATAGAGAAGAAGCAGATGTTCCACCATCTAAAAGTATAAATAAAAAGAACTTCTCCTTTCAATATCATCTTTAAATTAATTTGAAAAGGAAAATACATTACTTTTCTTAACCCAAGAATGGACAAATGTAGTTTGACAAAATGAGACAGTAATACAGAATGGGGTCAATTAAAGAATAGAATCAATTAAGTGATAGGAAATAAGTTTAATTTATTCAGTCCTCCTCAATATTTTCTATTCTGGTCATTTGGGTTTCTGGCCAAAGCAGACTACTCTTTCTTTTTTAAATAACTAATTAATTAATTTATAATATTATTCCATGGTTACATGGTTCGTGATTTTTACCCCTTCCCTTACTACATCCCGGAGCTGACAAATAATTCCACTGGGTTACATATGTTTCATTGTTCAAAAGCTATTTCCATGCTATTCATTTTTGCAATACTAGTAGTCTCTCAGTGACCGAGAATTACAATTGTCTTTGTGCATTTTCATCTACGGTGTACCCTTATATGGCTTTGAAGTACAAAGACTGAGGTGCAAAGTTTGTGGCACACGGGGCATGGAACTCAAGTTTTTACAGGAGGTGCAGTTGCGGCCAGGTGTTGGTGTTCATGCTCAGTGGCAAGACTTCGACATCGCTCATCTTCAAAGGTGGTGGCAGCGTGGTTAATGTGGGTTCGCCAGCTGCTTCTGTCAGAGGCAGCGATTTCTAGTTGCTTTGGTGTCATGCCAGCCCACTTCAAGTTTGACTTTAGTTGATCCTTGTATCTTTTCTTTAGTCGGCCTTGTTTCCTGAGTCCAGCTGACAGTTCACCATAGAATATCTCTCTTGGTATTCGCTGTGGATCCATGCGGATGACGTTTCCAGACCATCGTAGCTTCTTTTTGAGGACCAGGACTTCGATGCTGGTGGAGTTGGCTCTGTCTAGGACTTCCTGGTCGATGATTCAGTCCTGCCATCGGATCCTCATGATTGACCGGAGAGAGTGTTGGTGGAATTGCTCCAGCTGTTTCATGTGCTTCCGGTACAGTGTCCTTGTCTCACAACCGTACAGGAGTGAGCTGAGGACCACTGTGTTATATCCTTTGAGCTTTGTTGCACTGCTTACACCTCTGTGTTGGAGGACTTTGGAGCGCAGCCGCCCAAGTGCCTGGCTGGCCTTTTGGCTCCTGGCCTTAATCTCATGGTCTAGGGACCCATCATTGGCGATGGTGTTGCCCAGGTACTTGAAAGTGTTGATGTTAGAAAGCTATGTGCCGTCGATAGTTATGCACGGCTGGTTAGTTGCAATAGAACATTCTTTTAACACCAAAAACCCAATCATATCTCCATTGAACCACATGATCTATCCTATGTTTTTCTTCTGCATTTCTAATCCCACAGTTCTTTCTCTGGATGTGGATAGAATACTTTCTTAGATGTTCCTCAGTATTGTCCTGGGTTATTCCATTGTTGCTAGTAGAAAATTCTATCACATTCAATTGTGCCACAGTATATCAGTTTGTGTGTACAGTGTTCTACTGGTTCTGCTCCTTTCACTCTGCATCAATTCCTAGAGGTCTTTCCAGGTCACATAGAAATCCTCCAGTTTATTATTACTTTCAGCACAATAGTATTCCATCATAAACAGGTACCACAATTTGTTCAGCTATTCCCAATAGATGGCCACTCTCTCATGCCCCATTTTTTTTTACTACCACAAAGAGCATGGCTATGAATATTTTTGTATAAGTCTTTCTTATTATCTCTTTGGGGTATAATCCCAGCAGTGGTATGGCTGGATCAAAGGACAGGTATATTCTTCTGTGAAGGTATATATATATATATATATATATATATATATATATATATATATATATATATATATATATATTCTTCAAACATTATTCAAAATTGCCCTTCAGAATAGCTGGATCAATTCACAACTCCACCAAGAGTGTATTAGTGTCCTACTTTGGGCATATCCCCTCCAACATTCATCACTTTCCTTTACTGACATATTGTCCAATCTGAAAGGTGTGAGGTGGTATCTCAGGTTTTTTTATTTGAATTTCTCTAATAAAGAGGGATTTAGAACACTTTTCCATATGATTATTGATAATTTTTATTTCTTCACCTGAAAACTGCCTATTCATATCCCTTGACCATTTGTCAATTGGAGAATGGCTTAATTTTTGTAAATTAGACATAGTAGTTCTTCATATAGTGATGAAATTAAACCTTTATCAGATAATTTTGTTCTAATTTTTCCTCAGTTTGTTGATTTCCTTCTAATTTTGTTTGCATTTGTTTTGTTTTTACAAAAACTTTTTTTTAATTTGATATAATAAAAGTCATTTATTTTACAATTTGTAATATTCCCTAATTCTTGCTTGGTCCTAAATTCCTTCATTTCCTACAGATCTGATGTGTATACTGTGCTATGTTCACCTAATTTATACATAATTTCACTCTTTATATCCAAGTCCTTTTCCCACTCTGAATTTATCTTGGTATAGGGTTTAAGATGCTGATCTGAACCTAATTTTCCCCATACAAATTTCCAATTTTCCCAGAAATTTTTATCAAATTGTGAGTTCTTGTACCAAAATCTGTGATCTTTGGGTTTATTGAACATTATTTTGCTGAGGTCACTTACCTATAGCCTATTTGATTGATCCTCCCTTCTATCTCTTAGCTAGTACCATATTGTTTTGATGATCACTGCTTTATAGTATAGTTTAAGATCTGGAACTGCTAGACTCTGACTATTCTCTCATTCCAGGAAACACGATTCAATCTTTGACTTCTTTCCCTTTAAGCAAAACATTCTCATTCTTGGAAAATATTCTCTTCTATTTTCAAAGAATCCTCAGTTTCCTTTGAAACACAGCTTAGGTGAAACATTGCTGTAGTAAGGTGTTAGAAAATGAATTCTGACTTTTCATAGTATGGTGGGAAATTCACTTAATATCACTAAGATGCAGTTCCTCAAGTGTCTTGGAATATATGGTCTCAGCTGTGCTTTTTTGCACTTTCAATGATCCTGACTTTGACTAGTATTCTTCATTTCTAATTCATTTTACTTAAGTTGGGGAAATGTTGTCTCTCACTTTGTTGCTGTTCAGTCATGTCCAACTTTTTGTGACCCCATTTGGAGTTTTCTTGGAAAAGATACTGAAGTGCTTTGTCATTTCCTTCTCTAGTTCATTTTATAGATGAATAAATTGAGGTATACAGTTTTAAATAACTTGTTAAGGGTCACACAGCTAGTAAGTGTCTGAAGACAGATTTGAACTCAGGACCTCCCATCTTT
Source organism: Monodelphis domestica (assembly GCF_027887165.1). Taxonomy (NCBI): domain Eukaryota; kingdom Metazoa; phylum Chordata; class Mammalia; order Didelphimorphia; family Didelphidae; genus Monodelphis; species Monodelphis domestica. The sequence goes on along the minus strand of NC_077227.1, from coordinate 745,130,760 downwards.
GAGCCTAACTCTCAATCCACTGAGATACCTAGCTGCCAGCCAAAATAGACTCCTGATAAAAAATGAATGGAATTGAATTTACTGTGAGAACCAAATCATAACATCATATGAAGAAGAAATGAAGCACCTCAAAATGTATTTCTAAGTATGCATGTAGAGCAAACTGATTGTAGGATGCACAGTCTTCAAGTGAAAGCAACCAAAATTTTATCTCTAAGTGATATCTTAAAACAACAACAACAACAAATAAAGCAGATGAACTCACATGTCACTGACACAGAGGTTTGCCAGACTTCTGGATACTTCTCTACTCCATAATGAAGAGATGTTATCTGACTTTAACGATTCCTTTTTTCTAAAAAATAATAAGAAAAGCAATGATGCATGGTAAAGAGAATACTTAATTTGAAGATAGGAAGTCGTAGTTTTGCTTCCCTTCATTCCTTGGGGTATATCACATGCATGACCCTTTGAAAATAATTTAAGCTTTCTTTGCTCTAGGTAAGCAGTTCTCAAAATTTCATGGGGTTTTTGATGTCAAAGTTAATTTTGTATAATAGTACTAATATTTTAAAATAGGTAACATGGTGAATATCAATAGATATAACTCATATAATTAAAAAAACTCTTTGGAGAGGCATCTCAATGTCTATATATTACACAGAATTTTCCAACCAGAATTATTAGTGGAGATTTCCTTATCTGGGAGATTCTGAAATCAAGAATTCAAATATCTCCTTTCTATCCCTCTCTAAATTATCACTTCAACTATAATGGAAAGATTAGAAATATATCTACCTTGAGAAAAAACAACTGATAAATAGAAATAAGGAAGATATAATTTTATTTTATTTATATAAAATATACTATATAATAATATATTATTATTTGATTTATTTATTTTTTATAATTCAGAACTAAAGATACATTTATCTTTAGTTCCAGATGCCTCCTCTAATGGGGAGAGGGAAGGGAAGGATTTATGTGGGTACTTTTGTTTAATAAATAAATTTAAACTAAAAAAATAAATGTTATACTGGATTAAAAAAAGTTTCTGTTCTAAAGTTTCTATATGTCCCCATTTCTAATCAAGAACTAGAAGAGGTTTCAAAGGGCAAGAGATCAGTAGTTTTCCTATGAATACTCAAAATAGCTTCTGCTCTCCCATTCCCACATCTTAGTTAACCTGCTTTCCTGATTGATCTAACAACAACAACAACAAAAAAAGCCAAAGTTCAATACACAATCAAGGGATTTCAGTAATATGAAACTGGGAACTTGCTTGATGCATTTACTGACAGTCATTTCACTCATAAGTATGCTAAAAACTATTATCCATTATCCCTTAACCACCTGGCTTTTAAGGGCATATGCATCATGGTAGAAACTAGACAGCAATGTAGAAAAACTGATTAAAAGCCAAAGAAATGTAGGATGTATAATGAAAGTTGGATAATAGAGCACATGAATATAAGTAGAAAGCTATTTGTATTATTTAGTGCCCAGAGGAAAGAAGCTTAGAGGATAACTTAATAACTATATTCAAGTACTATTGAAAAGGGGCTTTCTTCATCTCCATAAAAGCAAAATTACTTCATCCTTTAAATATCAGAAATTTCATGGGCAGGGTATATTAGTGATGATCCAGTCACTTCTGTATCAGAGAACATGGCTTTCCTGAGTTGCTACTGTACCAAAATGAAGTAAAGAAAGCAATGTCACCTATTAGCCAGCTGTTTCATTATAGGGTTCTTGATTGCTTTTAGTAAATAAATAGGATAGGCCCTCCTGTTTTCTATATAGTACTTTTTTTCTACAGAATAAGAAATCCTAATTCTTTCTTTGACTTTCATCATCATTCCCCCTAATACAAAGCAAAGATCAATCTATTCCATAACAATGTTAAAACAACTTTATTTTACTCCAAATGTTCATCTCAGTTTAATATAGAAAGTGTTTTTAAATGAGTTGTTAAATAATGAATGAAATGTCAACAGAAGTAATAAGCTTCCTGTTACTAGAATTATTAAAATGTGGTACCTTGCATTGAGAGAATTCTAGAGTTCAGATGGTGCCTTTTGAATGATGTTTCTGGCACTTGCCATCTATCTATGGGCAACTAAATTTCCAGAAGATTTAAGTTTCCTTAAATTTCCATTTCTCTAATATGAGGGACTTTAGAGAATCCCTAAATTTCTGTTCAATTGTAAAACATCATAATCACTATAACTTTTTTTTTAAACTGAAATTAAGACAGTATCATAGTGTTTGATTACTAGTTGACTAACACTGAGATGGACTAGAGAAAGAAGAGAAGAGAAAGACATCAGGAGCAAAGAGGGCAATGATGAGTTTGATGCATCACATTATCATTATTTTTGTAGAAGTTCAAGCTAATGAAGGAATTTGGAAAGACACTGGTCCTTACAATATAGCACCAACGGCTATGATAATGCATATTTTTAAATGATATTTCTATTAATGAAAACCCTATAAGTTTCTGATCCTGAACAATTTTAAAGTGCCAAACACTTTGATAACAAGGGGGAAGATAGGTAGATAGATAGATAGATAGATAGATAGATAGATAGATAGATAGATAGATAGATGGAGGGATGGATACATAGATGGATAGATAGATATTTATATTTTTCTTCCATGGGAACAAAACAGATAATCATCAATACTTAATTCCTACATATTATAAAGCTTTTATTCACATTGAGTGCAACATAAAAGACATTTTCTCAGAGAAAGAATAAGATTGTCAATTCTTTTGGGGGGAATTTGGGGAATGGGATGAGGTATCCTTTTTTTTAGGTCTGTACTATTTGAACTATTTTTTAAATGGAACTTCAGAATTTTATTGGTGCATGAAAAATGTACCATTAAAAAAGTTTTATTCTGTTATGCTTCAGTGCAGCCATAGCCAGGAGGTTTAAAATGGGAGCAATTATAACTGTAAATGAACAATCCAGTACAAGTATGACCATGAAAGAAAGAGATGTGAGAGAAAGAGATCCTCTGTGCATCAGCATTTGGCTTAGTTTCCAGATCGAAGGCATTGACTTAGTTTATTATTACTGTTCAAGATGATGTGTTCAAGTCCTTATTTCTGGTACATTCCAAGAAACTCATTATAGATAAAACTTTTAAAGTATTAGTGGTTTCAGTGAGTTGAAATCCCAATTATGGTCCTCTTCCTAGAACATCAATTACTCCCTGACTCTATCACCAAGATTATGCTAATGTAAACAAAAAGGTTTGTATGTTCCCTTCTGTAATAACAGCAGACCATTTTCCTCCTGAAATGACTACTGCAAATATTAAATTGCCCTCTCGTGTTCTTTGACACATCAATAGTTCTTGAGCAGGTAGCTCTTGGAGAGAGGCAGAATATCACAGAAGAGAGAACATTGGTCTTAGGAACAGGAAGATTTGGTTAGATTACTACTTCAGAAAACAAATGGTTTATATCTAGGCATATCATTTCATCTCCAAGCCACAGTTTCCTCATCTGCAAAATGGGCAAAATAATATACTTGTCATCTCATAGATGAGAGCCAAATGAACTAATGTAAGTTAATATATATTCTCAATATATGTGTATATACTGACATAAGTGTCAATAATTAATATTGAAGAAGCTAAAGCACTTAGTAGAGTGTTAGGCCTGGAGTCGAGAAAACTTGAGTTCAAATCTGACCTCAGACACTCACTGACTATTTAGCCTTTTGCAAGACACTTAACTTCTGTCTATCTAAGAGGCAGCTAAGTGGTTCAGTGGACATAGTTCTGGGCCTGGAGTGAGAAAGACATAAGCTAATATCTAGCCTCAGGTATTTACTAGGTGTGATAACTGGGAAGTCTCTTAACTTTTGTTTTCCTTAATTCACGGGAAAAGAAATCCTTGACCAAGAAAAACTCACAGACAATAGTAGCATGCTATGGCCCCAATAGTCATTAATAGCTGGACTTGATTGAATTTGAACAACAATGACAACCTTTCGGGATTAAATAAGATAATATTTCTAAAATGACGGCCCATAATAAGTAATGAATAAATTATTTCTTCTTTCCTTTATTTAGGTAAGCATGGTGGCACAGTGAATCAAGTGCTGGGCTTGGAGTCACAAAGACCTCAGTTCAAATCTGGGCTCAGAAACTAGCTGTATGACTTTGGTAAAGTCATTTAACCCTGTTTGTACCAATTTCCTCATCTGTACAATAAATTGGCTTAGGAAATGACTCCAATATCTTTGCCCAAGTTGAAGCACAAAGAATGAGACATGATGGAACAATAATAATTAATCTCAATATTGATAGTGTCTCCATCTATGCAGTTGGCTGTCAGTTGACATTGTTGTTAAAGAAACCATGTTATATTATTTAAAGAAAAAAAAAAGTTAAACTATTTAAATTCAGCTTAATTTGATTTAGGTTTGTTTTCAATTAGAATGTCATTAAACCTCAGTAACTTTAGGAATGATGGAGTTGGCTACAAAGAGTTTTAGAGTTCTCCAGGTCCTGGATGCACCCAAAGGATTCTTGTTTTGAGTCCCCCACTCAGATTTTGTTTTGGATCCATGCAAGCTTGTGTTGAGAGTTTCCTTTATGTGATATACCTTTGTCAAAATTCCATATCAAATAACTCTTCCAAATGTTGGGTGGGGAAGTTTCTTTCCATCCCTCCCAGGCCACTAACTGACCTAAGTTTGCTTTTAAAAATATTTCAGGCTTTGCTGTTTCTTCTCATGAACAAAATTAGGTTTTAATTGGTCATATGCTTCTTCCCTTCAGACTATACAAAGGATTCAACAAAGGTGCTGGAGGGAACTTCCCACATTTCAGAGTGGGCAGAAAATCATTCATGTTGTTTGTTTATTGCCCTCCACTAATATATCCACATCCTATTCTGATCATATGAAGAGATCATTCAATGTGAAAATGAGCTTAGACTAGTGAAGTGGAGATTTTACATTTTTATTTTAGATACATTTTATTATGCCAGTTCTCTTAAATATCTGGCTGACCTTGGCCTATTAATATTAGCCTCTTGTTTAGCCATGATTCCTAGAATGCTTGCATTAAGAGAAGAACTGCTTGACATTCCTCAGAAAAGAAACCAATATAGAGTTGGAGTTTCCCAAAGTGATAGAGCTAACTCTTTGTAGAGTGGTTTTCTTGCCTCTGAATCTTGGGTTACATTTTTGACATCTAAATTTCCTCCTCTCAATCAACCTATTGCCAACACTTTTGACATAGTTTAATCTCCATTCTGACTAGTTTATGTATAAAGTCAGTTTACTTAGAAGGTGTATGAGATTACAATTCTGCTTCACTTTGTTCAATATTTATGTCCTAAGTGAATGCTTCAGTATGTTATACACTAAAAATATTCTCTCTGCCATAATTTCCCATATAATGGCAGCTTGAGAAGTCCTAATCATGCTTTGGATTAATTTTCCTTAATCCTGAGCCCCTGTTTAAGTATAATAAAATCTAAATTTCAGCCTCTATAATTCCTTCTTGTCACAATACTATCCAGAAGCAATAATCTATGACATGAATTGAACAGTCTTCTTTTTCTGTAAAAATTGTGATGATTCCATATGTGAATGACTGTGCCTACTATCTGAACACCTTTGCTGAACTACAGAATTTATTCTAGCCCCAGATGTCTTATTGCTAGAACCTCAAGCCATGTCCTCAGTACACAACCATTTTAACTTTGGAAATATTTCCCTAGAAGTCTCAAGAACTTGGTGGCAGCTAAGTAGTACAGTAGATAAGAATCCTAGAACTGGACTTGTTCTTAAGTCATTTCAGTCATTTGACTTGGTGACTTCATTTTAGATTTCTTTCTCCAGGTCATTTTAAAAATGAGGCACACTGTATTAAATGATTTGTCCAGAGTCACATGGGTACTTTCTGAGGGAAGATTTGAATTAAGAAAGATGAGTCTTCTTGATTTCAGACCTGGCACTCTGTTCTATCTGCTGTTTCACCTAGATGTCTGGACTTGGCATTGGGAAGATTTACATTCAAATTCAACCTGAGATTTCTTAGGTCTCTGACCCTGGGCAGGTTATTCAAACTCTCTTAGCTTTATTTTGGTCTCCAAAGACCTTTCAATTCAAATTATATTCAACCCCCTTTTTATTTTAAAATACTCTTCCTACCATCTTTTTTACCAATTGTGAACTGGTAATTAAATCCCTCCTCTTGGTACTTCAACTGCATCCACTCTTCCTGTAACTTTCAACAATAACATGTTCCTCCCAGGTCACTGTTTTCCAGATCCATTATCTCCCTCATTAGATTATAAGCTACTTGAGACTGGTGACTTTTCTTATTTTTCATTTGAATCTCCATACTTGACAAGGTGCTAAGACCTTAGTATGTAAGCCCTTAATGAATGTTCTTCATTTTGTATTCCATTGATAGAATAATCAACTTAAAGAAATGGATGAGGACCTGAAAGTCATTCCTCTCAATTCTCTCATTTTGTGGCTGAGGGAATGAAGACAAAATGATCTGAAATAACTTGCTCTCATATCATATAGCTGGTCAATAGTCTCAGACTTTTAACTCTTCATCTATGACTTTGCAATCCTCTTAGGGAATAAGTCTAGTTGTGGAAGATTGAATCATATGACTCTTTATGCACATGAACCCTTCCACCTTTTCTCACTTCTAAGAACTATAAGCAAAAGGAATGCCAGAATTGCCCATATTCATATTGATTCAAATAAACACAACAATCTTTTTAATGACTGTTAGCTGCATTCTATTGGTGAATAAACACCAAACCTCGGAATCATGAAGAGATTAATTCCAGCCCTGCCTCTGACTTACCTGGACTAGCACACTCTGGGCAATTCCCTTTACTTAGGGAATTTTCTCAGATTCATTTAAGAGGAGGAGGTAATCTCCATTGATAAATGGAATTTTCTTACTGGGAGTTCCTTGTACCTATAAGATGCTCTATCAGCCAGATTTATTATGTGTGTACATGGATGGAACACTTGGAATTAGAAGATGGGGGGGCATTGTATCCACCATCAAGTGGCTTACAAAAATAAGACAAAGTTTCTAATTTTGATCATTTTTAATTAGAAAGGAAGGTTGAATGTGATCAGCACAAAGCATTAATCATAGTCATTTTCAACACCATCTTTCATGTAGAGTCTTAAAGTTTGTTAAATATGTTCCAAATTTTATCCTAATATGAATATAATTAAATTTACATATATTTGTATGTATAATTGTGTAAATACATATGGGTATATACACACATATAACTATATTTTCATGTATACATTTCACTTGGTTTCATATATATGTATATATCTATATCTATATGTCATATATATCTCATAGAAATTGTGTAATTAGAATTTGCTCCCTAGGATGCTGTCTCCAGCATCTCACTTACATATCTACATTAGGTAACTAATGTAGGGAAGTTATAGGTTTTGGTTAGCTCCACCTTCTCTCTCTGCTCGCAGGAATGGGGATGTGGTGGACAAATTATCCTTGGTTTACAGATGGGGAACTTGAGTTAAGTGACTTGCCCAAGATCATAAGTATGTCAGAAGTGGAATTTGAACTTTGGTCTTCCTGGGCTTCTGTATTTGCTATGCCATCTCCCATCTCTTCTCTCTCTCCCTCCCTCTCTCTCTCTCTCTCTCTCTCTCTCTCTCTCTCTCTCTCTCTCTCTCTCTCTCTCTCTCTGCCTCTCTCTCTCTCTGTCTCTGTCTGTCTGTCTGTCTGTCTGTCTGTCTGTCTGTCTCTATCGAAGTGAATATATCTCGTTAGAAATTTATACACCAACACACACATACACAATTTGGAACACTCTTGATTTGCTTGTGTGTGATGGTGATTCTAATTGGATATAAACCACACATTAGTAGTATTGGGTTGAGAGCTTTAACTGCTCAAAAACCACACAGACATTTGGTCAATCAAAGCAGTGGCAAAGTCATGACTTTTTGCTAACATAGTGTCTTCGTCCTCATTCCCTGACACCTATTCCTATATCCATTGTTAGCTTTTCTTTAGCTTCCTTTCTCATATGATTCTTATTATCTACTTCTAGGATAATCAGAATTCTTATGCTTTCAGAAAATTTATGAAATGATATTGGAAGACTGGTTAAGGAAAACCCATTTTTTTAGAGAATGCTTAAGTGTTTGGTGGATTTTTTAGATTATGCCCAATGTTCACTGACTCTACAATCCATCTGGTGGAGACTTGGTGTCTGAATCTCAACTTGGGTGAATAAGAGTTGGTGCTATTTGGTGATAAAGAGTTTTCATGTAGCTAGAAGGTTCTGACAAATTTACAAGTTGCTAAGCAAGAACTCAGTATGCTTAGAAATGCATGCAATGAGGTGCTTCCATGTCCAAGTCTATAAGAACTGACTCTCTTCTCTAGTCTGATTTCCCCTTTCTGCATTCCTGTTCACACCTAAGTTTCCATGATATTCATTTAATACTATAAGTCAGTAAGTGGTTACTGAACATTTATCAGTACCCTGCTTAGATATCACAGAATGCCATCTCTCTGAAGTCCTTCCAAACTACCCAGACCCTCCATCATTCCTATTCTCCTGAGAAATAGGTGAAGTCCATAGTTTCCTGCTATGCTGGCTAAATGATTTTTGGATATGAATGGACAAATTTCTATTGTGACATCTTTTATAAATGCTTATCTCAAGCTGGGTCATGTTGGTGCTCTCAGTGGAAAATCATCTTTTCTTTTTCTTTTAATTTTTCCATGGTTACATGATTTTTGTTGTTTTCCTCCCCCTTTATGTCCCTCTTCCAAGAGTTGACAAGACATTTCATTGGGTTATTCATGTATTATTACTCATATCCCATTTCCATATTATTCATTTTTGTAATACAGTGTCATCTTTTGAATGAGAGAGGCTGCTTATGTTTTGGTTTTGTATCCCCCAATTACTGACTCCCTCAATGTTAGATGATGAATATGTAAGATATATGAAAAATAATAAGATATTTTTAGTTGAGTGCAATAGGAAAAGCTTCATGGAGAAGATGTCTCACTACTTTTATTTGATTGAAACTATGTAAAAATACCCCACATTTGTTTTGTGCTTTCTAGTAGACAAAACTTATCTTTCTCTTTTTGGTAGTCTTCATGAGAAGGGAAGAAATGAGAAATGTTATCTTTTGGAATCAGCCTCTTTTGTTTACTCCTTACATTTTTGGGCAACTCTCTTAACTTCCTTCATTGTCAATTTCTAATTCTGCAAAATGAAGGAATATGACCAAATGCCCTTTGAGATTTCTTCCACTCCTTGATCCCTTTAAGCACTATAAGTAGTGCTATCACACCTGTTTTACAAATAAGCAAATCCATGAGCTAAGATATGAAAAGACTTGTCTTAATTCCAACAGTACAACCAAAGATTCTTACTGCAAATTAAATTGCATTTCTACTGCACCATACTGCCTGCCTCACTTGTCAACAGCTCAGGATTCAGAGAACACAATTTTATGGTAATTGGATTTTTCTGCCTGGTGCTTTGAAGGATGCCTTCAGTTTGGAACCATTTACTGTCACTGACATTACTAATTTAATTTTAATAAGTTTATGGGATTTGTGTATTATTCATGAAAAGGGGAAGACTCTTTAATAAAATTATGACTTAGATGCAATTATCCATTGACCCATGGAAAACATCTTTAATTTCTATCCATATCACTTTTATTATTATTTTTCATTTAATACTCTTTCCAGCGCAAGATATCTATCTGAAAATCAGGGTCTAATTGCTATATTAAAAATTAAAGTGTATTTGTGGTACTAAACATGAAATAAGAAAAGCTTCAGGGAACTCAGAAAGAAATGTAGTCAGAGATGGAAAATAATCCTCTGATTGCAATTATTACTCCAATATAAAATATGTAATTAATAGGGGTAATTCCACCCATTATAAAATAGACCAATAGACCTGAGGATTTGTACAGCATACCTTCATCATTGAGGGAAGAAGGTTTCATGCCTATATGTGATTTATAGCTAGATCAGTTAGAATGCAAATATTGCCAAACTAGTTTTCTATTTACAATTATAATCCAAGTGGAATTTTCATTTTTAAAGTGTAAAGCTCAATGCCTGTTTTAATAAGGGCAGATTACACCTTCCTATTACCATTGTGGTAGCTTGATATTTAGTAGAAGGAGTAAGTAGTCAATTATTTAGGTCCTTGGTTGAAATTTTAATGGCACCTATTTGCAATATTTAAGACTTCCAATATCTACATGCCACAGTAGATATAATGATTATACTGAATTCAATTCCTGAACCTGGGTTTATGGGTTTGCCTAAAAGATAAGAGCTTTCATGAAGCTATTATTTAAAAAAAAACTATTCCTTTAAAAAATGAAACACCACTTCTGGTTAGTGTATACTCTACTTAAGGCCTCAGAGGTTAATAGGTTTCTCCTTCTTATATGCCTTTGAAGCTGAAGGATTACTTAGGGATGTTACTGAAGATTGATTTCTGCTCTGAATTGGACAGCGATAAGTGAATACTGAGGTACTTTCCATTGCTTACACTCTGTGAGTCTTCAGATGCTTCAAATAATCCAAAATTTAATTGTGTGTATTTTCTTCACTGTTACATACCACTACCCCTCCATGTCTTGGGATTATAACATCATAGACCTTAGAGCCCATAGAGAAATGAGAAATGCCCACTAGGTATCTCAGTGGATTGAGAGTCAGGAGCAGAGATGGGAGATTCTGGGTTCAAATATGGCCTCAGATACTTCCCAGCTATGTGATCCTGGGCAAGGCACTTAATCCCCATTGCCTAGCCCTTGCCACTCTTCTGCTTTGTAACTAGTACACAGTATTGATTCTAAGACATAAGGTAAGGGTTTTTAAAAAAGAAATAAGAAATGATGTACCCCAATCATTTAATAGTAATTCAACAAATATTTGTTAAGCCTACTATGTGGCAGACATTCCTAAAGAAAGAAAGGCAAAAGAAAGTCCAGGCCATTGAAATGTTTACATTTTAATGGGGGAGAAAACATGTGAATAATGATATAAAAACAAACTATGTATAATATTGAAATAAATAAAAGAGGGAAAATACATTATAATTTTGAACAATCTGGAATAATTTCTTGTGTAAGATGGAATCTTAGCTGAAGTCTGAATGGCAGGAAAGTAAAGAGGCCAAAAAGAAAAGAGAAAACATTCCACAAAGGAGTGATGGTCAATAAAAATATCAAGTTTTGTCTTATTTGAGAAACACCAAAGAGGTCAATGTAACTGGATCAAAAGATACATAGGAGTGGGGGTGGGAGGAGTGTAAGGTATAAAATATGAGGACTGAAACACAGGGCAGTGATGGGGAACCTTTTAGAGACAGAGTGCCCAAACTTCACCCTCACACAGCCTGTGAGCTGCTCTCTTACCCCAGATAGGGGTGGGAGGAAGTATTCCCATTGGGCTGGTCGGCAAAGTGACTGGTGAAGTGAAAAAGGCACACACACATAGGTTCACCAACATGGACATGGGGAAAGGAGACTAGGCTATGATAGGATTTTAATGCAAGAAGATTTTATATTTGATCTTGAAAGCAGTAGGAAATCTCTAGAATTTACTGAGAAAGGGAGTGACATAGTTGAACCTATACTTTAGAAAATCATTTTGATAGCTGAGTGGAAGACCATTTGACATGGAGAGAGATTCAGGGCAGTTGGAACAATCATCAAGCTCTATCATTCAATCAATAAGCCTTTATTAAGCTCCTATTATGTACCAGACACTGTATTAAGCACTATTGCAATAGTCTAGGCATGAAGTTAAGGAAGCTTTCACTAGGGGTGGAAGTATCAGGGGAGAGAAGTGGTCATATAACAAGCTTGTTAGAAAAGGAAAATTGACAGTTCTTGGTAATATATTGGATATATGAAATGAGAGAGAATGAAGAATCTAGAATTATAGCTAGTTTATTAAACTAGGGGACTGAGATGACATTGGTGATCTTGACATTGATGGTAAAATTTGGAAGAAGGAGGGCTTAATGGAAAATATAACGAGTTCAGTTTAGGATATGTTGAATTTTTTTTAAAAGTCCATGGAGTATCCAGATTGAAAAGTCTGATAGGTAGTTGGAAATGTAAGACTGGAGGTCAGCAGAGAGGTTAAGGCTGAATAAGTAGAAATAAGAATCATCATCATGGAAACTATCATTAAATCCATGTGAGCTAATGAAATCACTAAATGAAATTGTATAAAGGGAGAAAATAAGTCCCAGGAGAGAGCTCTATGGGATAATCATGGGCAAGAAAAAGAAGAAATTCAGAACTAAGCACTTTTACTCTTTGACTAATCTGAGCTCACATAGTTGGGAATGAGGAGATAATATGATGAGGATGGTGATGATTTAATCTTGAGCTATTTATACACTGCTTTTAATTTTGCAAGGAAATCTAGGCTTTAGACTCCCATGTTAAAAAAAAAATGATGGGGAGTCAAGATGGGGGCATAGAAGGAGCAGAAGTTCAGACCTCTGAAAACCCTTCCTTAGCGATCACAAACTGAATGCTCCTAAGGGACTGAAAACCAATCTTAACAACAAGACAGAACCAAGGAACCCTCCTGTTGGACTTAATTCAAAAGATATGCCCCCCAAAAAGCCGGAATCCGAGAACACTCGGGTTTAAGGGGAAGACAGAAGGAAGGTCCCAGGACCCATTCCCCCTGCCACCCAGAGAGCTGAGATTACAGCAGCAGCAGGAACTTCTGGGTGGACAAAGGTGCTGGTCTAAAGGGCAAAGCTTGAGAGCAGGGCTGGCCAAGTTCAGAGTGTCCAACACAGATGGCAGAGAAGGAGCTAGAGAGGGAGCATAAACCTGGCAACCTAGCCAGAGCTTTGGAGATCCTCCATATTTGCTCCAGCCTTCCAGGAAGTTTAGGACTCAGAGCACACCCAGCCCAACTAAGCTGAACTTAATTCCATCAAAAGTTTCCAGGACTCAGGGAAGCCCAGGCTCCCTACCCATCCTCACTGACTGTCAGACTTTAAGCCAATCAAAAGTCTCTAGAGGAAAAGGAAGTTCAAACCCCCAACAACACTCCCCCAGAGACTACACCAAGTGATCCCCTGTTAAAACTTCAAGGGGGAGACTGACAGGACCCCCCAAAAAAAGTTAGAGGAACAAGAACACAGACAAATACAGGGAGTAAATGAGGGGTGAATTTGTGCAAAAAACAGAAAAAGAAGAAAGAAACTACAATAGACAGCTTCTAACTCAGCAAATGGAATAGAGGGGGAGAGATCAGCAAATGATAAATCAGAAATCCCATCAAATTGGATACAGGCTGTGGAAGAACTCAAAACACAACAAGAGAGGCTGAAGACAATTGGGAACTTAAAAATTAAAATAAGTCATCTGGAAACAGAGGCACTTGAACTAAAATGAGAAAATAGTATCTTGAAAGCCAAAATCAACCAGCCTGAAAATGAGGCAAAGGAGATGAAAGATGAAGCAAAGGAGATGAAAGACAAGGTAAAGAGGATGAAAGATGATCTTCAAAGAAAATCAGACAAGAAGGAAAAGGATGACCAAAAAGCCAGAGATGAAATCCAATCTTTAAGAACCAGAATAAAACAACTGGAATTATGTGACCTCACAAAGCAGCAGGACAGTACAAAACAAAAGAAAAATAATGAAAAATTTGAGGAAAATGTGAAGCATCTCATTCACAAAACTGACGATTTAGAAAATCGTTCAAGAAGAGACCATTTAAGAATCATTGGACTACTAGAAGACCACGACAAAAGAAAAAACCTGGACATACTACTAGAGGAAATTATTCAAGAAAACTGTCCTGATATCCTAGAACAAGAGGGGAAAGTGGAGATTGAAAGAATCCACAGATCACCTCCTGTATTTAATGCCCAACTGACAACACCCAGGAATGTTATAGCCAAATTCAAAAACTATCAGACCAAAGAAAAAATTATTACAAGCTGCCAAGAAGAAGCCATTCAGATACTATGGAAACACAGTGAGGATAACACAGGCTCTGGTTGCATCCAAACTGAAGGACCGAAAGGCATGGAATACAATATTCCAAAAGCAAGGGAACTAGGTCTACAACCAAGAATAAAATACCCATCAAAACTGACTATATTCTTACAGGGGAATGTATGGTCATTCAACACAATGAAAAATAATTCCAAGCATTCATAAAGAAAAGACCAGATCTGAACAGAAAATTTGATGTCCAAGCACAGAACTCAAGAAAATCATCAAAAGGTAACTAAAAAAGAGGGGGAAAAACAAAACAAAATAACAAAAAAAAATTTTAAGATACTCAATAAGTTAAAATGATTTGTATCCCTATAAAAAAGAGGACATTGGTAACTCTTAAAAATTGTTGCTATCACCTGGGCAGCTAGAAGAATTACACTTAGAGGGAACAGTGACAAACTGTATAGGATGATAGGACAAGACATAAATAAGTATATAGATATATGCATGCATAAATACATATACATGTATATATATACACACACACACACACACAACTAGAAATAAAAAAGAGGTTAATACTAAAAGAAATGGGAAAAGAAACAAATGGGGGTAAATTTATGTGTTACAAAGATGCTCATGGTGGGAGGGGGGAGAACAGCAATACACTGGAAGAGTAAAGAGGTTGGAGATAGCAAATACTCAACTCTTATGTCCTTTGAAACTGACCCAAAGAGGGAAGAACAATCCAATCCATTGGGGAAGAGAATAGATTTGCACCCTTTAGGGGAGTAGAAGGTAAAAAACAGACTGGTAGGGAGGTAAGCAGTACAAGGGAGGGAAAGGGTGGGGGATTTTTAAAAGAACACAGGGGAAAATAAGGGAGGGAATCAGAAGGGAGGGGGTAGAAAGGGAAGTAAAGTAAGGGGGGGAGAACTAGGGGGACTGACTATAAACAAACATTGGTGTAGAAGGAAATAGCAAAAGAAGAAAAGGCAGGACCAGGAGTAGAAATCAAAATGCTGGAAATACACAGATAGTAATCATAACTCTGAATGTGAATGGAATGAACTCACCCATAAAACACAAGCGAATAGCAGAGTGGATTAGAATCCAAAACCCTACCATATTCTGTCTGCAAGAAACACACATGAGGAAGGTAGATACACATAGGGTGAAAGTAAGAGGATGGAGCCAAATCTATTGGGCATCAACTGAAAAAAGAAGGCAGGAGTAGAAATCATGTTATCTGACAAAGCCAAAACTATATATAGTTAAAAGAGATAGGGAAGGTAATTGCTTCCTGATAAAAGGCAGTATAGATAACGAGGGAATATCTGTACTCAATATGTATGCACCAAATGGCAGAGCATCCAAATTTTTAAAGGAGAAACTAGAGGAGCTCAAGGATAGCATAGATAGAAAAACTTTACTAGTGGGAGATCTAAACCTTCCTCTATCTGAACTAGATAAATCAAACCAAAAAAAAATAAAAAAAAACAAAGATGTGAGAGATGCAAATGAAATCTTAGAAAAATTAGTTAGTAGACATATGGAGAAAAATAAATAGGGACAAAAAGGAATACTCTTTCTTTTCAGCGGCACATGGTACATTCACAAAAATTTACCATGTATTAGGGCACAAAATCATTGCAAACAAGTGAAAAAGGGCAGGAATAATAAATGTAACCTTCTCAGACCACAATGCAATAAAAATAAGAATTAGTAAGGGTACATGGAGAGATAAATCAAAATTAATTGGAAATTAAACAATATGATTCTCCAAAACCGGCTACTTAAAGAACAAATCTTAGAAACAATAACTTCATTGAAGAAAATGTCAATGGTGAGACATCCTTTCAAAACCTATGGGATGCAACCAAAGCAGTACTCAGGGGGAAATTTATATCCTTGAGTTCATTAATAAACAAATTAAGAAGGGCAGAGGTCAATGAATTGGGCATGAAAATTAAAAAAAAAAAAACTAGAAAGGAAACAAATTAAAAATCCTCATATGAAGACTAAATTAGAAATCCTAAAAATCAAAGGAGGAATTAATTAATAAAATTTAAAGTCAAAGAACTATTGATTTAATAAATAAGACTAGATGATGGTACTTTGTAAAAACAAATAAAATAGACAAAGTGCTAGTCAGTCTAATTAAAAAAAGGAAAGAAATAAACCAAATTGACAGTATCCAAGATGAAAAGGGAGACCATATCTCTAATGAAGAGGAAATCAAGGCAATCATTAAAAACTACTATGCCCAATTATATGGCAAAAAATATGTCAATCTAAGTGATATAGATGAATACTTACAAACACATAAATTGCCTAGACTAAAAGAATAAGAAATAAATTACCTAAACAACCCCATATCAGAAAAAGAAATTGAACAAGCCATTAAAGAACTCCCTAAGAAAAAATCCCCAGGTCCAGACAGATTCACAAATGAATTCTATCAAACATTCAAAGAACACCTAACCCCAATATTATACAAACTATTTGACAGAATAAGCCAAGAAGGGGTTCAACCAAATTATTGTTTTGACATAAACATAGTACTGATCCCGAAGCCAGGCAGGTTAAAAACATAGAAAGAAAACTATAGGCCAATCTCCCTAATGAATATAGATGCAAAAATATTAAATAGGATACTAGCAAAAAGACTCCAGCAAGTCATCACTAGGGTTATCCACTATGATCAGGTAGGATTCATACCAGGAATGTAAGGATGGTTCAATATTAGTTAAAGCATCCACATAATTGACCATATAAACAAGCAAACCGACAAAAATCACATGATTATCTCAATAGATGCAGAAAAAACCTTTGATAAAATACAACACCCATTCCTATTGAAAACACTAGAAAGTATAGGAATAGAAGGGCTTTTCCTTAAAATAACAAACATTATATATCTAAAACCATCAGCAAACATCATCTGCAATGGGGATAAAATTAAAACCTTCCCAATAAGATTAGGAGTCAAACAAGGATGCCCATTATCACTTCTATTCTTTAACATTGTACTAGAAACACTAGCAGTAGCAATTACAGAAGAAAAAGAAATTGAAGGTATTAAAATTGGCAATGAGGAGACCAAGCGGTCACTCTTTGCAGATGATATGATGATTTACTTAAAGAATCCTAGGGAATCAACCAAAAACTATCAAAATAAACAACAACTTTAGCAAAGTTTCAGGATCCAAAATAAACTGGCATAAGTCATATGCATTTCTATATAACTCCAACCCAGTTCAGCAGCAAGAATTAGAATGAGAAATTACATTTCAATTCACCCGAGACAATATAAAATACTTAGGAATCTATATGCCAAGACAAACATAGGAACTATATGAACACAACTACAAAACACTCTCCACACAATTAAAACTACATCTAAACAATTGGAAAAACATTGATTGCTCATGGGTGGGACAAGCTAACATAATAAAAATGACCATCTTACCCAAACTTATCTATTTAGTACCATTCTCATTGAACTACCAAAAACCTTTTTTTTTACTGAATTAGAGAAAACCATAACAAAGTTTATTAGGATGAACAAAGGATCAACAATACCCAGGGAAATAATGAAAAAAAAATACAAAGGAAGGTGGCCTTGCAGTCCCAGATCTCAAACTATATTACAAATCAGTGGTCATCAAAACAATTTGGTACTGGCTAAGAGACAGAAAGGAGGACCAGTGCAATAGATTTGGGGTAAATGACCTCAGCAAGGGAATCTATGACAACACCAAAGACACCAGCTATTGGGACAAAAATCCACTATTTGATAAAAAATGCTGGGAAAATTGGAAGACAGTGTGGGAGAGATTAGGTTTGGATCAACACCTCACACCCTACACCAAGATAAACTCAGAATGGGTGAAGGACTTGAATATAAAGAAAGAAACTACAAGTAAATTAGGTTAACACAGAATACTTGTCAGACCTTTGGGAAGGGAAAGATTTTAAAACCAAGCAAGACTTAGAAAGAGTCACAAAATGCAAAATAAATAATTTGGAATACATCAATTTAAAATGTTTATGTACAAACAAAATCAATGTAACTAAAATTAGACAGGAAGCAACAAATTGGGAAACAATCTTAATAACAAAAACCTCTGACAAAGGTCTAATTACTCAAATTTATAAAGAGCTAAACTAGTTGTATAAATAATCAAGCCATTTTCCAATTGAAAAAAGGACAATGGACATAAATAGGCAATTTTCATTTAAGGAAATCAAAAGTATTAATAAGCACATGCAAAAGTGTTCTAAATCTCTTATAATCAGAGAGATGCAAATCAAAACAACTCTGAGGTATCACCTCACACATAGCAGATTGGCCAATGTGGCAGCTAAGGAAAGTAATGAATGCTGGAGGGGATGTGGCAAAGTTGGGACATTAATTCATTGCTGGTGGAGTTGGGAATTGATCCAACCATTCTGGAGGGCAATTTGGAATTATGCCCAAAAGGTGATAAAAGACTGTCTGCCCTTTGATCCAGCCATAGCACTGCTGGGTTTGTACCCCACAGAGATAATAAGAAAAAGACTTTACAAGAATATTCATAGCTGCACTCTTTGTGGTGGCCAAAAACTGGAAAAATGAGGGAATGTCCTTCAATTGGGGAATGGCTGAACACATTGTGGTACATGTTGGGGATGGAATACTATTGTGCTCAAAGGAATAATAAAATGAAGGAATTCCATGGAGACTGGAACAACCTCTAGGAAGTGATACAGAGTGAGAGGAGCAGAACCAGGAGAACATTGTACACAGAGACTGATACATTGTGGTACAATCAAACGTAATGGACTTCTCCATTAATGGCTTTACAATGTCCCTGAACAATCTGTAGTGATCTATGAGAAGAAAACAAAACAAAAGAACAACAACAACAACAAAACTATCCTGAAGCAGAGGACAAACTGAGGGAGTAAAAACAAGGAGGAAAAGCATCTGCTTGACTACAGAGGTTAAGGGGACATGATTATGATTATGGATTGATGCTAAATGAGCACCCTAATGCAAATACCAATGACAAGGAAATATGTTCAGAGAAAGGACACATGGGATACCCAGAGGAATCACGGGTAGGCTAGGGGAGGGGTGGTGGTAGTGGTGGGGAGGAAAAGAAAATGATCTCTGTTTCCAATGAATAATGTATGAAAATGACCAAATAAAATAATGTTTTAAAAACTAAAAAAAAAAATTGTTGTTCCTTTTTTAGCAATCCTATCTTTGAATTTTATCACTGGCATTTCTTCATGTTTTGATTAAAGTCCTATATAGTGCTATTCAATATAGTGAAACTCTGAATGGTACCATAGAAATAATGCTGGATATGATTTTTCTTTTCATTTTGTTGGTATAAGGCCAGTGGTGTATTGGATCTAGCTTGAACAATCTCATAACAACCGATTATTAAATTTTCTATGTGAACATTGTTGTTTTGTTGCTCAGTCATTTCAGACATCTCCAACATTCCATGAGCCAATTTTAGGTTTTCTTGGAAAGGATAGTGGAGCAGTTTGTCATTTCCTTCTTGAACTCATTTTTACAGATGAGGAAATTGAGGTAAATAAGGTTAAATGACTTTTCAAGGTTCACATAACTAAAAAGTATATGAGGTCAGATTTTAAGTCAGGAGGAGAAATCTGCCTGATTCCAAGATTGATACTCTATCCAGTGTGCCACCTAGCTTCATAATATGAGCAATTATGCCTCAGAAATCAGTAAATGTTACAAATAAAGATGATATTTTGGTTTATTAATGGTCTAAATTAAAATAATGTGATGGGACTTCCGGTTAAGATGGCGGCTTAGAGAAAGCTGAAGTTCAGATCTCCGGAAAACCCTTCCCGACCGATCTCAAACTAGAAGCTCCTAAGGCGCCGAAATTCAAAACGATCAACAGCACAGACCCTGGGAACCCTCCTCCTGGACCTGGACCCGGTTCAAAAGGTACGGCTCCCCTTAAAAGCCAGAACCCGAGATCCCTCGGACCTCAGGGGTAGGAGCGCAGAGTCCAAGGCTCCCGGAAGCGGCAGCCGCGCCGGGCTCAGAGAGCAGGGTCTGAGGAACAACAACCCTCAGGGTCTTCTACCCAAGTCCCAGTCCGGGTGAAAGTTACTGCCTGGGGCCTCCGCTAAAAAGAGCTGGTCGGTCCGGGTGAAAGTTACTGCCTGGGGCCTCCGCTGCAGAGAGCTGGTCAAAACAACAGCAACCCTCAGGGCGGGCAAGACAGCCTCACGGGCTGGATCCTGCTATCCAAGTCTCAGTGAAAGTCTGTGCTCTCGGATCTTGGGGAAGCGGCAGCCCATCCCCCCGCAGGCCAACGAAACAGCCTCAAGGCCAGGGATTCTGAAGGCAACTTCCGGAAATCGAGCCAGGGGGAGAGTGTGGCCTCGTGGTCCGACCCTTCCATTCCAGTTCCAGTGAGGCATATTCAATTTAACCCAGGGAACGCTCATAGAACCAACATCTACCCAGGACTAAAGCCACTGATCACCAGACAAAGACAAGAAAAGCCAATCCTCCACGTTCAGAGATGACAAATTCCACAGAAGCACAGAAGCCCCAAAATACCAAGAAAAATAAGAAGAAAGGGGCGACTCTGGACACATTCTATGGAGCCAAAATACAAAATACAGAGCAGATAGAAGAAGATATACAAGAAAATTCTCCAAAATCTTCCAAAGGAAATAGAAACTCTCCACAAACCCATGAAGAATTTGAATCAGAAAGGACCAAAAAGATGGAAGCCCTCTGGGAGGAAAAGTGGGAAATGATGCAAAAGAAATTCACGCATCTACAAAACCAGTTTGACCAAACTGTAAAAGAAAACCAGGCTTTAAAGCAAGAACTAATAAAGCAAAGCCAAAACACCAAGAAATTAGAAGAGAACATAAAATATCTCACCGACAAGGTGATAGATCTGGAAAACAGGGGGAGAAGAGAAAATTTAAGAATAATTGGACTCCCAGAAAAGCCAGAAATAAACACCAAACTGGACATGGTGATACAAGATATAATCAAAGAAAATTGCCCAGAGATTCTAGAACAAGGGGGCAATACATCCACTGACAGAGCTCACAGAACACCTTCTACACTAAACCCCCAAAAGACAACTCCCAGGAATGTAATTGCCAAATTCCAAAGCTATCAAACAAAAGAAAAAATCCTACAGGAAGCCAGAAAAAGACAATTTAGATATAAAGGAATGCCAATCAGGATCACACAAGACCTTGCAAGTTCTACGCTGAATGATCGTAAGGCATGGAACATGATCTTCAGAAAGGCAAGAGAGCTGGGTCTCCAACCAAGAATCAGCTACCCAGCAAAACTGACTATATACTTCCAAGGGAGAGTATGGGCATTCAACAAAATAGAAGACTTCCAACTTTTTGCAAAGAAAAGACCAGAGCTCTGTGGAAAGTTTGATACCGAAAATCAAAGAGCAAGGAATACCTGAAAAGGTAAATATTAAGGAAAGGGGAAAAATGTTATCTTCTTTTACTCAAACTCTCTTCTATAAGGACTGCATTTATATCAACCTATGTATACTAATATGTGGGGAAAATGTAATGTATAAATAGGGGGTAAAGAAAGACCAAATAGAATAATGGTTCTCACACAAAGATTCACAGGGGAAGGGGAGGGGAAGAAAACTCCTATAAGAAGGAGAGGAAGAGAGGGGGGGGGGTTACTTAAACCTCAATCTCAGGGAAATCAACTCTGAGAGGGAAAAACATCCAGATCCATTGGGATCTTGAATTCTATCTTACCCAACAAGGGTAAGGAGAAGGGAAAACCAAGGGGGGGAGGGGGAGAGGGAGAACAAAAAGGGAGGGAAAGAGAGGGGGGAGGGGGAGGGAACAAAAAGGGAGGGACTAAAAAGGGAAACATCAAGGGAGGGGACAAGGGGGACTGATTCAAAGTAAATCACTGGACTAAAAGGTAGAGCCGAAGAAGAAAAGGTTAGAATTAGGGAAGGCAATCAAAATGCCAGGGAGTCCACAAATGACAATCATAACTTTGAACGTGAATGGGATGAACTCACCCATAAAACGTAGACGAATAGCTGAATGGATTAGAATCCAAAACCCTACCATATGTTGTCTTCAAGAAACACACATGAGGCGGGTTGACACCCACAAGGTCAGAATTAAAGGATGGAGTAAGACCTTCTGGGCCTCAACTGATAGAAAGAAGGCAGGAGTGGTAATCATGATATCTGATAAAGCCAATGCAAAAATAGACCTGATCAAAAGGGATAGGGAAGGTAATTATATTTTGTTAAAAGGGACTCTAGACAATGAGGAAATATCATTAATCAACATGTATGCACCAAATAATATAGCACCCAAATTTCTAATGGAGAAACTAGGAGAATTGAAGGAAGAAATAGACAATAAAACCATACTAGTGGGAGACTTAAACCAACCATTATCAAATTTAGATAAATCAAATCAAAAAATAAATAAGAAAGAGGTAAAAGAAGTGAATGAAATCTTAGAAAAATTAGAATTAATAGACATATGGAGAAAAATAAATAGGGATAAAAAGGAATACACCTTCTTCTCAGCACCACATGGCACATTCACAAAAATTGACCATACATTAGGTCACAGAAACATAGCACACAAATGCAAAAAAGCAGAAATAATGAATGCAGCCTTCTCAGATCACAAGGCAATAAAAATAATGATTAGTAATGGTACATGGAAAACCAAATCTAAAACCAATTGGAAATTAAACAATATGATACTCCAAAACCGTTTAGCTAAAGAAGAAATCATAGAAACAATTAATAATTTCATCAAGGAAAATGACAATGGCGAAACATCCTTTCAAACCTTTTGGGATGCAGCCAAAGCGGTAATCAGAGGCAAATTCATATCCCTGAAAGCTCATATTAACAAACAAGGGAGAGCAGAGATCAATCAATTGGAAATGCAATTGAAAAAACTCGAAAGCGATCAAATTAAAAACCCCCAGCAGAAAACCAAATTAGAAATCCTAAAAATTAAGGGAGAAATTAATAAAATCGAAAGTGATAGAACTATTGATTTAATAAATAAGACAAGAAGCTGGTACTTTGAAAAAACAAACAAAATAGACAAAGTACTGGTCAATCTAATTAAAAAAAGGAAGGAAGAAAAGCAAATTCACAGCATTAAAGATGAAAAGGGGGACAGCACCTCCAATGAGGAGGAAATTAAGGCAATCATTAGAAATTACTTTGCCCAATTATATGGCAATAAATACACCAATTTAGGAGAAATGGATGAATATATACAAAAATACAAACTGCCTAGACTAACAGAAGAGGAAATAGAATTCTTAAATAATCCCATATCAGAAATTGAAATCCATCAAGCCATCAAAGAACTTCCTAAGAAAAAATCCCCAGGGCCTGATGGATTCACCTGTGAATTCTATCAAACATTCAGAGAACAGTTAACCCCAATACTATACAAACTATTTGACATAATAAGCAAAGAGGGAGTTCTACCAAACTCCTTTTACGACACAAACATGGTACTGATTCCAAAACCAGGCAGGTCAAAAACAGAGAAAGAAAACTATAGACCAATCTCCCTAATGAATATAGATGCAAAAATTTTAAATAGGATACTAGCAAAAAGACTCCAGCAAGTGATCAGAAGGATCATTCACCATGATCAAGTAGGATTCATACCAGGGATGCAGGGCTGGTTCAACATTAGGAAAACCATCCACATAATTGACCACATCAACAAGCAAACTAGCAAGAACCACATGATTATCTCAATAGATGCAGAAAAAGCCTTTGATAAAATACAAAACCCATTCCTATTAAAAACACTAGAAAGCATAGGGATAGAAGGGTCATTCCTAAAAATAATAAACAGTATATATCTAAAACCAACAGCTAATATCATCTGCAATGGGGATAAACTAGATGCATTCCCAATAAGATCAGGAGTGAAACAAGGATGCCCATTATCACCTCTACTATTTGACATTGTACTAGAAACACTAGCAGTAGCAATTAGAGAAGATAAAGAAATTGAAGGCATCAGAATAGGCAAGGAGGAGACCAAGTTATCACTCTTTGCGGATGACATGATGGTCTACTTAAAGAATCCTAGAGATTCAACCAAAAAGCTAATTGAAATAATCAACAACTTTAGCAAAGTTGCAGGATACAAAATAAACCCACATAAATCATCAGCTTTTCTATATATCTCCAACACAGCTCAGCAGCAAGAACTAGAAAGAGAAATCCCATTCAAAATCACCTTAGACAAAATAAAATACCTAGGAATCTATCTCCCAAGACAAACACAGGAACTATATGAACACAACTACAAAACACTCGCCACACAACTAAAACTAGACTTGAACAATTGGAAAAACATTAACTGCTCATGGATAGGACGAGCCAATATAATAAAAATGACCATCCTACCCAAACTTATTTATCTATTTAGTGCCATACCCATTGAACTACCAAAATACTTCTTCACTGATTTAGAAAAAACCATAACAAAGTTCATTTGGAAGAACAAAAGATCAAGGATATCCAGGGAAATAATGAAAAAAAACACATATGATGGGGGCCTTGCAGTCCCAGACCTCAAACTATATTACAAAGCAGCAGTCATCAAAACAATTTGGTACTGGCTAAGAAACAGAAAGGAAGATCAGTGGAATAGACTGGGGGAAAACGACCTCAGCAAGACAGTATACGATAAACCCAAAGATCCCAGCTTTTGGGACAAAAATCCACTATTCGATAAAAACTGCTGGGAAAATTGGAAGACAGTGTGGGAGAGACTAGGAATAGATCAACACCTCACACCCTACACCAAGATAAATTCAAAATGGGTGAGTGACTTAAACATAAAGAAGGAAACCATAAGTAAATTGGGTAAACACAGAATAGTATACATGTCAGACCTTTGGGAGGGGAAAGGCTTTAAAACCAAGCAAGATATAGAAAGAATCACAAAATGTAAAATAAATAATTTTGACTACATCAAACTAAAAAGCTTTTGTACAAACAAAACCAATATAACTAAAATCAGAAGGGAAACAACAAATTGGGAAAAAATCTTCATAGAAACCTCTGACAAAGGTTTAATTACTCATATTTATAATGAGCTAAATCAATTGTACAAAAAATCAAGCCATTCTCCAATTGATAAATGGGCAAGGGAAATGGATAGGCAGTTCTCAGATAAAGAAATCAAAACTATTAACAAGCACATGAAGAAGTGTTCCACATCTCTTATAATCAGAGAGATGCAAATCAAAACAACTCTGAGGTATCACCTCACACCTAGCAGATTGGCTAACATAACAGCAGAGGAAAGTAATGAATGCTGGAGGGGATGTGGCAAAGTAGGGACATTAATTCATTGCTGGTGGAGTTGTGAACTGATCCAACCATTCTGGAGGGCAATTTGGAACTATGCCCAAAGGGCGACAAAAGAATATCTACCCTTTGACCCAGCCATAGCACTGCTGGGTCTGTATCCCAAAGAGATAATGGACACAAAGACTTGTACAAAAATATTCATAGCTGCGCTCTTTGTGGTGGCCCAAAACTGGAAAACGAGGGGATGCCCATCAATTGGGGAATGGCTGAACAAACTGTGGTATATGTTGGTGATGGAATACTATTGTGCTCAAAGGAATAATAAAGTGGAGAAGTTCCATGGAGACTGGAACAACCTCCAGGAAGTGATGCAGAGCGAGAGGAGCAGAACCAGGAGAACATTGTACACAGAGACTAATACACTGTGGTATAATCGAACGTAATGGACTTCTCCATTAGGGGCGGTGTAATGTCCCTGAACAACTTTCAGGGATCCAGGAGAAAAAAAAAACACCATTCATAAGCAAAGGATAAACTATGGGAGTGGAAACACCGAGAAAAAGCAACTGCCTGAATACAGAGGTTGAGGGGACATGACAGAGGATAGACTTTAAATGAACACTCTAGTGCAAATACTATCAACAAAGCAATGGGTTCAAATCAAGAAAACATCTAATGCCCAGTGGACTTACGCGTCGGCTATGGGGGGTGGGGGGGAGGAAAAGAAAATGATCTATGTCTTTAACGAATAATGCTTGGAAATGATCAAATAAAATATATTTAAAAAAAATAATGTGATGGATGAATTCCTAATTACACATATTAATTTTGAAAGTATGTTTTACTTTTTAGAGATCCCATTGTTAAGGATATATCATCAAATTCTGGTGTAGTGATTTTTTTAAAAGAAATTCTATCTGACAAAGAAAATAAGCATGTGTTCTATATAACTTAGAATCATAAAATATTTCCCATGACTCTGTGAGGTTATTCACTTCCTCAGAGTATAAATATCATGTATTGGAGGAAGGACTTTAATCTAATTCCTTCTGCCTTTGGATTTTAACTTAGCTGTGGTACACTTTTCTTGTGTTTTCAAAAGAATTGTAAAACTAGAGGGCATCTGTATGACTCTAGTGGATTGAGAGTTATTTTTTGCCTTGTATAAAGAGAATAATTGTAACTATGAAAGCTAGACTAGCAAAAAATCTCATGAATTCTGTGCCTTAAACTCTAGTATTGGAGATGCTATTTACTGTGTCAGGACAGATTTGCAATTTTATTATAGTAACTTTCTATATAGTGGATATATTCAACAGAAAAGATCATGATTTAGGGTTGTCCATCAATATTGTGTCTTATAGAACTAATTCAGATGTGATCATTTTTAACCCCTCTATAAAGCTTCTTTTCTTTTCTTCCTTCCATCCCTCTTTTCCTTCTTTTCTTCTTTCCTTCCCTTATTTTTCTTCCATAAAAGAGCAGCCAAAATTGAGGACAGAAGAGCACAAGTGAACTATGACATACGACTTGTATAGTTGAGCTTGACAGTCTCATGTCACCTTTTTAGTTAAAGCCCTCAAGAAACTGCCAAGCTTAAATCCTTTGTTAATTTCACCACACAATGAAAGTGGAGTGGGAGCTTCAATTGGAGCCCTAATTTATTTCCTGTAAAAAATTAATTATAGTAATCACCATGTTAAATATACCAAAAGACTCAAAATGAAAAGAAAATGCAATTGTCATTCAGTTTAATGATGTAATTAGAGGTAGCATAATATTTATTACATGTTGTAGGATTCTTTTGAAAATGTGGAAAGGGGAAACATCTGTAGATCTAGGATTTGTAGATCTAGCAATACTCTATTTTGCCCCACATTTTTTCTAGCTGTATTTTACCTGATTTTATTTCCCTAGTTTTGCTTTCCTCAAATGGACATTCAAAATTAAGTTCATGTGTGTGTTTAAAAGGGATTTAAGTATTGACATAAAAAGGGAGTGGACATGAGATTTCATTGGTATTCAGATCACTTATAGTGAAGAAGCTCCCTCCACTGATATTCCCAGCAATGTAAAGTCTAAGAAGAATTCCTGCACTAGTAGTAGTGGTAGTCTCTCGGTGATCAAGAATGACTATTGTCTTTGTGCAGTTTCATCTACGGTGTACCCTCCTGTGGCTTTGGAGTCCAAAGGCTGAGGCACAGAGTTTGTGGCACATGGGGCCTGGGACGCCAGTTGTGACGGGAGGTGCGGTTGTGGCCTGGTGTCGGCGTTCACGCGCAGCGGCAAGATGTCGACATCTCTCATCTTCAAAGGTGGTGGCGGCATGGTTAATGTGGGTTCGCCAGCTGCTTCTGACAGAGGCAGCGAGTTCTAGTTGCTTTGGTGTCATGCCAGCCCACTTCAAGTTGGACTTTAGCTGATCCTTGAATCTTTTCTTTGGTCAGCCTTGTTTCCTGAGTCCAGCTGACAGTTCACCATAGAATACCTGTCTTGGTATTCGCGGTGGGTCCATGCGGATGACGTGTCCAGACCAACGTAGCTGGGTTTTGAGTACCATGACTTCGATGCTGGTGGAGTTGGCTCTGTCGAGGACTTCCTGGTTGATGATTCAGTCCTGCCATCGGATCTTCATGATTGACTGGAGGGAGCATTGGTGGAATTGCTCCAGCTGTTCCATGGGTTTCCTGTACAGTGTCCATGTCTCACAATGGTACAGGAGCGAGATGAAGACCACTGCATTATACACTTTGAGCTTCATCACAGTGCTTACACCTCTGTGTTGGAGGACTTTGTAGTGCAGCCGCCCAAGTGCCTGGCTGGCCTTTTGGATCCATAATCTCGTGGTCTAGGGACCCATCGTTGGCGATGGTGCTGCCCAGGTACTTGAAGGTGTTGACAATAGAAACCTGCGTGCCATCGATTGTAATGCATGGCTGGTTAGTTGGCCTCCCTGGTGCAGGTTGGAACAGCACCTCTGTTTTGCTGAGGCTGATAGTCAGGCCAAACAGTTTTGTTGCAGTGGGGAACCTGTCCACGATGGTTTGGAGATTATTTTCTTGGTGGGCCATGAGTGCACAGTCATCTGCAGAGAGAGCTTCGAGGACGAGTCTCTCTGTTGTCTTTGTTTTTGCAGTCAGGCGGCAAAGGTCGAATAGTGAGCCATCCAGTCGGGATTTGATATAGATGCCCAGGTCTAGATCCATCACAGCACTTGTGTGAAAAATAAGTTGAATAGTACCAGAGCAAGGACACAGCCTTGCTTCACGCCATTGGAGATGTTGAAGCGATCGAAGGAAGTCTCTCCACCAGATAGGACTTCCCCTGTCATGTCGACATGAAAGAGCTGGATCAGTTTGACGAATTTTGCTGGGCAACCGAGCTTGCTGAGGATCACCCACAATGCGTCCCTGTTCACTGTATCGAATGCCTTTGTCAGGTCTATGAAGACAATGTAGAGACTCAGGTTCTGCTCAAGGCATTTTTCCAGCAATTGCCTCACTGTGAAGACCATGTTGATGGTGCTGCGATCTGGTCAGAAAACACATTGTGATTCAGGAAGATTCTGCTATGAAACAGATGACAAGAGTCTGTTGAGTATAACAAAGGCGAGGATCTTTCCAGCAGTGGAGAGTAGTGAGATGCCTCTGTATTTGTCACAGGCTGCTCATGAGCCTTTGTTCTTGTATAGGGCTATGATGGAGGCATCTCTTAGTTCTGGGGGCATGTCTTCCTCTTCCCATATGGTGGTCAGCACTATGTAGAATGCCTGGAGCACCTTTCCATTTAAGGCAAACCTCGGTTGGGATCCCATTTTTACAGGGTGCCTTGCCTGCACTCATTTGTTTAATGGCTTTTTGGACTTCCTCAGTGGAAGGAGGTCAAGTTGTTCAGTGTAGCAGTTTTGGGGGATCTGGTCAAGGGTGCTTTGGTCGACTGAAGAGGGTCAGTTGAGAAGCTGACTGAAGTGTTCTTTCTACCTGTTGCTGATGCCTTTTTTATCTTTTATGAGAGTGTCACCATCAGAGGATAGCAAGGGAGTGGTGGTGGGTTTTGATGGCTCATAGACAGTCTTGAGGGCTAAAAACTAAAACTAAAAAATTGTTTGTAGTTTTGCATATCAGCAAACTGCTGGATTTCTTCTGCCTTTTTTTCCCACCATCGGTCTTGCATGTTCCTGATCTCACGCTGCGCCATGGCTTGGAGAGACTTGAATCTGTCCTTTTTAGGAGCAGAGTTTGGGTTATTTTGCCACTCCATGAAGGCTTTGTTCTTCTTGCTCAATACATCTTCAATAGCAGTGTTGTTCTCATTGAACCAGTCCTGGTGGTTGCATTGTTTGGGGCCTAGGACTGCCTTTGATGTTTCCTTCACTGCATCTCTGAACTGATTCCATTTCTTGGTTGAGCTTCCAGTGAGTGGTCCCTTGGCAGACAGCTTGTTGTCCAGGCAGGAGTGGAATATTTGCAAATAAGATGGATCTCTAAGATGACTCACGTTGTAAAATGTGCAAACTGTCTGGGCGCGTTTTGGATGGCGAGGCTCAATGAACATTTGAAGAGTCTCTCTAACCAATCAGTGGTCTGTCCAGCATTCAGCTCCTCTTATGGCTCTAGTGATCTTTACATCTTGGATGTCTCACCAGCATACAATGATGTAGTCAATGAGATGCCACTGTTTTAATCATGGGTGAATCCACATTGTTTTATATTTGTTCGCCATTCTGAACACAGTGTTCATGATGGTGAGTTCAAACTCTGAACATTTGCTGAGTAGCAGTAGGCCGTTGTTGTTCATTTTGCCCTCTCCATGTTTGCAGAGCACTCCTTTCCATCTTTCATGGTCCTGGCCAATGTGGGCGTTGAAGTCTCCCAGTAGTATCAGCTTGTCATTTGTGGGCACTGAGTGCAGTACAGCACTCAGGTCAGAGTAGAACTGCTCAATGGTTTCCTCTGTGCTGGTCAGTTTTGGGGCATATGCGCTGATGATTGTGGCATACCGGTCTTTGGTGAGAGGCAAAAGGATTTTCATGAGCCTCTCGCTGATGCCCACAGGCAAGTCTGGCAGCTGTTTGAGCAAACTGGTCTTGATAGCCAGGCCAACACTGTGGATTCTGTCTTCATTTGAGGCTCTATCTTTCCAGAAGAAGGTGTATCCAGTGGTGGGTTCGCTGAGTGATCCCTCTTCTGGTAAGCGTGTTTCGCTTAAGGCTGTGATGTTGATGTTATATCTCGCCAGTTCTTTACCGATTAGAGCTGTTCTTCTCTCATGTCTTGGGGTATTCTCTCTATCAAGTAATGTCCTGATGTTTCATGCTCCTAGTAGGAGTTTCTTTGTATTTTTTCTTTGATTTCGTCTGCTTAAATGGGATGACCCGCCAGCCGCGGTGTGCTGACCGGGTGTTTGTAGGGCAGGCAATGTTTGGGACACCTTTTCTAATCCCCTCCCTTGATTAGGTGAGCAGTGCTGTCCTAGAGAGGGCTGTTCAGTCGCCCAGGATGCTGCCTCATGTCCCTGCTCTCCACAGGGCTGAGTGACCACTGGTTCGTGGGCCACCTACGTGCAAGATTGTGACTACAACTGCCAGTGGTCACCTCCACCTGTTGCGTCGTCACTACCCCATTGCCACAGGTCTTGAAGAGGGTGAACGGGGTTAGGATAGATGAGTGTGCACAAAGATACTTGTGCATGAAAGAGATTTAAGTGGAAAAGCCGATGCACAGAGACAGTCCCACTCTCTCGGCGTTGGAAGCCTGGGTCTAGTGGCACAAAAAAATTGTTACGTCTGGAGACTTCCTCATCTGCATTGGATGGCCGTGTTGTACTTTGTGCTCCAACATGCCCTAAGCACTCCACAGTGCCTTGCTGCATTGCCCTCTCAGCCGTTGAACCTTCTTATTGGTTTCTCCTGTCTGTTCAGCCGAAGCAGCATTCACATGCTGGGTGAGCAAAGCCCTGGTTCACCATGGGTCGATGACCGGATGGCTACCCTGCTCTATTGAAATGTTTAGTGATTTTCCCAGGGTCATCAAACCAACATGTGTCCCAGACAAGCCTCTAATCCACTTCTTCCTGGTTTAGTGGACAACTCTCTATTACAAAGCACCTACCTCTATTTATTTAGATAATCAGTTATAAATAAAATAACATGAAATACATTCTCCCAAATTAAATTCTGGTTAATGTCCACCCACTTCATTTACAAAACTAATAAGTACTGTTTCTCTGCTCTGGAAAGGAGATCTTACCTTTTAGGAGTTAAAATTCCCTTATAAAGGAAGGAAAACCAAACATTTAAACCAATTGAATGGAAAGAGATGTTAACTGGGAAGCTCATGAAATATTTTCCTTTTCCTTTACATTCACTCTTTGTAAATTTGTTGTTTTGCATGTACTACCTCAACAACTACTGATGCTGCTATTGCCTTTGCCACTGCCACCATCACTGCCATAAGAACAACAACAACTGCTGCTGTTACTACTACTTTTACTACTACTACTACTACTACTACTACTACTACTACTACTACTACTACTACTACTACTACTACTACCTCAACTACTACTACTACCTCTACTGTCACTACTATTACTATGACTATTATTATGTTATATTTATATCACTATAAATTACTCCCTGCTTTTTAGGCAGACATTTTATTTATTGAAAGGGACAAGAAAAGTATATTTCTATGAGAAACATGAAGAAAATTAGCTTTGAAAAAAATTAATCTCTTCTTGGAGAGAGAGGTGAAAACATTCTTCTAAAGGCAAAAGTATTGATGATTGTAAATATGACTCAAATGCATTATTTCACAGCAGGTACTTTGCATATATCTCTTAGAACTTGAATGTTTGTTTGTAGGGAACTATAAATAAAATAAAAAAAAGTTCTTGGGAACTATGAGGTTATTTTATGTTAACTTTTTTTTCACATCTGGCAGAAATATGGATTTTGATATTTTCAACCTAAATTTAAAAGAGGTCACTACTTATGGTTTGTTCTTGATGTAAGTCAGGTCAGAAACTTGATGAATTGGGAAGGGAAGTAGATTATGTAAAGAGATGGAAGTAAGAAGTTTCATGAAGAAAATTATAAAGATTATCATTTCATTCTCACAATATTATTCCTGAAATGTTCAAAGAAGTTGAGTACAATTAGAATAGCTGATTATAGAGAGGCTCTGAATTTGATATGGGGAGCTGATCTGATTGGAGGAAGTTTTCATTGGTTGAAGAAAGAGGAATCCTAGATTTCTGAAGTGGGGGAAGGTTTCTTTATACTGGAACATATTCTACATTCAAGAGAGAGAGAGAAATGCCTCAGTGTCTTGGATACATTTCCCTTTACTACTACTCTCTGTAGCTCAGAAAGACAACATACCTTCAAATAACCTGAGAAAACCCTAAATAATTTGAGAACCCCATGATTAAAAGAAATTGCTTTTTATAGAAAGAGTAGCATGCTGTCATAATGCAAAGCTATGGGATTGGACCTGGGAAGACCAGCAGATTCTAGAATTAATGCTGCTGTTCTTTAAAGAAATCCCCACTGTTTCAGCAGACTGAGAGTAGCAGAGATATGATTTTATCCAGCAGGAGAGTGGCTCCAAATAAGAAGACCACCAAGCAGGTGACATATGGTGCCAAATGTAGGCTGTCAGCAGGTGACCATATAGTAGGTGAAATATTTTTTTTCTAATCCCTCTAGAGACCACAGACATTCACTTTTATAATCCAAATGAGTGATTTTCCCTAGTACATGAGTTTCCCAAATCAAGTGACTCATTTTTTTGGTTTCTTTAAGTTTATGCCTCCTCACCCAAGACATTCTGCATCTTCCATTTTGATTGTCATCATTTTAAATTCTACTTAGTAAATTTTTTATGATGATTCTCACCTTTGCCTTCTCATTTAATAAATATATTACATCTAATAATAAATGTTTTCAATGTGGCTGATGTAGATGAATAGAAGTCAGACCACTGGAGGATCAAGGATTCTATATGTGAATATAATTATGTATTTCCTCATACTAGGGTTATTTGTTAATCCTGAAAATTTGATTATAACCATATGGAATCCTAAAATTCCTCTTTCCCTATACTTCTCTCCCAAATTATACCTCCAATACACTGATGGTGAAACTTTTAGAGGAGCAGGTGATTGCCTCAGGCATTCATGGACAGGGGGAGGGGAGAAGGCTGACTCTACATCCCTTTGTCTTTCTAGTAATGAACTCTAGTGAACTCTGTGCTCAGGCTCTGAGTGCCCACTCTTGCACATGTGCTATTGGTTTGTGACCACCAGTCTTATACCGTACAATGTGAGTGTGAGTGAACCTGACCAAAGAAAGAGTGGGTGGGTGGGGGGCAGAGATAAGGATCCCCAGAGACTATAAAGCACTTTGCTTTCCAAAGGATTCATACGCATCATGTCATTTCATCCTTATGACCAACTTGATTAGTAGATGCCATTATAATATGCTTTCAACAAATGAGGAAATTGAGTCAAGTAGGATTAGACAATTTGATCAAAATCACAGATAACAAATGGGTGAGGAAAAATTTAGTTTCATGTTTCCTTGGCTCTGGGACATAGTGTTCTTTCTATGTCAGCAGAAGTTCTCTAATTTTGGTTTGTAGACCCTGGAGACCTGTAACCTTTACAAATGGTCCTTTAGTTCAAAATTATTTTCCTAATAATTCTAAGACTTTGAATTTCAAATATGGTAAATATCATTATGAATTTTCTCTTTCTACATATGTATGTGAGTGCATATATATTTACATGGAAAGGGATGAAGCAATATAGAGAAATTAAACCAGTTTGCCTGAAAAGTAAAATGTGTATATCTAAAATGTAATTTATCTGAAATATAATTTAGAAATATTAAAAAAAAAACCTTTTTTTCTGTCAAGCAAAGGAATTTAAATTATATTACCTGGAGGTAATAAGGAGCATTTGCTGTTTCTTAAACAGAGGAATTCCATGTTTAATCTTGTGATTTAGGGTGTGTGTCTGTGTGTGTGTGTGTGTGTGTGTGTGTGTGTATGTGTTTGGGTGTGTGCATGTGTATATAATTTAAAAAAATAGAGAGCAAAAGGCACAAGATATGAAATAGAAATTGTCAGATGAAGAAATTCAAACTATCTCTAGTCATAGGAAAAATGTTCAAATCACTATTAATTAGAGAAATGCAAATTAAAATAACCCTCCCCATAATAATTATACCGGCTAGCATGACAAAAACATGATAAAAATGGAAAATGATAAATGCTCCCAAAGAGAATAAATATAGGAGAAAAGAATCTACTTGTACAAAAAATATATTTATAGTAGATCTTTCTATAGTGGCAAAGATCTGGAAACTGAAGGGATGTGCATCACTTGGGGAATGATTGTAGAAAGCTGTGGTATAGAATTGTAATAGAATGTTCTTGTGCCACAAGAAATGGCAAATAGGATGAATACAAAAAGCCTGGAAAATTATATATAAAATGATGCATTGAAGTAAGCAGAACCAGGAGAAAGTTATTTACAGTTAAGTAAATTATGATTATAAACTGTGAATGACAACCTCTATCAACAAGATGAGGATCCAGGATCCAGGATAGTTCCAAGAGACTCATAATAAAACAAGGATATCCACTATTTTTTACTTTATTTATTTAATGAATTTCTTTCTAGAGAAAGAAATATATGCCTTCTTTCACAATATGATCATTACGGAAATATAAATTACATGATAATATGACTGATCTATACCATATTACTATGCTTTCTTGGGGAGGGAAAGAGCTGGAGGAGAGAGAATGTGGACTACAAAATATAAGACATATTAAGAAATTGTATTGACATAATTTTGAAAAAAATAAAATTCATAAAAATAGATGGGGAGGACAATAATGTATAAATATTTATAAAGATAATTTTTAAACAAATGATTTCAAGGAAAATAACTTTGATAACCATATAGAAAATGGATTAGAGATCAAAGATGCTGGATTTAAGGACACGAATGAGCAGAAATTCATGTAGCCTTAGAATTCATCAGTAAAATTTGATGTTTGGACTTAAATGACCTCTAAAGTACCTTCCAGTTCTAAGTGTATGATCATATGATCCAGACAAAAGATGATGATGTGGATAAAAATGGCATCAGAGAAGAAAAGTATTACTGTTGCTACTATAAAATACATTGTGGTCATCAAGATCTCTCTATTGCAAGTATGAATAACATGGAAATAGGTTTTTAACAATGATACATGTATAACCCAGTGGAACTGCTTGTCGGATTCAAGAGGCGAGAGGAAAGAGCAGCAGGGGCCGATCATGAATCACATAACCATAGAAAAATATTCAAAATAAAAAAGGAACTTTCTTAAAAAGCAGTCTGACTTTAAAGTCCCCCTACATATTAAAGTCCAGGGACCCTATCACTTCCAGAATCAAAGATGAAATCCTGTTTGCTTTTTAAAGTCCTTCCCTTCATGACATCTCCCCCTTTCTCACATCTTACATTCCTCCCCTCAAATGGTATTCGACTCAATGACGCTGCTTTCTTACTATTTCTTAAAAAAAATACTCCTCCTCAACTCCTGGATGTTATTGGAATTTGGATCTTGGAGCTGAAAATAAATGTCATAAGATAAAAGACATAGACCAGAGTTATTATTAAGTAGAAATAACAACATTTGGCACCTAATTGGATATGGAGGAACAAAAGAGTGAAAAGTGGAGGATGATACCATGGTAGGGAGACTGACTGTGAAGACAGTGGCCCTCTCATCAGTAAAGGGAAATTTAGGAAGAAAGGGAAGTTAAAGAGGTAAGTTTGGGATATGCTAAATTTCTGTTTTCTACAACACATTCATTTCAAGATGCCTCATAGGCAGACAATGATAGAAGGTTAAGACTTGATGAATACAGCTGAGAAGAAGCTGCTTAAACAAAATAAGTGAATCCACAGGAACTGATGACTCAAATCATCACGAAAAATAGGATGGAAGGATGAGAAAAGAGGTTCCAGGAATGTGCCTTGGTGACACTCATGGTTAGTGGGAATAAACTGGATGAAGAGACTAAAAAATAGACTGAGGAATGAGTGGTCAGATAAGGAGGAAGAGAAACCATTTACCCATATCTCAAAACAAGTGAATCTGTGAGATGGCTAACAATCTTTGCTGCCTCAATCCCAGGGCTTCATTCTATTTAATTGTTAAGGTGACCTCTCAAGGTGAAAGGCATGAAATAACCTATTTGATATTGAACAAACTACTATTTCTACTACTTCTTGGACTAAAAACAAAAACAAAAACACTGACTTCAAGGTTCAGTTCCTGAAAAAAACTCTTCATTTGTTATTAAAGCTACAATCTAACACATTTGTAAAAAGTACTACATAAAATTATGCTAGCTTCTAAGGGAAGTCAGACGGTTTGGGATGGGCAACTTTAAGAACATAGATACACACAAGTAACAATAATCTGCCTTTCTTATGTATAAAATATCTGACTTGATTTCACCAAAATGTTTTTTTATAATGAAATTTTAAACCCTTTAATGCAGGGAGTTATATTTGAACAACTGACAACATTCTTTGGAAATGTGGAATAAGCCAGACTTGCATGTCATAGTAGGACAGAGAAATAGATTTGTTCATGTATGTACATACTGATAGGTAAGGCTGGCAAAAGATTCACTCCCAAAACGTATTAGCTCATCTCCTAATGAAAAACATAATTTCACTGGCATTGTGTTGACATTCTCTTGACAACATAATTAACCTCTACGATGTAAAAAAAAAAAAACAAAACACCACTATGATCTGCAATAAAATAAAAGTCATTTTGGAACAACAAAACTATGTATCTAAGTCTGTGGAAATATCTTTAGATGACTTTATTTAGGCACAGAGATAAAATTCCTTTGCTATTTTTATTGTCTTGTATTGGGTATTTCCAAAGCACTAATAGGTTGATTTAACCATAACTAGTTAAGTTATATAGCTGTTTCGAAAATTTAACAAACCATGCCATCAAAGAAAAGGTAAGATTAAATGTGAAATTCAATGAAATAGAAATGACATTGTTCATAACTGATGAGTCTTAATGGAATCATGCCCATTGTATTACAATATGGCCTCAGTAATCATCACTAGTAGTTGAGATCCATTGGTTTTAATTGCTTGGCTTTTACATCATGGAAAGGTCCTCAGATATTATTCTTAAATTATTATTATCATGTTTTTATCTTGGTCCAGGGCTTTATTATAGCATCTCAATTAGCACACTTAATGGAAGAATGAATGCTTGAAATCAATCTGCCCTCTGTCCTTTGGATGAAAATGTTCCAAATGATAAATGAAATCTATCTTTTCATGTTAAAAAATGCATTTGCCCACCCTTTTATCATTTTAATTGTCAGCTGATTCCCACTTAGGACTGGGCTTCCCGAAGTCATTACTAAAGTGGGTTTGTGTCCTGGACTCTATTCTTGCACTTTGAGTTTATTGGTTGGTCCTCTTTATAGAGACACAGTTACAAATTAGGAAAATTACTGATCTCAGGTTTTAAGAGACCCAGGATCTAAAAACTCCTTGATTTTCATAACTGAGTGACTTTAGACAAGTACCCTAATGTCTATGCACTCGAGTTACTCTATGGAATTTGTCTACAAACACATTGAATGTATGTGATCAACATTAGTGGGTGAGGTTTTAAATGAGAGAATATTTTGAAATATTGTTCTGTTTGAACACAAAGTAGGGAAACAGAACAATATGATTCTTGTAAAAATCTAGTAGGTTTGATTTAAAGAAAACAACAAGAACATGCTTTTTATTGTAGCTATTCTAAAAAGGAATAGATGAATTTGGAAAGTAATAACTTCTTGCAACTTGTGGGGATTCATCGGAAAGGTTGATCACTACCTTCCAAATATGATAGAATATGGATTCCTTTCCTAGGGAGCTCCATGATTGAGTTAACTGAGTCCTGAAAATGCAATCAGTTAGACTTGAGTTTGAATCCTACCTTAAAAAATTATTAGCTGTATATCCCTAAGCAAGTTACTTAACCTTAATATGATTTAATTTCCTCTTTTTTAAAATAAGCAGATTTGACTCAGGAACTTCTAAGGCTCTCTCCAGCTCTTATTCACTGATTCTGTGAGCTTGTTCTACTCATGGGCTTTTTAACTTTAGAATTCTATGATTCTCTATGTTGCCCAAGCTTTGAAAAAATCATAAATTCGTCACACATTCATACTCTACCAAAGAAGTTATAGGGATCAGTGAGTAGGGCAATGGATTAAATTCCCAAGAATATTGACATCACTTTAACTGGGTCAAAAACAAAACCAACCGCCAAATACATTCTATGATAGTTTGGGTATTCTCGCTGGACCTCATGTTTTCTCATCTGGAAAATGGAACCTCTCACTAAATATCCTTTCTGTCTTTCAATAGCATTCAAAGGAATATTCACTGCAACTAAGAAATAACTGTTAGAAATAGAGGTTCAATGAATCAGTAACACTGATATAGTACTATAATACTAATTAATCATAGAAATATTTCTACTATTAGTAATCATGAGAAGGAAGAGGAGAAGAAAAAACAACAGCCACCTACTTTGCTTTTTCTCCATTCTTTGAAAGGGACACCTTTCTGGTTTTATACTTCAACATTAATTACATCTACAAGCAATACTTTCAAAAATCCAAAAAAGCTTCCTAAAAGTCATACAGATTAAGTCTAGGAAATACATACTGAAGCATAGCTCCATCTTCCATATAGTTATAGGAGATAAATATGTACTAGAAACGTCGTTTTATTGGTACAAGGAATTGCTAGCTAAGTGAATACCATTACCAATTCACAAATCACTTGCTAGAGTGAGTGACAGGAAGGGAGAGGAAGTTCAGAAAATTTTATAGTCCTTTTCCCCACATCACTTCCTGTCCCTTCTCCTCTTTATGGGAACCAATACCATTCTTTCAATTTACCTAGCACTGCCCAGGTCGGGGTGGAATGGCCTCTGGATTTGTCACCCTCTCTTGCCAGTGACTTGGGAACTCTCTTACTTAGTGACTAGTAAGATACTAAGTAGGGGTACTTAAGTTTTGATTGATTAACTTAAAAGTCACTAATTGATAGACAAAGAGAGTTTGATTTACTCTTCACACTAGGAACATTCTTTGAAATCTTTAATATTAAAGAGTATGGAGAAATTGAATAACTTAAGACAGTAAGGGGTAAATTTAGGGCTTTTTGACTAATATATATATTACTAACGGTAGCCAGAGATTAATTCAAATCCCAATGAAAATACTCAAGTCAGTTTGGGAATTTTATGGAGGTGTAAATAGTACAGAGGGAAGGAATTTTGAAGAAGAGAGAGAAATGGGTATAAGATTTCTCCAGTTTAGACTAAACCAAGGGGAGTTCAGAGACCTTAGCCACAAGACCTCCTCTAAGATTTAATCTAGCTCAACTTCCAGACACGAGGCCTCCTCTGAGATGAGAGATCCCCTAGGAGGATAGCATTTTAGGAAAGGTAAAGGAAAAAAAGGAATCAGCTTAAACTTTGAGAGAGCTCAGTGAGGACACCTAACCTGACCCATGGTATTGAGATTTTCCTGGTCACCACACCAAGGATGCTTACTGCCAAACCTGGACAAGAGCTGCAGGCACACCAAGATGTCATGATGCCCAGCACTCTGCAACCAGCCACATCTCTGCCACTAAAGAGAGCGGCAAGAGGAAGTGATGGGAACATATAGATTCTTTTTTACATCACTTCCTGCATCTCACTGGTACCAATGGTATTGTCAGTTGTTTCTTATTTGTCACTTGCTAGCACATGTCTGTCATAGGCCATACCTCCTCAATACTTAATCCTTAATTTGGGGTGTTGACATTCCTGTTTGTTAGAATTTTAAAGATTTAATTGGGGTGGAGAAAATCTAAAAATCAAAGCCACCCATGATGATGATTGGGGGACTAGTCTCCTGAATTGATCACTAAGCATAACCATCCTGTACCTTTAAATTTTCTAATTGCAGGTACATACAAAATTTCACCTTCTAAGAGAAAACTACAATAGTTAGATAGAAGGGAATAGAAGAGAGAAAGACAGCAAAATCAATGTTTGCTGGGTGCACTGACAAAACCCAATTAGCAGACAATCCCCATTTGGTATAAGAGTATACATTCAAATAAGTGTTAAACCACAACTAACATTCATTCTGCATCTTCTTGATGCAGAGTAGGTTTCTCAACATCTTTCTGCCACAGTTCAATCTCCGGATTTTAGGAGTTAACAAGCTTCTTTCCTTGAAGATATTTCTCTAATAAAATTTCAAAATCTTGAATTTCTATTAAAATACAATCCCCTCACCCCCCCTCTGAAGTGAGTGTTAAGAAACATCCAGTTCAGCTCAGGATGCATGATTGAGCTATGGGGGTGTATGAGTCAGTTATCAAAAGAAGAGAAAAAAACAAAGAAAAAATATAAGAAAGTTAAACTTTTGGTCTTCCGGTTAAGATGGCGGCTTAGAGAAAGCTAAAGATCAGATCTCCAGAAAACCTTTCCCAACCGATCTCAAACTATAAGCTCCTAAGGCGCCGAAATTCAAAACAATCAACAGCACAGACCCTGGGAAAACTCCTCCTGGACCTGGACCTGGATCAAAAGGTACGGCTCCCCTCAAAAGCCAGAACCCGAGATCACTCAGACCTAAGGGGTAGGAGCGCAGAGTCCAAGGCTCCGGGAAGCCACAGCCCGGCCCAGCTCAGAGAGCAGGGTCCTCGGAACAACAACCCTCAGGGCCTTCTATCCGAGTCCCAGTGAAAGTCACTGCCTGGAGCAAGACAGCCTCACGGGCTGGATCCTGCTATCCAAGTCTCAGTGAAAGTCCCTGCCCTCGGAGCTTGGGGAAGCTGCAGCCCATCCCCCCGCAGGCCTATGAAACAGCCTCACGGCCAGCGATTCTGAAGGCAACTTCCAGAAAGCAAAGTGGTCCGACCCTTCCATTCCAGTTCCAGTGAGGCATATTCAGTTTAACCCAGGGAAAGCTCATAGAACCCACAATCTGCCCAGGACTAAAGCCTCTGATCACCAGACAGAGATAAGAAAAGCTAATCCTCCACATTCAGAGATGGCAAACTCCACAGAAGCACAGAAGCCCCAAAATACCAAGAAAAATAAGAAGAAAGGGGTGACTTTGGACACATTCTATGGAGCCAAAATACAAAATACAGAGCAGATAGAAGAAGATATACAAGAAAATGCTCCAAAATCTTCCAAAGGAAATGGAAACTCTCCACAAACCCATGAAGAATTTGAATCAGAAATGACCAAAAAGATGGAAGCCTTCTGGGAGGAAAAGTGGGAAATAAT
The DNA here is from genome assembly GCF_027887165.1 of Monodelphis domestica. Taxonomy (NCBI): domain Eukaryota; kingdom Metazoa; phylum Chordata; class Mammalia; order Didelphimorphia; family Didelphidae; genus Monodelphis; species Monodelphis domestica. The sequence goes on along the minus strand of NC_077227.1, from coordinate 745,088,940 downwards.
GCAAAAGAAATTCACACATCTACAAAACCAGTTTGACCAAACTGTAAAAGAAAACCAGGCTTTAAAGCAAGAACTAATAAAGCAAAGCCAAAACACCAAGAAATTAGAAGAGAACATAAAATATCTCACCGACAAGGTGATAGATCTGGAAAATAGAGGGAGACGGGATAATTTAAGAATAATTGGACTCCCAGAAAAGCCAGAAATAAACACCAAACTGGACATGGTGATACAAGATATAATCAAAGAAAATTGCCCAGAGATTCTAGAACAAGGGGGCAATACAGCCACTGACAGAGCTCACAGAACACCTTCTACAGTAAACCCCCAAAAGACAACTCCCAGGAATGTAATTGCCAAATTCCAAAGCTATCAAACAAAAGAAAAAATCCTACAGGAAGCCAGAAAAAGACAATTTAGATATAAAGGAATGCCAATCAGGGTCACACAAGACCTTGCAAGTTCTACTCTGAATGATCGTAAGGCATGGAACATGATCTTCAGAAAGGCAAGATAGCTGGGTCTCCAACCAAGAATCAGCTACCCAGCAAAACTGACTATATACTTCCAAGGGAAAGTATGGGCATTCAACAAAATAGAAGACTTCCAACTTTTTGCAAAGAAAAGACCAGAGCTCTGTGGAAAGTTTGATACCGAAAATCAAAGATCAAGGAATACCTGAAAAGGTAAATATTAAGGAAAGGGGAAAAATGTTATCTTCTTCTTTTACTCAAACTCTCTTCTATAAGGACTACATTTATATCAATCTATGTATACTACTATGTGGGGAAAATGTAATGTATAAATAGGGGGTAAAGAAAGACCAAATAGAATAATCATTCTCACACAAAGAATCACATGGGAAGGGGAGGGGAAGAAAACTCCTATAAGAAGGAGAGGAAGAGAGGTTTTTTACTTAAACCTCAATCTCAGGGAAATCAACTCTGAGGGGGAAAAACATCCAGATCCATTGGGATCTTGAATTCTATCTTACCCAACAAGGGTAAGGAGAAGGGAAAACCAAGGGGGGGAGGAGGAGAGGGAGAACAAAAAGGGAGGGAAAGAGAGGGGGGAGGGGGAGAGGGAGAACAAAAAGGGAGGGAAAGAGAGGGGGGAGGGGGAGGGAAGAAAAAGGGAGGGACTAAAAAAGGGAAACATCAAGGGAGGAGACAAGGGGACTGATTCAAAGTAAATCACTGGACTAAAAGGTAGAGCCGAAGAAGAAAAGGTTAGAATTAGGGAAGGCAATCAAAATGCCAGGGAGTCCACAAATGACAATCATAACTTTGAACGTGAATGGGATGAACTCACGCATAAAACGTAGACGAATAGCAGAATGGATTAGAATCCAAAACCCTACCATATGTTGTCTTCAAGAAACACACATGAGGCGGGTTGACACCCACAAGGTCAGAATTAAAGGATGGAGTAAGACCTTCTGGGCCTCAACTGATAGAAAGAAGGCAGGAGTGGTAATCATGATATCTGATAAAGCCAATGCAAAAATAGACCTGATCAAAAGGAATAGGGAAGGTAATTATATTTTGTTAAAAGGGACTCTAGACAATAAGAAAATATCATTAATCAACATGTATGCACCAAATAATATAGCACCCAAATTTCTAATGGAGAAACTAGGAGAATTGAAGGAAGAAATAGACAATAAAACCATACTAGTGGGAGAGTTAAACCAACCATTATCAAATTGAGATAAATCAAATAAAAAAATAAGTAAGAAAGAGGTAAAAGAAGTGAATGAAATCTTAGAAAAATTAGAATTAATAGACATATGGAGAAAAATAAATAGGGATAAAAAGGAATACACCTTCTTCTCAGCACCACATGGCACATTCACAAAAATTGACCATACACTAGGTCACAGAAACATAGCACACAAATGCAAAAAAGCAGAAATAATGAATACAGCCTTCTCAGATCACAAGGCAATAAAAATAATGATTAGTAATGGTACATGGAAAACCAAATCTAAAACCAATTGGAAATTAAACAATATGATACTCCAAAACCATTTAGTTAAAGAAGAAATCATAGAAACAATTTATAATTTCATCGAGGAAAATGACAATGGCGAAACATCCTTTCAAACCTTTTGGGATGCAGCCAAAGCGGTAATCAGAGTTAAATTCATATCCCTGAATGCTTATATTAACAAACAAGGGAGAGCAGAGATCAATCAATTGGAAATGCAAATGAAAAAAGTCGAAAGCGATCAAATTAGAAATCCTAAAAATTAAGGGAGAAATTAATAAAATCGAAAGTGATAGAACTATTGATTTAATAAATAAGACAAGAAGCTGGTACTTTGAAAAAACAAACAAAATAGACAAAGTACTGGTCAATCTAATTAAAAAAAGGAAGGAAGAAAAGCAAATTCACAGCATTAAAGATGAAAAGGGGGACAGCACCTCCAATGAAGATGAAATTAAGGCAATCATTAGAAATTACTTTGCCCAATTATATGGCAATAAATACACCAATTTAGGAGAAATGGATGAATATATACGAAAATACAAACTGCCTAGACTAACAGAAGAGGAAATAGAATCCTTAAATAATCCCATATAAGAAATTGAAATCCAACAAGCCATCAACGAACTTCCTAAGAAAAATCCCCAGGGCCTGATGGATTCACCTGTGAATTCTATCAAATATTCAGAGAACAGTTAATCCCAATACTATTCAAACTATTTGACATAATAAGCAAAGAGGGAGTTCTACCAAACTCCTTTTACGACACAAACATGGTACTGATTCCAAAACCAGGCAGGTCAAAAACAGAGAAAGAAAACTATAGGCCAATCTCCCTAATGAATATAGATGCAAAAATCTTAAATAGGATACTAGCAAAAAGACTTCAGCAAGTGATCAGAAGGATCATTCACCATGATCAAGTAGGATTCATACCAGGGATGCAGGGCTGGTTCAACATTAGGAAAACCATCCACATAATTGACCACATCAACAAGCAAACTAGCAAGAACCACATGATTATCTCAATAGATGTAGAAAAAGCCTTTGATAAAATACAACACCCATTCCTATTAAAAACACTAGAAAGCATAGGAATAGAAGGGTCATTCCTAAAAATAATAAACAGTATATATCTAAAACCAACAGCTAGTATCATCTGCAATGGGGATAAACTAGATGCATTCCCAATAAGATCAGGAGTGAAACAAGGATGCCCATTATCACCTCTACTATTTGACATTGTACTAGAAACACTAGCAGTAGCAATTAGAGAAGATAAAGGAATTGAAGGCATCAAAATAGGCAAGGAGGAGACCAAGTTATCACTCTTTGCGGATGACATGATGGTCTACTTAAAGAATCCTAGAGATTCAACCAAAAAGCTAATTGAAATAATCAACAACTTTAGCAAAGTTGCAGGATACAAAATAAACCCACATAAATCATCAACTTTTCTATATATCTGCAACACAGCTCAGCAGCAAGAACTAGAAAGAGAAATCCCATTCAAAATCACCTTAGACAAAATAAAATACCTAGGAATCTACCTCCCAAGACAAACACAGGAACTATATGAACACAACTACAAAACACTCGCCACACAACTAAAACTAGACTTGAACAAATGGAAAAACATTAACTGATCATGGATAGGACGAGCCAATATAATAAAAATGACCATCCTACCCAAACTTATTTATCTATTTAGTGCCATACCCATTGAACTACCAAAATACTTCTTCACTGATTTAGAAAAAAACCATAACAAAGTTCATTTGGAAGAACAAAAGATCAAGGATATCCAGGGAAATAATGAAAAAAAAAACACATATTAAGGGGGCCTTGCAGTCCCAGACCTCAAACTATATTACAAAGCAGCAGTCATCAAAACAATTTGGTACTGGCTAAGAAACAGAAAGGAAGATCAGTGGAATAGACTGGGGGAAAGCGACCTCAGCAAGACAGTATACGATAAACCCAAAGATCCCAGCTTTTGGGACAAAAATCCACTATTCGATAAAAACTGCTGGGAAAATTGGAAGACAGTGTGGGAGAGACTAGGAATAGATCAACACCTCACACCCTACACCAAGATAAATTCAAAATGGGTGAGTGACTTAAACATAAAGAAGGAAACCATAAGTAAATTGGGTAAACACAGAATAGTATACATGTCAGACCTTTGGGAGGGGAAAGGCTTTAAAACCAAGCAGGATATAGAAAGAATCATAAAATGTAAAATAAATAATTTTGACTACATCAAACTAAAAAGCTTTTGTACAAACAAACCAATGTAACTAAAATCAGAAGGGAAACAACAAATTGGGAAAAAATCTTCATAGAAACCTCTGACAAAGGTTTAATTACTCATATTTATAATGAGCTAAATCAATTGTACAAAAAATCAAGCCATTCTCCAATTGATAAATGGGCAAGGGAAATGGATAGGCAGTTCTCAGATAAAGAAATCAAAACTATCAACAAGCACATGAAGAAGTGTTCTACATCTCTTATAATCAGAGAGATGCAAATCAGAACAACTCTGAGGTATCACCTCACACCTAGCAGATTGGCTAACATAACAGCAAAGGAAATTAATGAATGCTGGAGGGATGTGGCAAAGTAGGGACATTAATTCATTGCTGGTGGAGTTGTGAACTGATCCAACCATTCTGGAGGGCAATTTGGAACTATGCCCAAAGGGCGACAAAAGAATATCTACCCTTTGACCCAGCCATAGCACTGCTGGGTCTGTACCCCAAAGAGATAATGGACACAAAGACTTGTACAAAAATATTCATAGCTGCGCTCTTTGTGGTGGCCCAAAACTGGAAAACGAGGGGATGCCCATCAATTGGGGAATGGCTGAACAAACTGTGGTATATGTTGGTGATGGAATACTATTGTGCTCAAAGGAATAATAAAGTGGAGAAGTTCCATGGAGACTGGAACAACCTCCAGGAAGTGATGCAGAGCGTGAGGAGCAGAACCAGGAGAACATTGTACACAGAGACTAATACACTGTGGTATAATCGAACGTAATGGACTCCTCCATTAGGGGCGGTGTAATGTCCCTGAACAACTTTCAGGGATCCAGGAGAAAAAACAACACCATTCATAAGCAAAGGATAAACTATGGGAGTGGAAACACCGAGAAAAAGCAACTGCCTGAATACAGAGGTTGAGGGGACATGACAGAGGATAGACTCTAAATGAACACTCTAATGCAAATACTATCAACAAAGCAATGGGTTCAAATCAAGAAAACATCTAATGCCCAGTGGACTTACGCGTCGGCTATGGGGGGTGGGAGGGAGGAAAAGAAAATGATTTATGTCTTTAACGAATAATGCTTGGAAATGATCAAATAAAATACATTTTTAAAAAAAGAAAGTTAAACTTTTGTGAGAAAGAAAAAATTCTAAATTAGAATCAAAATATCAAAATCTATATGAAATGTTGAGTAAATAAGAATAAATTCATAATGGGCTCTTGTATTAGGGTCCAATAATTTTCTAACAGGCCCTTGTATTAGGGTCCAATTAAAGTAATTTCTATCCCACAATTCTGTAGTACAGAATGCAGTGATATTTCACTTACCCATTTGTAGCCAAGACTACAGGAATTTGCCAGACTATAAGAGAGAAAAAACTAGATTTTTAATTTTGTGTATGTGATAGGGAACTGTCATTCCATGGTCTGATTTTTTTGTCTTTCTCAGGGATAGGGGGAGTCAGGATGATATCCCAACTTCAGTACTTCTCTGTGAGTATTTCATTAAATCTGTGGATACAAGGAAGTCCTTTGTCTTAACATATGTCAAGTGTCGCAACCTCAAGTCTTACACTAGGTTCAAGTCCTTTTGTAATGGATTAGAAGTGCATCAATCTTACCTGGATTGGATTCTTTCTTATTGACCTGTGTGCTCTTTTTGGAACTATTCAGGTTAAGCCTGTGCTCCTTTTTGATCCCATTTCCTAGAATCAGACACAAACATTAATCACGGTACCATAGCATTTTATCAATAAATGACAGGTTCCCCCAGTTTATAGCATTTTGAGTATGCATTAATATTATAACACACACATATATATGTATATATAAACATATACATTTATATGAAACTTATATTACCACAGAATAAAAAATAATATTGATGGTATGTACCTTAAGTACAAGAAATGAAAAAAAAAGAAAAAAATCAAATATTCTAATCAAAATAGAAGAAAAGTAATAATAAAAATAAGGGGAAAAATTCAGGGATTCAATGTGTTCCCCCTGGAAAAATAAAACAGTATCCACTTGTCTATAAATTATTATCTCCAATGCATGTGATAGGATGCAGTCAATTAGTTTCAAATGGATCGCCTCTCTTTACATGTGAGCAATGAATCCAAGAGTCCTTCTCTCCAATCTTTATAGATGTTGGAGTAGTTAACAATATTTGGAAAGGTCCTTCTAAGGAAGGCTGAGTTGCTCCAGTATGCTGGAAATTCTTAATATACAATTTGTCGGGACTTCCAGTTAAGATGGCGGCTTAGAGAAAGCTGAAGTTCAGATCTCCGGAAAACCCTTCCCGACCGATCTCAAACTAGAAGCTCCTAAGGCGCCGAAATTCAAAACGATCAACAGCACAGACCCTGGGAACCCTCCTCCTGGACCTGGACCCGGTTCAAAAGGTACGGCTCCCCTTAAAAGCCAGAACCCGAGATCCTTCGGACCTCAGGGGTAGGAGCGCAGAGTCCAAGGCTCCCGGAAGCGGCAGCCGCGCCGGGCTCAGAGAGCAGGGTCTGAGGAACAACAACCCTCAGGGTCTTCTACCCAAGTCCCAGTCCGGGTGAAAGTTACTGCCTGGGGCTTCCACTGCAGAGAGCCAGTTGGTCCGGGTGAAAGTTACTGCCTGGGGCCTCCGCTGCAGAGAGCTGGTCAAAACAACAGCAACCCTCAGGGCGGGCAAGACAGCCTCACGGGCTGGATCCTGCTATCCAAGTCTCAGTGAAAGTCTGTGCTCTCGGAGCTTGGGGAAGCGGCAGCCCATCCCCCCGCAGGCCGACGAAACAGCCTCACGGCCAGGGATTCTGAAGGCAACTTCCGGAAATCGAGCCAGGGGAAGAGTGTGGCCTCGTGGTCCGACCCTTCCATTCCAGTTCCAGTGAGGCATATTCAGTTTAACCCAGGGAACGCTCATAGAACCAACATCTGCCCAGGACTAAAGCCTCTGATCACCAGACAAAGACAAGAAAAGCCAATCCTCCACGTTCAGAGATGACAAACTCCACAGAAGCACAGAAGCCCCAAAATACCAAGAAAAATAAGAAGGAAGGGGCGACTCTGGACACATTCTATGGAGCCAAAATACAAAATACAGAGCAGATAGAAGAAGATATACAAGAAAATTCTCCAAAATCTTCCAAAGGAAATAGAAACTCTCCACAAACACATGAAGAATTTGAATCAGAAAGGACCAAAAAGATGGAAGCCCTCTGGGAGGAAAAGTGGGAAATGATGCAAAAGAAATTCACGCATCTACAAAACCAGTTTGACCAAACTGTAAAAGAAAACCAGGCTTTAAAGCAAGAACTAATAAAGCAAAGCCAAAACACCAAGAAATTAGAAGAGAACATAAAATATCTCACCGACAAGGTGATAGATCTGGAAAACAGGGGGAGAAGAGAAAATTTAAGAATAATTGGACTCCCAGAAAAGCCAGAAATAAACACCAAACTGGACATGGTGATACAAGATATAATCAAAGAAAATTGCCCAGAGATTCTAGAACAAGGGGGCAATACAGCCACTGACAGAGCTCACAGAACACCTTCTACACTAAACCCCCAAAAGACAACTCCCAGGAATGTAATTGCCAAATTCCAAAGCTATCAAACAAAAGAAAAAATCCTACAGGAAGCCAGAAAAAGACAATTTAGATATAAAGGAATGCCAATCAGGGTCACACAAGACCTTGCAAGTTCTACTCTGAATGATCGTAAGGCATGGAACATGATCTTCAGAAAGGCAAGAGAGCTGGGTCTCCAACCAAGAATCAGCTACCCAGCAAAACTGACTATATACTTCCAAGGGAAAGTATGGGCATTCAACAAAATAGAAGACTTCCAACTTTTTGCAAAGAAAAGACCAGAGCTCTGTGGAAAGTTTGATACCGAAAATCAAAGATCAAGGAATTCCTGAAAAGGTAAATATTAAGGAAAGGGGAAAAATGTTATCTTCTTTTACTCAAACTCTCTTCTATAAGGACTACATTTATATCAACCTATGTATACTAATATGTGGGGAAAATGTAATGTATAAATAGGGGGTAAAGAAAGACCAAATAGAATAATGGTTCTCACACAAAGATTCACAGGGGAAGGGGAGGGGAAGAAAACTCCTATAAGAAGGAGAGGAAGAGAGGGGGGGGGGGTTACTTAAACCTCAATCTCAGGGAAATCAACTCTGAGAGGGAAAAACATCCAGATCCATTGGGATCTTGAATTCTATCTTACCCAACAAGGGTAAGGAGAAGGGAAAACCAAGGGGGGGAGGGGGAGAGGGAGAACAAAAAGGTAGGGAAAGAGAGGGGGGAGGGGGAGGGAACAAAAAGGGAGGGACTAAAAAGGGAAACATCAAGGGAGGGGACAAGGGGGACTGATTCAAAGTAAATCACTGGACTAAAAGGTAGAGCCGAAGAAGAAAAGGTTAGAATTAGGGAAGGCAATCAAAATGCCAGGGAGTCCACAAATGACAATCATAACTTTGAACGTGAATGGGATGAACTCACCCATAAAACGTAGACGAATAGCTGAATGGATTAGAATCCAAAACCCTACCATATGTTGTCTTCAAGAAACACACATGAGGCGGGTTGACACCCACAAGGTCAGAATTAAAGGATGGAGTAAGACCTTCTGGGCCTCAACTGATAGAAAGAAGGCAGGAGTGGTAATCATGATATCTGATAAAGCCAATGCAAAAATAGACCTGATCAAAAGGGATAGGGAAGGTAATTATATTTTGTTAAAAGGGACTCTAGACAATGAGGAAATATCATTAATCAACATGTATGCACCAAATAATATAGCACCCAAATTTCTAATGGAGAAACTAGGAGAATTGAAGGAAGAAATAGACAATAAAACCATACTAGTGGGAGACTTAAAACCAACCATTATCAAATTTAGATAAATCAAATCAAAAAATAAATAAGAAAGAGGTAAAAGAAGTGAATGAAATCTTAGAAAAATTAGAAGTAATAGACATATGGAGAAAAATAAATAGGGATAAAAAGGAATACACCTTCTTCTCAGCACCACATGGCACATTCACAAAAATTGACCATACATTAGGTCACAGAAACATAGCACACAAATGCAAAAAAGCAGAAATAATGAATGCAGCCTTCTCAGATCACAAGGCAATAAAAATAATGATTAGTAATGGTACATCGAAAACCAAATCTAAAACCAATTGGAAATTAAACAATATGATACTCCAAAACCGTTTAGCTAAAGAAGAAATCATAGAAACAATTAATAATTTCATCAAGGAAAATGACAATGGCGAAACATCCTTTCAAACCTTTTGGGATGCAGCCAAAGCGGTAATCAGAGGCAAATTCATATCCCTGAAAGCTCATATTAACAAACAAGGGAGAGCAGAGATCAATCAATTGGAAATGCAATTGAAAAAACTCGAAAGCGATCAAATTAAAAACCCCCAGCAGAAAACCAAATTAGAAATCCTAAAAATTAAGGGAGAAATTAATAAAATCGAAAGTGATAGAACTATTGATTTAATAAATAAGACAAGAAGCTGGTACTTTGAAAAAACAAACAAAATAGACAAAGTACTGGTCAATCTAATTTAAAAAAGGAAGGAAGAAAAGCAAATTCACAGCATTAAAGATGAAAAGGGGGACAGCACCTCCAATGAGGAGGAAATTAAGGCAATCATTAGAAATTACTTTGCCCAATTATATGGCAATAAATACACCAATTTAGGAGAAATGGATGAATATATACAAAAATACAAACTGCCTAGACTAACAGAAGAGGAAATAGAATTCTTAAATAATCCCATATCAGAAATTGAAATCCATCAAGCCATCAAAGAACTTCCTAAGAAAAAATCCCCAGGGCCTGATGGATTCACCTGTGAATTCTATCAAACATTCAGAGAACAGTTAACCCCAATACTATACAAACTATTTGACATAATAAGCAAAGAGGGAGTTCTACCAAACTCCTTTTACGACACAAACATGGTACTGATTCCAAAACCAGGCAGGTCAAAAACAGAGAAAGAAAACTATAGGCCAATCTCCCTAATGAATATAGATGCAAAAATCTTAAATAGGATACTAGCAAAAAGACTCCAGCAAGTGATCAGAAGGATCATTCACCATGATCAAGTAGGATTCATACCAGGGATGCAGGGCTGGTTCAACATTAGGAAAACCATCCACATAATTGACCACATCAACAAGCAAACTAGCAAGAACCACATGATTATCTCAATAGATGCAGAAAAAGCCTTTGATAAAATACAACACCCATTCCTATTAAAAACACTAGAAAGCATAGGAATAGAAGGGTCATTCCTAAAAATAATAAACAGTATATATCTAAAACCAACAGCTAATATCATCTGCAATGGGGATAAACTAGATGCATTCCCAATAAGATCAGGAGTGAAACAAGGATGCCCATTATCACCTCTACTATTTGACATTGTACTAGAAACACTAGCAGTAGCAATTAGAGAAGATAAAGAAATTGAAGGCATCAGAATAGGCAAGGAGGAGACCAAGTTATCACTCTTTGCGGATGACATGATGGTCTACTTAAAGAATCCTAGAGATTCAACCAAAAAGCTAACTGAAATAATCAACAACTTTAGCAAAGTTGCAGGATACAAAATAAACCCACATAAATCATCAGCTTTTCTATATATCTCCAACACAGCTCAGCAGCAAGAACTAGAAAGAGAAATCCCATTCAAAATCACCTTACACAAAATAAAATACCTAGGAATCTATCTCCCAAGACAAACACAGGAACTATATGAACACAACTACAAAACACTCGCCACACAACTAAAACTAGACTTGGACAATTGGAAAAACATTAACTGATCATGGATAGGACGAGCCAATATAATAAAAATGACCATCCTACCCAAACTTATTTATCTATTTAGTGCCATACCCATTGAACTACCAAAATACTTCTTCACTGATTTAGAAAAAACCATAACAAAGTTCATTTGGAAGAACAAAAGATCAAGGATATCCAGGGAAATAATGAAAAAAAAACACATATGATGGGGGCCTTGCAGTCCCAGACCTCAAACTATATTACAAAGCAGCAGTCATCAAAACAATTTGGTACTGGCTAAGAAACAGAAAGGAAGATCAGTGGAATAGACTGGGGGAAAACGACCTCAGCAAGACAGTATACGATAAACCCAAAGATCCCAGCTTTTGGGACAAAAATCCACTATTCGATAAAAACTGCTGGGAAAATTGGAAGACAGTGTGGGAGAGACTAGGAATAGATCAACACCTCACACCCTACACCAAGATAAATTCAAAATGGGTGAGTGACTTAAACATAAAGAAGGAAACCATAAGTAAATTGGGTAAACACAGAATAGTATACATGTCAGACCTTTGGGAGGGGAAAGGCTTTAAAACCAAGCAAGATATAGAAAGAATCACAAAATGTAAAATAAATAATTTTGACTACATCAAACTAAAAAGCTTTTGTACAAACAAAACCAATATAACTAAAATCAGAAGGGAAACAACAAATTGGGAAAAAATCTTCATAGAAACCTCTGACAAAGGTTTAATTACTCATATTTATAATGAGCTAAATCAATTGTACAAAAAATCAAGCCATTCTCCAATTGATAAATGGGCAAGGGAAATGGATAGGCAGTTCTCAGATAAAGAAATCAAAACTATTAACAAGCACATGAAGAAGTGTTCTACATCTCTTATAATCAGAGAGATGCAAATCAAAACAACTCTGAGGTATCACCTCACACCTAGCAGATTGGCTAACATAACAGCAAAGGAAAGTAATGAATGCTGGAGGGGATGTGGCAAAGTAGGGACATTAATTCATTGCTGGTGGAGTTGTGAACTGATCCAACCATTCTGGAGGGCAATTTGGAACTATGCCCAAAGGGCGACAAAAGAATATCTACCCTTTGACCCAGCCATAGCACTGCTGGGTCTGTACCCCAAAGAGATAATGGACACAAAGACTTGTACAAAAATATTCATAGCTGCGCTCTTTGTGGTGGCCCAAAACTGGAAAACGAGGGGATGCCCATCAATTGGGGAATGGCTGAACAAACTGTGGTATATGTTGGTGATGGAATACTATTGTGCTCAAAGGAATAATAAAGTGGAGAAGTTCCATGGAGACTGGAACAACCTCCAGGAAGTGATGCAGAGCGAGAGGAGCAGAACCAGGAGAACATTGTACACAGAGACTAATACACTGTGGTATAATCGAACGTAATGGACTTCTCCATTAGGGGCGGTGTAATGTCCCTGAGCAACTTTCAGGGATCCAGGAGAAAAAAAACACCATTCATAAGCAAAGGATAAACTATGGGAGTGGAAACACCGAGAAAAAGCAACTGCCTGAATACAGAGGTTGAGGGGACATGACAGAGGATAGACCTTAAATGAACACTCTAATGCAAATACTATCAACAAAGCAATGGGTTCAAATCAAGAAAACATCTAATGCCCAGTGGACTTACGCGTCGGCTATGGGGGGAGGGGGGGAGGAAAAGAAAATGATCTATGTCTTTAACGAATAATGCTTGGAAATGATCAAATAAAATATATTTTAAAAAAAAAAAGAAATACATTGGCTACATTCCCAAAATTTTGGTATATAATCTCATTACTGTCATTGTCTTTAATGAAATTATTAAATATTTGTCCAATCAAAAAAAAATATATATACAATTTGTCTCCTGGGTTCAGGTCATAAAGTGAAAAGTCTAGTTTGTACTGCAGCTCCAGATTTTCATGGAGTTCATGCAGTTTGTGCTGTAATTCCTGTATATAAGAAGGAATAGTAGTATCTCCCCCTAATAGTGATGTATATGCATGGGAGAAAAGCTTAGCATGTATAGGTGGATGTCCAAAAAGCATCTCAAATGGTGAGATGTGTAGGTCTTTTCTAGGACTGCTTCTAAGATAAAATAGGGGCAGAGGGAGATTTTCAGGCCATTTTAAATGGGTCTCAGTGCATTATATGCCAATCATAGTTTTAAGTTCTGTGTTCATTCTTTCAACTTGGCCTGAGCTCTGGGGATGATATGATACCTGAAATTTGGGAGTTATCCCCAAGCAAGAATATATCTGATTTAGGACAGAATCAGTAAAATGACTTCCTCTATCTGAATCACATGCTGGCAGACCAAAGCGAGGAATAATCTCTTTTAAAAGCACTTTAGCAACAAAAGTCACAGTGGCTAGGGCTATAGAAAATGTTTCTGGACATCTGGTCAGTTGATCTACTATGACTAGACAAAATTTATAATGTCTAGTCTTTGGCATTGTTATGATGTCTATCTGTAGGTGCCCAAAAGTTGGGTAAGCCAGAGGAAACCCACCAAACGCTTTGACATGAAAGCTGTGTTGGTTATAAGTTTGGCAGGTAGAGGTTATACACACTTTAGAGTCTATAGAAGTTATACCAGGGGCTACCTCTACTCTTTTAACAGAGGCCAAGGTGTCCTGTGTACCAAAGTGAACATTTTTATGAACAGATTGACAAATTTGCTGATAGAAACTTCTAGGGACAGGAGTTTTCCTTCAGAGGACATCCAAACTCCATTAATCTGTTTTGCTTTAAATTTTTGCTTCCAATTTTCCACTTTCTTTTCATTATAGGAAACTGATAAATTTAAGTCATCATTGGTTTTCAATGTAAAAATTAATTCAGGCATTTCTATGGCTGCTAGCTTTGTAGCACTATCTGCTCAGTCATTTCCCTTAGAGACAGGTTCAGTGCCAACTGTATGGGCAGAGCAATAAACTACAGCTAGGGCTGCAGGGAGCTGGAGATCAGAAAGAACTTCATTAATAACAAACTTTGAAATTGCAATTATTGGTTTTGTTATCTTTTCCTCTTATCCTCAAATTATTGCAATTTCAAAGTTGGTATATTTATAAGACCTGGCCTGTCAAAGCCGTTGCCCGGGGTGTGGCCGCTGCCACATGCTAGCAGCTACTGGGAGCCACAAGTGAGAGCTGGGGGTCAGGTAGGGGTCAGAGGCTGGAGAGCTGCCCTAGGAGGGCATGACAAGTCCTCCATACCAGAGATACTACCCCTCCCTGAGCACCCCATATACAATAAAATAGCATTATATAAATTAACTTTAATTCTGCATGTGCATTACTACATGTATATGACAAATATATGCATATATAATATATATGTTTATGCAAATATGTGTTAAATCAGTTAGAATTATACATAGGGAAACAATTTGAAATGTCAAAAACACCATGATAATGGTTGAAATAATGATGATTTAGGACCATGTAAAGAGAGGTAGTGGAAATCTTGGAGGTCATGTTGTCCAACCTGGCCAATTTATAATGAAGATGCTGAAGTTGAGAGAGGTTACATGGTCTGTCTAATGTCACAACCACAGTAATAAGCAGCAGATCCAGAATTTAAACCCAGGTCCTCCTTCTTCACAAGTAGCACTCTTACTAAACCAAGCTGCCTTTCCTGTTTGGCCTGACTATCAGCCTCAACAAAACAGAGGTGCTATTCCATCTGCACCAGGGAGGCCAACTAACCAGCCGTGCATTACAATCAACGGCACGCAGCTTTCTAACGTCAACACTTTCAAGTACCTGGGCAGCACCATCGCCAATGACTGGTCCCTAGACCACGAGATTAATGCCAGGATCCAAAAGGCCAGCCAGGCACTTGGGCGGCTACACTCCAAAGTCCTCCAACACAGAGGTGTAAGCACTGCAACGAAGATCAAAGTGTATAACGCAGTGGTCCTCAGCTCACTCCTGTACCATTGTGAGACATGGACACTGTACCAGAAGCACATGAAACAGCTGGAGCAATTTCACCAATGCTCCCTCCAGTCAATCATGAAGATCCGATGGCAGGACCGAATCACCAATCAGGAAGTTCTCGACAGAGCCAACTCCAGCAGCATCGAAGTCCTGGTCCTCAAAACCCAGCTACGATGGTCTGGGCACATCATCCGCATGGACCCACAGCGAATACCAAGACATGTATTCTATGGTGAACTGTCAGCTGGACTCAGGAAACAAGGCCGACCAAAGAAAAGATTCAAGGATCAGCTAAAGTCCAACTTGAAGTGAGCTGGCATGACACCAAAGCAACTAGAACTCACTGCCTCTGACAGAACAGCTGGCGAACCCACATTAACAATGCCGCCACCACCTTTGAAGATGAGCGATGTCGACATCTTGCCACTGCACGTGAACGCCAACACCAGGCCACAACCGCACCTCCCATAACAACTGGCGTCCCATGCCCCATGTGCCACAAACTTTGCGCCTCAGCCTTTGGACTCCAAAGCCACATGAGGTACACCATAGATGAAACTGCACAAAGACAATAGTCATTCTCGATCGAGAGACTACCACTATAAGACCCACTGGAGAGATTAGTCTTCTGTGAGTCTCGGGGTGGGGGATTTATGACTGAAAATCTGTTACCCTAAAAAAGAACTACATATCCCAAGAGCCCACTGACTTTCTGTCATTTCACACTTCCTGTAGACAGAGGATAAAGGAAGTGGGCTTTGGAGGCTCCCACTCTCTGATGAGGAATTAGCATTGATGGTGGTAAGTGGGGTTGACTAAAAAATGGCTAACCAGCCATGGGCACATAATCTTTATTTTATATATTCTTTATTCCTTGATTTCTAATGATCATTAATAAATCTCTTAAAATATAATATTATTGTTGAGATTTAATTTTAACTTTTACAAGTCAGGGGATCAAGTTCCTTTATGTCAAAGTTAGGGAATTAAATCAGGTCTTATAGGCTTCAAGTCAAACTCTTTATCAAAGACACAATATTGTCTTCTTAATAGATAATGGTGGCAACTATTAACTAGAATCCTTACTAGTAGGATGAGGAGTGAAGTAAGGATGTCCTTTATCAACTCACTATTCAATAGTATCCTTCAAATGCCATCTATAACAGTAAAAGAAGAAGAAAAAAATGAAAAGAATTTGTGTAGACAATGAGAAAACAAAGCTAACAGTCTTTGGAGGTGATATGATGGGATACTTATAGATTCTTAGAAATCAACCAAAAAAAATAATAAAAATAATTAACAACTTTAACAAAGTTACAGGATACAAAAATTAAAAAAAAACAATTGCTTCAAAAATCATCAATATTTTTCTACACTACTATTGAAGTCTAACAGCAAACATAGAAAGAGAAATACAATTTAAAATAAATTTATATATATATATATATATATATGTGTGTGTGTATACAATATAAAATATTTTTGGAATCTAACTGCCAAAACAAACCCAAGTATAATATGGTCACAACTACAATATATTTTTCATACAAATAAATTCAGATCTAAACAACTGAAAAAAAAGACATTACTTGATAATGGATATACTGAGATAATTTAATAAAATGATAATTTAACTAAATTAATTCATATATACTATGTCATACAACCAAACTACCTGAAATTATATCATTGACCTAGAAGAAATACTAACAAAATTAATCAGGATAAACAAAATACCTTAGAATATCAAAGGAATTAAGGAAAAAATAATGTGAAAGAAGTTAGCCCAGTTGTAACAGCGATCAAACTATAGTATAAAGCAGCAAACATCAGAACAATCTGAGCAGACAGTTAGTTTCAGTGGATTGAGAGTCAGGCCCTGAGATGAGAAGTTCTAGGTTCAAATCTGACCATTGACACTTCTTAGTTGAGTGACCCTGGGCAAGTCATTAAACCTCCAATGCCTCTTCTTTGACACTCTTCTCCCTTGAAACCAATACACAATATTGATTTTAAGACAGAAGGCAAGAGTTAAAAACAAACAAATACAAATCTGATACTGGTTAAGAAATAGAGTACTGAGGGGGCAGCTGGATGGTTCAGTGGATTGAGAGCCAGGCCTAGAGACAGGATGTTCTAGGTTCAAATCTGGTCTCAGACACTTCCCAGCTGTGTGACCCTGGGCAAGTCACTTGACCCCCATTACCTAGCCCTTACCACTCTTCTGCCTTGGAGTCAATAACAGTATTGACTCCAAGACAGAAGGTAAGCATGTAAAAAAAAAGAAATAGATTACTGGATCAATGGAATGCATTGACTGCTCTCCACACATTAGTAAATGAATATAATAAACTAGAGTCTGACAAACCCAAAGATTCAGACTTTTGCTAGAACTCACTATAAACAAAAAATACTGGAAAAAAAACTTGAAAACAGTATGGCTGAAGCTAGTTTCAGACCAAAACCTCAAGCCATTTATGTAAAGTCAATGGATATGTTATTTAGAAATAAATGGTAATTCCATAAACAAATTACAAGATTATGGAATAGTTTATCTATTAGATATGTAGATCAGGGAAGATATAAGTCTGAGCAAGTTAAAGAATATTAAAATAAGTAAAATTAATAACTTCCATGATATTAAAATTTTAAAAGGATTCCACAAAACAAAAAACAAACAAACAAACAAAAACAATGCAACAAAGATTAAAATGGAAACTAAAAGCAGGGAAATATTCCAGCAAATGTCTTTTACAAAGGTCTCATATCTCAAACATATACTTAAATAAGGCAAATTTATGAGAAAATATAGCATTGTCCAACTGGAAAATGGAAAAAGGAAATGACCATTCAATTCTCATATGAAGAAATTTAAACTTGTTTTAGTCATATAAAAAAACAAATTATTATTAATTAGAGAAATGGAAATTAAAACAATTTTGAGGTATCACCTAACATCTATGAGGCTGGTTAATATGACAAAAAGAAGAAAATGATAAATGTTGGAGGAGATGTGGTAAAATTGGTACACAAATTCATTGTTGGTGGAACTGTGAACTGATAACAACCACTCTGCAGAGCAATTGAAAACCATGCACAAAGGGCAATAAAACTATGCATATCCTTTGACCTGGCAACATCATTACCACATTTATATACCAAAGAGATCAAAGATATGAGAAAAAGGCTACTTTTTCAAAACATATTTGTAGCAGCAAAGAACTGGAAACTGAAGGATCGTTGGGAAATGACTAAAAAAATGGTATATATTGTAATGGAATACTAATGTACCTTAAAAAATTACTATCAAGACCACAATAAATAACTAGAAAACACCTGTGAAATGATGTAAAGTGAATGTAACTATCAGAATATAATGATAAAATTTAAGGTAGACTGAAGCAGGTAGAAATTAGTTTTCTTTGCCTCAGCTATCTAAGGGCTTGGGCCTTTTGGCCCAGCCTAAACAGAAGGGGTATTTAAGCCCTATTCCCTTCTCTCCCCTTTCTCTCTTCCTATCTCTCTCTATCTCTAATACCTTTCTTCCTCCTGTTTGTAATTAAAAAACTCCATAAAAGGTTGACTTCTGACTTGAGTTTTCATTTAGGAATTACATAGCTGAACTCCTTGGCGACCTTAAATTTATATATATATCAGTCTTTTAAAGTGATTTCCTTGTCACACTCTGCAATGACTATTATATTTTTTAGAGATTTATTAAGGATTAAGGATTAAAGAAAATAAAGGATAAGGAAAATGTGCCTAGGCCAGAGGCCTAGACAAGACCTCACCTACATTATGGAAAGAGCCATGTCTGCTCCAAAACGGAAGTCCAAAAAGACAGACCCAAAAACCTCTGCCACCAGCTTAAATCCCTTTTCGATCTCAGCCCACCTGAGAATTTCCATGAGATTACAAAGCATTTTGGGGAAGTGGAGCAAAGGCTTGTGGGAATTGTAGTCCTGTATTTGAGTCTATTTTTACATTCCCCGTTTGACCATTTGAAAAAAAATTAATTTTTTTTACAAAGGATCTTGAAAACATAATCAATTTAAAGATTACAATAATTTGAGGATGAGAGAAAAAAAAAAGAATAAAACCAATAATTGCTGAACACATTGACAAAAAGCCAGTTAGGGGGCAGTCTCCTTTGGCATGAAAGTATACATACAAATAAATATTCAATCAACTACACCCAAAATTCATTTTTGTTCAGTTTGTAGTCTGGAGGCTTCTTCATGGTGGCTTCTCCAACAGTTCAGTTCTGGATTCAGAGAGGTAGCTTCTTCTTTACCTAAAATTCTTCTCAAAAGGAATTTAAACTTTGCAATTTAAATAATGATATTTTTTACATTCCCCCAGTTAAGAGGATGATTAAAAAAAACAAGATCACTTAGGGATGCATGGCTGAGGTATGAGGTATATGAATCAATTGGCAAGAGAAATTAAAAAGATATCAGAAAAATCAAAAAGAAAAGAAAAAATTTCTGGATGAAAATATAGACTATCAAAATCTTATGTGTAAAAATTCCAAGTAAAGGAAAAATAAATCTATAACAGGTCCTTGAATCAGGGCCCAATTAAAATGATCTAAGCAATGATGCATTTACCCAGTCAGTAGCCAGGACTACAGAAAGGTACCACAGAAAAGGGGACCAGATTATCAGAGCCAAGGTTTTGGGGATACTCATCTGTGAGTATCTTCAGAGTGAGTGTGGACACAAGGAAAACCTATGTCTAACAATGTTAAACACAGTAACCCCAAGTCTCACACTAGGTTCAAAACCTTTGTATTGGCCTAGAAGTGCATCAAGGATTGGCTTTTCTTTGGCTTTGTGCAATGGCTCTTGTGTGTATATCTTGTCCTGGAATCAGACAGAATCATTAAGCAAAGTCCCAGAATTTATTAAAGAATTAGTGGCATCGTTTTTATAGTCTCTAGCTTTTTAGGGCATGCATTAGCAAATGTATTTCAAACTTATAGTACTGAAAAGTCAAAAAGTTAAAGAAAATCTTAATGCTGGTGACATGTGCTTGAAATATAAAAAAGAGAGAAAAAACAAATAGTATATTGCACATGCAAGAAAAATATAATAATAAAAGAGCTTTAAAAATTCAAAAATATAGCTTATAATCATTGACACTCTGTGTCAGCTAAGAAATTAAAGATTACAAGGCTATCTCACCAAAAATGAGATCCATTTCCTTTTAATTTCTGGCCATGATCTACTGTGAGTATGACAAATGAATTGAAAGTAGTACAAATATGTAGTATCAATATCCCCAAAATTCTCAATAGCCCAATTAATTACAATAGCAAACAAACACGCTTTCATTTTTACAGGAGATGCTGTATGGCATTTAAAAACCTATGAATTGATGGATATTTGTCACATGTTTTTACAATCATAGCAATCTTTCAACCTTGGTAATAAACATATTTTTAAATAAAGTAAAACTAATCTTGGGTTAAGAACATAATAAAGAAATCTATATATCATTCTGGTAGAAGTAAAATAGTGAGCTGAAGAGTATAAATAAAGGGATGCTCCTTTTTTGGAGGCTTTTAGGGGTACAAATTCCCTGAGATTAACTGCCCAACTTCCATTCACATATTTAGAAATGCGGGAAGGTTGGGGGTTATAAATAAAATGTATTTCACTTCAGCTACTATTAGCCTTACCTCGTGGTAGGGGCAGGCAAAATAACCAGAGATTGTTAAAAAAAATTACAAAAATCATATTTAAAAAAAAAAAAACTTAAAATCATTTGAGATATTTAGCACATTAAATTTTCCAAAGGTTGTTATACAATTATAACCAGTTCTGAAGTCCATCTATCCTCTATGTGAATTTTACAAAGGCAATATAGAAAAACTGTGTTTTCATATATGGGCTTATTCAATAATATTTTTTCAGCACAGTTATAGGGGAAAAACAACAGAATTTAACAGTAGTTAACTCAGTACATTTAAAATAAATGTAATCAACCTTCAGTGTAACAGAATAATATTCAATCCAGTAATATGTGAATTTAAAATCACAAAGTTATATCTTAAACAGAACAATCAGGAAAAATGCAATAGAGTCAGGGATTTTTATAAACCATTGGAGTCTGAAATGCCTTAGAATATAGCCTTTAGTCTCTTTGAAGTTCTTTAAGGTGTGTTTTTTTAAATTAATTATCCATTTAAATGCCTATTGTCAGAAGGCAGAGTAGTAAGGGCTAGGCAATGGGGTTTAAGGGATCTGCTCAGGGCCCCACAGCTGGAAAGTATCTGAGGCCAGATTTTAACCCAGGACCGCATGTCTGTAGGCCTGGCTATCAGTTATATGAGCCACCCATTTGCCTCCCCAAAGTTGAATCTTTGGGCTGAATCTTTCTTCTGACAGGCAGGTGAAGTCAATGCTATTACCAGAAGAGTCAAAAGGTATCCTTTTAAACAGCCTATTGCTATTAAGTTTTTGTTTGAAAAATCTGTTTCTTCTCCTCTCCCCCCCTTCTCTGATACCTCCTCCAGCCCCAGTCCAAGTGGCTAATCTTAGCCTGAGGGAAAATTGCCCCTTCTCCTTTCCCTCTTGTCTCTCCCCTTCACCCAGGTGGCCAATACTGTTACCAGCTGATAGAAATGAGTCCTGAGTGATCTACTCCAAGGATCTGGGTGATGAGCCAGCTGGGGTCATGCTCGTGGGTCTGGGGCACAGAAACAGGCAGGCAGTGGCCAGCGAATGGCTGCTGGCAGGAACACAGGCAGGCAGGGCCTGTGAGAGGCCAGGATCAGGAGCTGGAGCAGCTGCCAGGGTGGGCAAGGCCTGGACCAGGTACCAGGTGAGGATGATCAAGGCTGCAGGCTGTAGGCAGGAAGCTCTGGGGCCGAGCCAGGTGGGGTGGGTGGCAAATGCAACAGTTCAGGAGCCTGTAGCAGCTTTGCAAGGGTAAAAATCCTTTGCCAGAGAGATGTGGCTCAAATTTTTTTTTCTCAGTACTAGATATTAAAAGTTGAACTAAAGATCAGAAAAGAAATCAGAAGATTGAGAGTTTTTTTTTTTTTCCCAATTAGGTCGCCAACTGTAAAGTTTAAAATTTAAGGGGATATGGAGAGACTGAGGCAGGTAGAAATTAGTTTCTCTCTGCAAGGACTATTATATTTTTAGAGGTTTATTAAGGATTAAGAATTAAAGAAAATACAGGATAAGGAAAACGTGCCTAGTCCAGAGGACTAGGCAAGACCTCACCTACATTATGGAAAGAGCCACGTCTGCTCCAAAATGGAAGTCCAAAAAAAGAGAGACCCAAAAACCTTTGCCACCAGCTTAAACCCCTTTTCGATCTTGGCCCACCTGAGAATTTCCATGAGATTACAAAGCATTTTGGGGAAGTGGAGCAAAAGCTTGTGGGGATTGAAGTCCTGTATTCAAGTCTATTTTTACAAGAACACTGTACAGTTATTGCAATAATGTGTGATGATCAACTGTGATTAAATTAACTATTATCAGCAATGCAAGGATCCAGAACAACCTCAAGGGACTCATTATGAAAAAGGCTATCCACTGCCCTAGAAAAGATTGAATGAGTCTGAATGCAATTGAAGCCTAATATTCTTTATTTTGTTTCAGCTATGAGTTTTTCTCTTTTCTTCTTTTACAACATGATGAAAAAGGAACTATCTATTGTATTATATCTTATGTAGAACCTATATCATATTGCCTATAGTCTTGGAGAGAGGGAAGGGATGATAGAAAGGAAGAAAACACTGACTGCATAATATCAAAAATATTATTAAAATTGTATCAACATATAAAAAATTAAAAAAATAAAAAGAAGGTATCAAATGCTGTGGAATGATGTACCCATTCTTTATGAGAGCCCTAAATACAATGCTTCAGCCTATTCTTTGTTACAAGGAAGAATTCAATTCCTCAGGACTGTGTGGGGGATTCTAAGTATGATAATGGAAGAGCAAAAGTCAATCTAAAAAATATAAGTATGTATATATGTATAAGTATGTATGTGAATACATATGCACATATGTATGTGTATGTATCACATTTTTGTTGGTTTATGTACAGGATATAATTGAATTGAAATTGAAAATGAAATAAAAATTGCTTACCTCACAATAAATTTGGAGGAAATAAAATTGAGGTTATATATCTTTAAAGGAGAGGATTCCATATATTTCCTTCCTCAGTGCCTTCAAGTAGACAACTGGATTTCCAAACAACCAAGTTACCGTATTTATTTTTAACTTGAGGGTCATACAGGTACCCTGGGGTGAAGTCTGTTTAGGACCCCTTTGGGAATGGAATGTTTTAGAACACTGCTTATTGGATCTTCACTAGGGAAAGGGGATAAAGTGATATCAAATATGGGATCACCACAAACTTGACTCTGGAGACATCTCAAAGTTATGAGTATTCCAACCTACTTGCCTGATGTGCTCAGAGGAAGTCAGCCACTCCTGGATTGAGAAGTCATTAAAACTGAACAGTATATAAAGATATATAAAATTAATTAACCATTTTATAATTGCTTTTAATTAACCACTTTTTAATTACTGCCTCTGTGGTGATGCCTCTTGGCCTAATTCTGAAAACCCAAATTTGGGGCTTCAGGGAATGTGTATGTGAGTAACGGTCCTTGACTTGCAAACCAGACTGGCATCTATTCCCTAGTAATTACTTAATGCTTCATAAAATCAAGATAACATCTATGCATTATCTAATCTGCTCTGTTTTCCAAATTTTAAGAAGAAACGATCATGTGCTTCTTTTACAATAATGATTATGATGATATAAACAATAATTAACCATAACAATATTAACTTACTAATAATATCACTTAATGTACATGGATGATATCTAATTCCACGGAAATGTTTATTAAAGAGTTTTTCACTGTAGAGAATCTTTCTTTATTATTATGGGGACTTGACAAGTACAATATTGTCAATGTTTATAAAAGAAAAGAAAAGAAATAAACAATAAAGGTTTTGTTCTTAAATCCCAAGGTCAAATCAAAAGAATCAGCAAATATTAGATTTAGAAATATTTCCATCCTTTATACTCATGGTAGATAAAAAATAAAGTCATCAAGGATAGAAAGTCTGAGGCTATGTGTATCAGGAAAGGTAATGAAATCCTATGATTATCAAATTGAAATGAATTCCAATGGGATGCCAATCTAAACATCTGCTTTGAGAACCTTATAATGGATTTCAACCTTCATAATGTCAATAAAATAGAAATTTCATCCTGTTTTAAATATGGATTATCAATGGCATCATAAAGTTTTGATTGTTTACTTGCTTAGCTTTGTTTTTATTTTTTGTAATGATGTATTTAATTGAAAAGAGATTCATTTTTAATTCTATATTTTTTTTTTATTTTATACATTCAAAATCACAACACTGAGCAGGGATCCAAAAAAATTCACAAAAATTCTACCCATATCTGTGATACTAAAGCTAAAAGTACTCTTTCTTATGTCAACTATTGACTAATAAAAACAGAATAAAGTGGATGTTATCAGATAGCACAGCATAATTTTTATAAATCAGATAATTTTTTTGAATAAGCAGATAACATTTCATTAGACAATTATATGTTCTAACAACACGTGTACATCAGTAGAATTGCCTAAGATAATCCAAAAGAGATGAACTTCTAGATGGATCGCCCCAAATAGACTAAGATACAAAAATGTAATCAAAAGGTCCACCAGTCATGTTAACATAAACAGCAATATGTAGAAGAAAAGACATGGAAAATTAAGGCATATTTATGAAAGTAATTAGAAATCCAGTCACAACTAACATAAATTATTTAGATGAGTTATTGTTGCTGAATCTATATGCTTTTACCTCAACACAAACAATGGAAATACATATAAAAACACCTTTTTCATAAGATACTATAGCAGAGCACAGCATCCTTTTAAAAATGGTAGCTACTAAATACCTAGTGTTTGTAAAATACTAGTAGCCAGAATTAGTAATATATTAAAAGTTAGGATTGGGAATTAGATTTCCATTTTCATAAATTAATGGCCAACAAATTTCCTTCCATTAAATAGAGATATCACTATGTCATGGAAAAATTAATCATATAAACAACATTGGCACAGATAAAACTGTTGTCTATAACTTCAAGATAAAACACTGAACTATTAAAAATGTCAATAACTTTGTTTCTGTTTTGTAAAAAACCCTTACCCTCTGCCTTAGAATCAACATTATGCATTGCTTCCCAGGCAGAAGAGTGGTAAGGGCTAGGCAATAGGGGTTAAGTGACTTGCCCAGGGTCACACAGCTAGGAAGTGTTAAGAGGCCAGATTTGAACTTAGGGCCTTCCATCTCTAGGTCTTGCTCTCAATCCACTGAACTACACAGCTGCCCCTTTGTTATTTTTTAAATTGTGGCCAACATTATATGACACAATTTGGGGTTTTCTTCACAAATATATACAGTGGTTTACCATTTCTTTCTCCATCTCATTTTTACAGATGAGGTATCTGAGGCAAACAGTATTAAGTGATTTTTCCTGGGTCGCACAGTTAGTAAACATATTAGGTAAATTTGAACTTTGAAAGGTGAGTCTTGACTTCAGAATCATTACTCTATTCATTGTGCCACCTAGCTGTGTAATAATGACTTTATTGGCAGCGAATAACTTGGCTTACATAAAGAACCTTTCCTCATCCACTAATGTTCTGCCTGGAGTCTTTGTCAAAGACTTTGTGTGCATCTACCTCCCTTTTATCCTTCCACATACTAAGGATGCTAAACATCTGGTGACTGCTCAAAAAGTCATTTCACCTGACATCACCCAACTGCCTATTCCATTATTCTATCCACCTCAATAGTAAATCCTATATGTCTTTTTATTGAGCTGCTGCTTTCTTTCATTGTGATCTCTGTAAAAGATGATCCATGACTAATAAGGAAAAAAGGAATAATAGTTATTATTCCTTTAATGCTTCAAGTTTTGCAAAGTGCTTTACAAATATAATCTCATTAAACCTCACAATAACCCTGGGAGACATATGAAATTATCATCCCCACTTTATATATGAGGAAACTTAGTGTGACAAATGTTATGTGACTTGCCTAGAATCATATAGCTCATAAGTTTCAGTGACAATCTTTAACCTCAGGTCTCCCTGATTCCTGCTCCAGTGTTCCATCCGATGTGCCAACTCTTGAATGACTCCACTACGAATTTATGTTCTGTAATACGAGTTCTACATTGGGTCCTTTTCCCCTCTGCTTCAAGAGGAGAAGATTCACTTTTAAGTAATAGTTTCTTAAGTAAGATCAAAAGAATTTGAAGGCTTTCTCATACCAGTAGTTATGTTGAATAGTTAAAGAAGCTATTACATGCATTAGGTCGAAAAAGCTAGGGAAAAAAATAAAACAAAACTCAGACCTGGGTACTTAGGAGTAATGATGATTATGTCAATAAGCTCTTAAAGCTGGGACCAGGTTATGATTGTCAGCATTTTTTGGATCCTAATTTATTTTCCATATAACTATATGTACTTGAACTCAGAGAAATGAATTTGAAATGAGTGTATGTGGCATGTGTCCACATGGTTCTGGATACATACAAGTAATGAATAGACATATATAAATACTATTTATTCCATTATTCTACAAATTAATTGGGTTTGTGTCATGAAAGAAATCAAGGTAATAGCTCCATAGACTTTCCTACTCTTGAGGGTCATGGAGGTACTCTGGGGAAAAGGCTGTTCAGGGCACCTTTGGGCACCTTTCCTCCCACCATCCATAAATGTTTTTAGTTTAGGACAAGTGATTTTAGGGTTCAAGCAGAAAAAACATTGTCTTCCTTAATAGGAGATAAAAGTACCACAAGCTATGTATTTAAGATGTTGAGAGAGTCTCAGATTCCACCCAAGGGAATAGTCTGTAGGGTAGCAAGTTGTTGGTAACAGCACAATCCATGTGCTAGTTATTTCTAAGACTCTTCTCTCCTTTCAGGGTCTCCTCCTAGAGAGAATCTGAAACTCTCTTCTTAAAGCTAGAAGCAAGAAAACAGGAATTTGTCTTTTCCTATGTCCTGGTGACTCCACCACTTACACAAGGGCTGTCTTGATTGATACATTGATTTCACAGTGAAGAGAAATTTAGGTGAACAAAACCCACTGGTTATTTATATAAAATAAAATTGCATGCAATATAGGTAGGAACAGAGGCCATGAGAATATTGATTCTCAGGCTGGAACCATCTTTACCATCTTTTCCCCTTCATTGATTATTAGTAATAAATATTACCTGTGCAAATATTGAAACATTTTTTATTACTCATATATTACAACACACAATATTTCATGAAAAAGAGACAGAAAAACTTAAAATTTAGTCTCAGATATAATTTTTTCCTTACTAATGTTTATGTTTGAATCTCTGGAATGGTAGGAACTTGAGGAAGAGCAAAGGTTCCCTTTGATAGAAGATGGATTTCAGTGGTCTATGATGTTTTCATTTTTATAACTTCATCAATTGAAGTCATATGGTTGAGAATATCATGGACTACAATATTTAGGTACTTTAAGTACTTAATCTCAAGGAAGCTCAGGCTAATGAAAAATAATATTTCTGCTTCTCCTTATAGAAATAACCTTGAATCTATGAATTAAATAGTAATAATATTTTAAATATACTATATCTTAATTATGTAGTAACTAATTGCATTATCTGTTCAAATCAAATTATTAGAGATCACAGAAGAAATTAATTTCCCATTGATTGTTTTCCTTATTTTCTATAAAACAATTTAAAAAATGTAAATATTGACACAAGATATAAATTAAGAAATGAAGTTCTAAAAAATAATCAGGTTAATTGGAACTTAGAAAGGGATCATTCAGGGAAAATATGTCCAAGCATGATTTAAGGAATGAAAAAAATCAAATGAAATTAAAAAAATAAACTCTATTATTCTGGAAACTTTTTTTAAAAGAAAGTTTTGTTTTTGTTTATGTTTTTGTTTATGATTTTGACCTCTCTTTCTAGATGTCATATTAAATACAGTCCATCTTTGTTTTTATATAATTCCTTCAATAATATATGGCATGTGGAATAGAAGTAATAAATTTACAAAATCTGACTTGTCTGGAATTTTTTTTAGAATTTCAAAGTTTTAAAAGTTGGGTTTGAAACTCAAAATCACACAAAAGTGTATATAAATCTGAAAATCAAATATTCAGAGTTGAAACTTTTACTAGAGAAAATCCAGTGATAGAATGTTTGATTCCAAAGGGTGTTCAAAAATCGATAAGTCCAAACATATCACCATATGACTATAATATCCAATATCCTCAACATCTTTCAAGCTCAAAAAATAATCACCCTTTATTTAATTCTCATTACACTCAAATCCATCAGATTCTATAGGGTATTTAGTTCTATTTTTTTCTGAAATTTAATTTTTGATTTGAGTTGGATCTGCAAGTCCACCAACCCTTCCAAGGGGGGGGGGGGACTGTTTCCTATGGGGGGAAAAACTTTTTAAATGACCATATCAATAATCTTCAAAATAATTTAATAGGGAATCAAAGTCTAATATTAATTAAGGAAATGATAAAGGGCTCATGCTAAGCCTGAAGAAATTCAGATCACCAAGTCAACATGAACTATCTTCGAAAGTATTATTCCATATTTTTTTTTAATTCTGGATCAAGCCTTCTTTGGCATCCTATACTTCCATTTCTACATCTAATTAGTCTGCTTTTTTGGAAACTCTCAGGTCAACTTCCAAAAGAAACTCTTGTTTTCTTTCCCTCATTTCACAACATTCAAATCCCTTCCCCCACAATCATTACCACTTACTTACATGAAAATCTGTATGTTAAGGAAAAGCCTTTGATGAGAGCCATTGTTCCTGTTCCATCCTACTGCCTACAGTAGATTTCCCATGCTATTATGTCACTGTCTTTTTTCATGTTTTTTTTTCAAATTACAGAGTATAATTTTCAATAATAATTTTCTTACATTTTGCAATCTATACTATCCATTTCCCTCCTATCCCTCTCCAAGACAACATGTAATATAATTTAGTTTTTTATATGTCTTATTATATTATATCTATTTTCAAATTCATCATATCACACTAGAGAAAAAATTCATGGAGGAAATAAAGTGAAGAATGATATGTTTTAATTCTCATTTTAGACTTCATCAGTTCCTTCTATAGTAGTAGGTAACTTTTTCCATCACAAGTCCCTTTGAGTTGTTCTGGATCCTTGCACTGCTGATAATAGTTAGATCATTAACAGTTGATCATTGCATTTTATTTCTGTTACTATATAAACATTCTCCTTGTTCTGCTCATTCCATTTTGCATCACTTCAAAGAGGTCTTTCCATGTATTGTTTTGTTTTGATAATTTTGTTTGTCATTTCTTATGGAACAATAGTATTCCATTACAGTCATATATCACAACTCATTCAATTATTCCCCAGCTGTAGTATAGAATTTCAAACTTAAAGAAAGACAATGAATAGCACCTATAGAATATTTCTCTAACATTTTGGTTTAGATTCATATTAAGTATATTAAACAGCATATTAAACATCACTACGTGAAATATGTGGTTTTTGAATGTTTATTAAACAATTTCCACTATGAGCTAGCATGAGTTCATTACAAAGAAATCAAGAAATAGACCCAATTTATTTTTGCAAACCAACTAGTGCTGTCAGGTCTAGAAAATTCCATAGAGTCAGTGAAAATATTGCAAACAGAGCACTTAACAACATAACCCCTACATTCTTAGGATGAGATTAAGCATTATAGACTTTATTCTATTTAATTCAGTGACTTCAAAATGATTACTTGATAATATATCTATATCTTTAAGAAAATTGAGAAACCTTTTAGTCCAAAATACACATATGAGGAAACTGATCCCCGAGTTTAAATTTCTCAAATATCACAAAGATATTGATTTGAAAAGTAAGATTCGAAAGACTTTCTATTCTAAATTCCACATATTTAACAACCTCTTGTGCTAAATTATTAACTAAAGAGGTTTAGGAAATCTATACATGCCTACACAGAGAGATACACACATGGACATGCAACCATATGGTATATGTATATATTCACATATAGATATAGATTATAATATAGATATTTATTTACTTAGATATGCATATATCTGTCTATGTATCTATGATAGAAAGAAGAAGGAAGAGAAAAACAGAAGAGAAAGAATAAGAAGAAAAAACAGTAGAGTTTTATGGTAATGCATTAAAATATTCTAAGAATTTATGTTTGTATAAATGTATGTATTTACATATATAAACACATTTATTTCTATGCATTTTACCTGTATGTATGTGCCTGAATATATAAATTATCTGAACTACATCTAATACCATAAGACATTTGCACTTTCCACTATTCTTGTCCCATTTTTACCAATTATTTGGATGAAAATAGAAGTAGCATTTTTTTCAGAGTTATGGTTCATGTGGAAGTGACTAGGACAACTAAAACCCTGATTAGGAGAAAATAGATTCCTCCCAAAAGATACTGACAATCTAAAATAATAAATCAAACATTATACACATGTACAATGTACTATGTAGATATCCATAGATATGCATACATGCATGCATAACCACATGTATATATATGAATGAAAGTATATACATATATACATATTTATAAATACACACATATATTCTGTCTCAGGTTCTGAAAACTAAGTTCAATAAAACAGGATGACAATATGTCATTAGAAATTAGCTTTTTAGAAACAAGGATAGAATCATGTGTGTGTGTATGTGTTTGTGTGTATAATGTTCAGGACGTAAAGTCAAGGAATAAATCAGAATACAAACTGACAGTTCTTTCAAGAATGATGCATCCTATCAGGCTATTTGGAACTCTTCTTATATCACAAATTCTAAAGTAATGACTCACCAACATTATTTATATCATTTACACAAAAGAAACCAGTGACTCCTTGTTAGTGAAAATCAGATACAGAACTTAATATCTCTATAATTTCTTCTTTGATGTTTGAAGGATGAAGTGATCACTGAAACCTTTCCTGATCCTCTTCAATTCAAGTGTTTTTTTGCTCTTTATTATCTTCAATTCATCCTATATACCTCTTTTTTGGACATAACATTTTCTATGTTATTGCTCCCATTGGACTTTGGACTCTTTGAAATATGTTAAAATTATTTGTGGTTGGACTCTGAATATTTATATAGGTGGTCACCAGGGATTTAATTTCTAAATCCCAAAATGAATTATTAAAGTAAATGGAATTTATGGTATTTTACAATAGAGGGAAAACATTAAGGAAGAGAGAAAACGAGAGAGAGAGAGAGGAGAGAGAGAGAGAGAGAGAGAGAGAGAGAGAGAGAGAGAGAGAGAGAGAGAGAGAGAGAGAGAGAGAGGAGAGAGAGAGAGAGAGAGAGAGAGAGAGAGAGAGAGAGAGAGAGAGAGAGAGAGAGAGAGAGAGAGAGAGAGAGAGAGAGAGAGAGAGAGAGAGAGAGCTTCCTTTCTGATACCAGTTAGAAATTTTAAGTCCCTGCCAGGGGAAAAAGTCTCAAGATGATGGGTCTTTCCTGGAGGCCTCACGCCTCCAGAAAGTTGGGGTTATTAAGTCAACATTTCACCCACCAAGGGTGATTGTCTAGAATAAAATAGTCTGCGGTCTCCTGCATGAGTTCCTTCAGGGTTGAATTCCTCACTCCAAGCTCAAGAGACTGATACTCCAGTCCAAATCTGAGACAGAGATCTATAAATCCCAAATCCATTCTGTGATCCTCTTTTTCAAGATCATTTTCTCTTGGTTCACTTCCCCTAAATTTCATGTCTACCAATCACTGCAGAAGCTCCTCTGCAGGACTGCCCACTCATTCACATGTGGGTCACAGACCCCCCCACTCAATGCATTAAATGGGTGTTCACACCTTTTTATGGTTAGTTATAACTTTTGTGGTTAGTTAACACCTTTTTTTTTGGTTAGTTAACATTTTGGGGATTAAAATATAAAAATATATTGTTGATTACACTTCAATCTTCCCAATAAAAGAAGAGGTAAGTACCTTCATTGTTAAATCAAGAGATAGCTAAATCCAAACTTCACACTGGGAGACTAGTCTCCCCATTGATCATTTAACAGAATAATTTTGTAGTCCTAAAACCTTTTAACTACCGATGTATACAATATTTCAATTTCTATACAGAAATTATAACAGAGAGAAATAGAAAAGAGAGAAAGGAAAACCAATTATTTGCTAGGCACACTGACAAAAAGCCAAATTAGGGGGCAGTCCCCTTTGGCATAAAAAATAAACGTTCAATTGCTTTTTGTTCAATGCCTCTTTTTTGTCTTTCTTTGTTCCTTCATCCCTTAGCACAACCTTTGGCAATCAAAAGGAATTCAATAAATCTTTATTCAATGAATTTTTTACTTTTAATTAAAATTGTTCAAATTTAATGCATCATCCGAGGTACATGACTCACTTTGACTTCCAAGATCCTTAAAGTTTTGTCATTATGAGTCATCAGAACTCTACCTGTAGCCTTTAATAAGTATCTTACTAGGGCTAGAGGTCATAAGACAGGAATTGTATACTTCCTCCCAATGAACTTTAGTTACAAAGCAATCTGGTCAGGTAGCCTTGAGTAGCTCTTACCACAAGGGATTTCCTGAAGTAATATAACAAGAACAGCTGATACAAGATCCTCTATAACCAACCAATCAGATGTCTATAACACTTTCTCCAACCTTGCAAATCGGGCTCAAGCTTTAAGAGCACATATGAAAAATGGATGATACAGAATTTCTGGTGACTGAGAATCTTTTTATTTTTGTCTGCCTGCATGTATGTATGTGTGTGTGCATGTGTGTGTGTGTGTGTGTGTGTGTGTGAGAGAGAGAGAGAGAGAGAGAGAGAGAGAGAGAGAGAGAGAGAGAGAGGGGGGGGGGGGGAGAGAGGGAGAAAGAGAGAGAGAAGGAGGGAGGGAGAGGGAGAGAGAGAGGAAAAGAGAGAGAAAAATATTCAAGGAATTCCTTTAACCAGTGTTGGGTTTTGTTTGTTTCTTTATTTTAGCTGATATCCTTGTGGAGTCTTGAGTCTTCCCACATTGGATCAGACTGCTGTCCCAGGGGTTGATATTAAGCAAAGATGCCAAGTGGAAGTTCAAATTCTTTGGTACTTTTGAAGCTTGAAAAGAGCTCCTGCAACCAATATATAATGGGGGAGAACTAGAAGACAAGGTACCCCCCAATGCAATGATTCCTCTTCAAGGATTATTCAAGTGGCATATCAGATTTGCTCCAATCCCTGATGTGATTCCTTGATAGTTCAGAGAAGAAGCTTATAGAGTAACTGAGTTCTGGCAGGTAATTAACTAAAATTCCTATGTAAACAATTGAATTGCAATGTCTTTTACTGTGCTCTTTGGAATGCCTGTTCCTTAGATACCAAACTTGCTAAGGTGCTTTTTTTTTTTTCTTCTCACATTCTTTCAATCACCTAACTTTCACTAAGACTTGGAACCTTCAGTAATGACATATTCCTGGTAGTCTTTTTCAACTCTGACTCTTTGACAGAGATAAGAAAATTGTAATGCTTCTTGTTCTCTTTCATAATGTCCAAGTTCCTACCCTAACACCATCGATCAGTAACTCTTTCTCCTTTGACCTTATTACAATCCATATCTAT
This sequence comes from Monodelphis domestica, assembly GCF_027887165.1. NCBI lineage: Eukaryota > Metazoa > Chordata > Mammalia > Didelphimorphia > Didelphidae > Monodelphis > Monodelphis domestica. The sequence goes on along the minus strand of NC_077227.1, from coordinate 745,055,159 downwards.
GATCTAGTCTAAATTCTGGTAGTTGATGTCTATAGACTTGGAGGATACTCCCCTTCCTTCCTCAATAGATCTGCCCTTGAGTTTTGCACTGGGTTCATTATTCTAGGTTTGCCTGTCTCCTTAATAAGAGGAATAAGTTCCCAGGCATTCTATGCTATTCTATTCTATTCAAATCTTATATTTTAAAGGGATAATTCTATTTTTGGCTCTACTTTGAAAAGACCTCTCTGGAAATAGAGTGGGGAATTAAAATAATTATTCAGAGTACAAAAACAATCAGATATGGTGAATCCAGTTTTATTGCCATGAAGCAAAAAGAGACTACAAAGCATTAAAGAATTAGAGAATGATTGCAATCTGTTGAAAACTTAGTATTTAAGTCTTTTGGGTACATCTATAAGCAATTTCTTTTATGGAGCTTGTTATGGACTATGGAACATGAGTTTACAATAATTAGTTTATTTAAGCAGTAGAAGACAATATATTGACACCTTAGGTCATACATTATCTTCCTCTTGACTTTTCAAACAAAGTTCCAAATTTCATCATAATTACTTTGAGCTCTTAGGGAATTTCTAATTTTAGATGTTCAGGCTTAATACCCAACTTGCTCTTTTCAGAATTTAAGAAAATTAAATTTAACTGAAACTTTTGAATAATTGAATGATGGTTTTCATTCTAGTTTCTTTTTTTTTAAATAGAAAAGCAATTAGAAAAAAGGGTATTGTGAAATCCAGTGTCTTTCCAGCTTTTCCCCAGTTGTGATATTCTGCTTTGCATTGTTTATGGAGCCAATGATCCGTTTCATTATCTTTCTTCTTTTCCAGAACTCAGTTCTACCTTTCGTTCTAAAATTGGTGATGGAAAGGAGGACATAGTCCAATCTCTGGATTTCAATTTATATTGAATATATAGCCCAGTTAATACCATATTGGCTTGCTCTTTAACTACCACTAGATTTTTGCATCCCAGATACCCCAAGGTCTACCTCTCCTCAGATGCCTTTCTTTCTGGACACTATTTCTACCACAGATAATCCAGCAGTGGATACTCAAATATTTGGGTAGCTAGGAAGGAGTGAAGATCCTGCACATCTTTTGTGATCTCACAAGGGCCAGTTTTAGAGATAGAAAAGATAGAAAGTGGAGGTTGCTACTTTCCATAAATAGCTTGCTAGAATGCAAGTTCTTGTGCCCTTCATCCCAATGGCAGTAACTTTTCTCATGACCTTCCATTTTAAACATTTTTTTCACTGAACATAACTAATTTATTTTTTTTCAATCCAAACCAACAAGCAAATAAATAAGCATTTATTAAGCACCTACTATGGACAACTCAGCGGTACAGTCCCTATGGCATCATAAACAAAATTAAGTCATCTCTGGTTGTGTCCTTTTTTTTTTCAGGTCAGAGCATGTCTATGCTGATCATATATTAGGCAGGCAGCATCTTAATTCCTTAATTCTATCACCTTCACTCTACATAACTAATTTATTATGGCTGCTTGTTATGATAGATCAACAGCCATCTGATTGCTCAGTTAGATCAGAGGCACATAGATGGTTTACAGAGCTTAATTTTAGAGTACAATTAGAAGAACTCACAAGTCATGGAAAATGACAAAAATATTAAGAAATTTCCCTCCCCCTGCCAGGGCTGGGTTTGGGGATAAGACAGGCCACTCTGAGTAGTATGTTTTTTGTGTAAATAACAGAGAGATTAGAGATTTGCAGGTGACTCTTACTCAATTTTCAGACTATGGGTTAGGGTTAGGTTTAGGAAAACTTGGAACTTGACACAGCAAAGAGCTTGAGGTTGCTTGGATGCTGAGAAAAGGGGGATGTTCCCTTACAAGTCAATGACCAGTTTCTGTGAAGTGTTGTATATACTTCAAGGTCAATATTAAGGACAGGCCTCAGGGATGAAAATTACCTGTTTTCATTGTTAAAGGAGTTTCAGTTATTTTAGTTTCAATATTGTTGAGAAGTAATACTTTCTTACACAACTAAATTAGATAATTTAAAGAGAAATTACTTCTTTTCTATCTGAATGCCTGGGTTCAAATCTCTCTTTTGATATGTACTCATTTAGGCAAGTAATATTTGCATGTGTGAATTCATTGATATTTAAAAGCATATATATATATATATAAGTGTTTATATGCTTCCACATACATATGTGTATATATGCATGTATATACAAATATGCACGCAAATATAAATGTACACATGTATATTTATACATAGCTATCCATGTTTATATATGCATTTATATATAATATATACATATATGAATTATACACACAAATCAAACATATATGTACACAAAGCATATATATGTACAACTGTTTACATGTATGTATCTATATCTATATGTATACATAAAACATATAAATAAGTATAAGAGCATATTTGGAAATATATGTGTATTCTAAACTTATAGTCACATATCCACAAGTATTCTAATTCTCATCTCAAGTTTCTTTCCATTTTATTATGCTATATTAAATATCACTATCTCATACCATGCTAAACATTGGGATTATGGAAACAAAATGACAATGATCTCATTATTAAGACACTTATATCTTACTATTTCTCCAGGATTCTATATTTAGACTTAGAAATGAACTTCTATATCATCTAATAAAATCCACAGATTTTAGAGATGTTTAAACTAAGGTCCAGAAAATTGAAAATGACTTTTTCAAAGTCAGAAGGATTCTATAAGGGAGAGATGTCATTTGGATATAAGTTCTCTGACTCCAAATTCAGATTTCTTTCTACAACAACAAGCTGCCATATATATGTGGAAATGTAGCCATGGTAGGGAAAGCAGACAATCCTCTAATCCTCTTTCTGACCATGTACTCAAAAGGGAGGGTGAGAGACAGAAACTGCTGATGAATGTGTTCAGCAAATGATCCTTAGCCTTTCTCCAACATAGTGATCTGTACCAAATAGCTACTTCTGGGTTCTCATCTCTAAGACTGAATCAACTAGCCCATACCGAGCGGAAGTTGCAGGTGGCAGTGAGGAGAATCATAGGGCCACTGATACTCTATTATTTGGCTCAGTGATTTCCCAAGATAGACTTTAACAGGCCTGCTGTGTGCTCCAGAAGGGCATACTTTATTTTATCTGTTTCACATTTGCTGCCTTTCAATTTCATTGAGTGTCCCCTTGTTCATGGGGCAGATGAAATGGGAGAGACTGATTTTACCTTCCCCAGACTTTCACTGGTATTTTTTCCCCAACTTTGCCTTTGACTTCTCATTTTACCTATAAATGTCTGGTAGCAAGTTTAGTTATTTTCTTAGAAGGAAATTGTATTGAAGAGAATAGGATACTGGATCTGGACTACAAGGCATGGATTAAAATCCAATTCATTAACTTTGGGAAATATCTCTTCATTTCTTTGGGCATTTAACATTCATTATCAAGAAAATGATCCCATTTAATGTTCTTGATGACCAATTCCCTTTCTTTCTTTATACCTATATTTTTCCTTTTCTCTTTCAAAGTACTCCACAATTTAATGATTCAACAACTCAGAGTTTCTCAAATATAACATAAGAATCCTGCTGACTCAGATCCCAGGATGAAGGCTGCAACCACAATAGAATACCTTGATATCAGGGAGGGAAGCACAGCTCCCTTCAGCCTTCATACCTTCACCTACACCTTCAGCTTCTGCTGCCACATGGAGAAGATATGACCTTAGGGCCCATTAATACTCTATCAATATAATCTAGTCAATTAGCAGAAAGCAGAAAAAAGCCCCTTCAGGACAGAATATCCTAACCCACAGATTCAGCGAATAATCAGAGGAGCAATACAATGATAGGAGTGAAAGAAGGGAAAAAATCTGAGTAAACCACAGAAAAAAATTATAATTGACAGCTTCCATCCAGGTAATGAGCAAAGAACAAATGGAACAGAGGAGGCAGAAGGAACAATAAGCAAACACACAGTAACTCCAGCAAACGTGGTTTCAAGCTTTGGAAAAACTCAAAACACAATAAAAACAATTAAAAGAGGATGAAGACAATTTGGAAAAATATTTAAAAACAAAATAAATCATACAGAAACAGAACTACATGAACTACAACAAGAAAATAGTGTCTTGAAAATCAGAATCAGCCAGCTTGAAAACAAGGCAAAGAAAGGGAAAGGTGACATACAAAGAAAATCTGACCAGAAGGAGAAAGATGACAAAAAAGATGGGGATGAAATTTCATCTTTAAAAATTAGAAAAGAACAACTAGAAACAAATGGCTTCACACAGCAGAAAGAGTCTTTAAAACAAATCAAAAGAATGAAAAAATTAAGGAAAATATGAAACCCATCAGTGGTAAAATTTCAAACCTAAAACATTGATCCAGAAGAAATAATTTAAGAATTATTTGACTCCTGGAAAATCATGATAAAAGAAAAAGCCTGGATATCATTCTACATGAAATTGTCCAAGAAAACTGTCCTGGCATTCTTGAACAAGAGGGAAAAGTGGAGATTGAGAGATTCCAAAAGTCACATCCTATATTTAATCCCCAATTGACAACACCCAGAAATGTTATAGCCAAATTCATGAACTACCAGATGTGTCCCTTCGTGGTCGCCACAATGTGACAAGGAAATCCACTTTAAAAGACTGATATATATTAATTTAAGGTCGCCAAGGAATTCAGCTATGTAATTCCTAAATGAAAACTCAAGTCAGCAGTCAACCTTTTATGGAGTTTAATTACAAACAGGATGAAGAAAGGTATTAGAGACAGAGAGAGAGAGGGAGAGAGAAAGGGGAGAGAAGGGAATAGGACTTAAATACCTCCTTCTGTTTAGGCTGGGCCAAAAGGCCCAAGCCCTTAGATAGCTGGGGCAAAGAAAAGGAGATCAGTCCCTATTACTCACGTGACCAAAATTGAGAAACAGTCTCAGGGGCCTCCACCTCCAGCTTCCTTCAGAGCAAGCTTCTCAGAGCACCTCTCCAACCACTCAGAGCCAAAACTCTCCAACCAACCACCCCTCAGTCCTCAGATCCCTCTCTCTTTAAGCAAACCATCCAAGTTCCCTCCCCTCAGTTCTCACATCTACCAATCACTGTCCATGTCTTCCCTGTGCCAATAGTGGCTCTAGCTTAACCCAGGACCGCCCAGAGGTCTGTGGCTTTGCACATGTCTGTTGAAGGTCATATTCTCAAATAATTAAATCTTGATCCTTTGCTACAGCCCTTCCTAAATCCTGTTACCCTGAGTAGGGTAGAGATTGGAATAATTAAATTTTGATCTATACTGCAGCCCTTCCTAAATCCTGTTAGGACTGAGTAGGGTGGAGATTGTAGTTTCCAAGACCTGGTTCTGTCATTCCAAGTATCTCTATTGTATCAATTCTAAAATCAATCATGACTCAAAGAAATTCCTGTTCTATGCTTAAGCATAGGTCAAAACCCTTTCCATTGTTCAGCAAAAGGTTTTTGTCCTAAAGTAATCTTAAGAAGGGAGGATGAGGAACTTCCCATGCCAATGGGGTTCACATTCCAATAGAGTTCCCACTATCAATAGGAAATTTTTCAAGTATGAAATTTCCCAATGGTGAAATTTCCAACATTTATAAGTCTAAGAAATTTTAAGGTTTACACAGACCAAGGAAAAGATACTACAAACTACTAAGAAGAAACCATTCAGATGTGATGGAACCACAGTTAGGATAACACAGGAGCTAGCTGTATCTGCACTGAAACACTGGGAGGCATGGAATATGATATTCCAGAAAGCAAGGGAACTGGGTCTACAATCAATAATCAACTACCCAGAAAAATTTACTATATTCTTATAGGGGAAAATATTATCCTTTAATAATATACAAGACTTCCAAGCATTCCAAAATAAAAGATTTGACTTAAACAGAAAATTAGATGCCCAAATAAAGAATTCAAGAGAGTCACCTAAATGTAATTAAGAAAGGCAAAAGCAAACAAACAAAAAAAAATCTTTTTTTAAGAGACTCAATAAATAAAAATGATTTATATTCTTATAAGAAAAGGTGATGTTGGAAACTTTTAAAATTTGTTATTATCATAAAGGTAGCTATAAGAAGTATACTTGAAGGTGTGATCTTCTTTAGAAGATCAGATTTAGCTATTTCCTGATCAATAACAAAAGAGATACTTGGAATAACAGAATGAGGTCTTGGAAACCCACATTCTCCACTCTACTCAGTGTAACAAGACTAAGAAAGGCTGTATCAAACTCAAGATTTAATTATTTGAGAAAATGGCCTTCAACAGATATGTGCAAAAAAGGACAGACCTCGGGGAGGTCCTAAGTCAAGCTTGATCCACCACTGGTACATGTGAGAGGTAGGAAGTGAGGTAGAGGACAGCCTCTGGAAATCTCCGGACTTCCTGTGAGGAGGGCTAGAGTTCAGTTCGATTCTGGAGCTTGAGATTGGAGGAGTCCCACAGACTTCTTTCCATCAGATTGATCACATGAGTGATAACGACTGACCCCTTTCCCTACCTTGACTCTCCAAGCTCTTAATGCCCACGTTGGCTCAGCCTGAGCCAGAGTGGTTCTGAGTTAAACTTCTTTCCTTCTCTTCCTCTAATATTTTCTTCCTCCTGTTGTAATTAAATCACCATAAAAATTGTGTATTTTATTATTTGGTTTTTCCCTAGATGACCATTTAAATTTAGATTTTTTCAATCTTAACCATAATTTTAACTATTACAAAGGGAAGAGTGATGAACTTCCGGTTAAGATGGCGGCTTAGAGAAAGCTAAAGCTCAGATCTCCGGAAAACCCTTCCCGACCGATCTCAAAATATAAGCTCCTAAGGCACCGAAATTCAAAACGATCAACAGCACAGACCCTGGGAAGCCTCCTCCTGGACCTGGACCCGGTTCAAAAGGTACGGCTCACCTCAAAAGCCAGAACCCGAGATCACTTGGACCTCAGGGATAGGAGCGCAGAGTCCAAGGCTCCCGGAAGCCGCAGCCCGGCCGGGCTCAGAGAGCAGAGTCCTCCGAAACACAACCCTCAGGGCCTTCTACCTGAGTCCGGATGAAAGTTACTGCCTGGGGTTTCCACTGCAGAGATCTGGTCGAAACAACAGCAACCCTCAGGGCGGGCAAAACAGCCTCACGGGCTGGATCCTGCTATCCAAGTCTCAGTGAAAGTCCTTGCCCTTAGAGCTTGGGTTAGCTGCAGCCCATCCCCCCGCAGGCCGAGGAAACAGCCTCACGGCCAGCGATTCTGAAGGCAACTTCCGGAAAGCGAGCCGGGGGGAGAGTGTGGCCTCGTGGTTCGACCCTTCCATTCCAGTTCCAGTGAGGCATACTCAGTTTAACCCAAGGAAAGCTCATAGAAGGGACAATCTGCGCCGGACTAAAGCCTCTGATCACCAGACAGAGATAAGAAAAGCTAATCCTCCACATTCAGAGATGGCAGCAAACTCCACAGAAGCACAGAAGCCCCAAAATACCAAGAAAAATAAGAAGAAAGGGGCGACTTTGGACACATTCTATGGAGCCAAAATACAAAATACAGAGCAGATAGAAGAAGATATACAAGAAAATTCTCCAAAATCTTCCAAAGGAAATAGAAACTCTCCACAAACCCATGAAGAATTTGAATCAGAAATGACCAAAAAGATGGAAGCCCTCTGGGAGGAAAAGTGGGAAATAATGCAAAAGAAATTCACGCATCTACAAAACCAGTTTGACCAAACTGTAAAAGAAAACCAGGCTTTAAAGCAAGAACTAATAAAGCAAAGCCAAAACACCAAGAAATTAGAAGAGAACATAAAATATCTCACCGACAAGGTGATAGATCTGGAAAATAGAGGGAGAAGAGAAAATTTAAGAATAATTGGACTCCCAGAAAAGCCAGAAATAAACACCAAACTGGACATGGTGATACAAGATATAATCAAAGAAAATTGCCCAGAGATTCTAGAACAAGGGGGCAATACAGCCACTGACAGAGCTCACAGAACACCTTCTACACTAAACCCCCAAAAGACAACTCCCAGGAATGTAATTGCCAAATTCCAAAGCTATCAAACAAAAGAAAAAATCCTACAGGAAGCCAGAAAAAGACAATTTAGATATAAAGGAATGCCAATCAGGGTCACCCAAGACCTTGCAAGTTCTACTCTGAATGATCGTAAGGCATGGAACATGATCTTCAGAAAGGCAAGAGAGCTGGGTCTCCAACCAAGAATCAGCTACCCAGCAAAACTGACTATATACTTCCAAGGGAAAGTATGGGCATTCAACAAAATAGAAGACTTCCAACTTTTTGCAAAGAAAAGACCAGAGCTCTGTGGAAAGTTTGATACCGAAAATCAAAGAGCAAGGAATACCTGAAAAGGTAAATATTAAGGAAAGGGGAAAAATGTTATTTTCTTTTACTCAAACTCTCTTCTATAAGGACTACATTTATATCAATCTATGTATACTAATATGTGGGGAAAATGTAATGTATAAATAGGGGGTAAAGAAAGACCAAATAGAATAATCGTTCTCACACAAAGATTCACATGGGAAGGGGAGGGGAAGAAAACTCCTATAAGAAGGAGAGGAAGAGAGGGGGGGGGTTACTTAAACCTCAATCTCAGGGAAATCAACTCTGAGAGGGAAAAACATCCAGATCCATTGGGATCTTGAATTCTATCTTACCCAACAAGGGTAAGGAGAAGGGAAAACTGAGGGGGGGAGGAGGAGAGGGAGAACAAAAAGGGAGGGAAAGAGAGGGGGGAGGGGGAGAGGGAGAACAAAAAGGGAGGGAAAGAGAGGGGGGAGGGGGAGGGAAGAAAAAGGGAGGGACTAAAAAAGGGAAACATCAAGGGAGGGGACAAGGGGACTGATTCAAAGTAAATCACTGGACTAAAAGGTAGAGCCGAAGAAGAAAAGGTTAGAATTAGGGAAGGCAATCAAAATGCCAGGGAGTCCACAAATGACAATCATAACTTTGAATGTGAATGGGATGAACTCACCCATAAAACGTAGACGAATAGCAGAATGGATTAGAATCCAAAACCCTACCATATGTTGTCTTCAAGAAACACACATGAGGTGGGTTGACACCCACAAGGTCAGAATTAAAAGATGGAGTAAGACCTTCTGGGCCTCAACTGATAGAAAGAAGGCAGGAGTGGTAATCATGATATCTGATAAAGCCAATGCAAAAATAGACCTGATCAAAAGGGATAGGGAAGGTAATTATATTTTGTTAAAAGGGACTCTAGACAATGAGGAAATATCATTAATCAACATGTATGCACCAAATAATATAGCACCCAAATTTCTAATGGAGAAACTAGGAGAATTGAAGGAAGAAATAGACAATAAAACCATACTAGTGGGAGACTTAAACCAACCATTATCAAATTTAGATAAATCAAATCAAAAAATAAATAAGAAAGAGGTAAAAGAAGTGAATGAAATCTTAGAAAAATTAGAATTAATAGACATATGGAGAAAAATAAATAAGGATAAAAAGGAATACACCTTCTTCTCAGCACCACATGGCACATTCACAAAAATTGACCATACATTAGGTCACAGAAACATAGCACACAAATGCAAAAAAGCAGAAATAATGAATGCAGCCTTCTCAGATCACAAGGCAATAAAAATAATGATTAGTAATGGTACATGGAAAACCAAATCTAAAACCAATTGGAAATTAAACAATATGATACTCCAAAACCATTTAGCTAAAGAAGAAATCATAGAAACAATTAATAATTTCATCAAGGAAAATGACAATGGCGAAACATCCTTTCAAACCTTTTGGGATGCAGCCAAAGCAGTAATCAGAGGCAAATTCATATCCCTGAAAGCTTATATTAACAAACAAGGGAGAGCAGAGATCAATCAATTGGAAATGCAATTGAAAAAACTCGAAAGCGATCAAATTAAAAACCCCCAGCAGAAAACCAAATTAGAAATCCTAAAAATTAAGGGAGAAATTAATAAAATCGAAAGTGATAGAACTATTGATTTAATAAATAAGACAAGAAGCTGGTACTTTGAAAAAACAAACAAAATAGACAAAGTACTGGTCAATCTAATTAAAAAAAAGGAAGGAAGAAAAGCAAATTCACAGCATTAAAGATGAAAAGGGGGACAGCACCTCCAATGAGGAGGAAATTAAGGCAATCATTAGAAATTACTTTGCCCAATTATATGGCAATAAATACACCAATTTAGGAGAAATGGATGAATATATACAAAAATACAAACTGCCTAGACTAACAGAAGAGGAAATAGAATTCTTAAATAATCCCATATCAGAAATTGAAATCCATCAAGCCATCAAAGAACTTCCTAAGAAAAAATCCCCAGGGCCTGATGGATTCACCTGTGAATTCTATCAAACATTCAGAGAACAGTTAATCCCAATACTATACAAACTATTTGACATAATAAGCAAAGAGGGAGTTCTACCAAACTCCTTTTACGACACAAACATGGTACTGATTCCAAAACCAGGCAGGTCAAAAACAGAGAAAGAAAACTATAGGCCAATCTCCCTAATGAATATAGATGCAAAAATCTTAAATAGGATACTAGCAAAAAGACTCCAGCAAGTGATCAGAAGGATCATCCACCATGATCAAGTAGGATTTATAGCAGGGATGCAGGGCTGGTTCAACATTAGGAAAACCATCCACATAATTGACCACATCAACAAGCAAACTAGCAAAAACCACATGATTATCTCAATAGATGCAGAAAAAGCCTTTGATAAAATACAACACCCATTCCTATTAAAAACACTAGAAAGCATAGGAATAGAAGGGTCATTCCTAAAAATAATAAACAGTATATATCTAAAACCAACAGCTAATATCATCTGCAATGGGGATAAACTAGATGCATTCCCAATAAGATCAGGAGTGAAACAAGGATGCCCATTATCACCTCTACTATTTGACATTGTACTAGAAACTCTAGCAGTAGCAATTAGAGAAGATAAAGGAATTGAAGGCATCAAAATAGGCAAGGAGGAGATTAAGTTATCACTCTTTGCGGATGACATGATGGTCTACTTAAAGAATCCTAGAGATTCAACCAAAAAGCTAATTGAAATAATCAACAACTTTAGCAAAGTTGCAGGATACAAAATAAACCCACATAAATCATCAGATTTTCTATATATCTCCAACACAGCTCAGCAGCAAGAACTAGAAAGAGAAATCCCATTCAAAATCACCTTAGACAAAATAAAATACCTAGGAATCTATCTCCCAAGACAAACACAGGAACTATATGAACACAACTACAAAACACTCGCCACACAACTAAAACTAGACTTGAACAAATGGAAAAATATTAACTGCTCATGGATAGGATCAGCCAATATAATAAAAATGACCATCCTACCCAAACTTATTTATCTATTTAGTGCCATACCCATTGAACTACCAAAATACTTCTTCACTGATTTAGAAAAAACCATAACAAAGTTCATTTGGAAGAACAAAAGATCAAGGATATCCAGGGAAATAATGAAAAAAAAAAACACATATGATGGGGGCCTTGCAGTCCCTGACCTAAAACTATATTACAAAGCAGCAGTCATCAAAACAATTTGGTACTGGCTAAGAAACAGAAAGGAAGATCAGTGGAATAGACTGGGGGAAAGCGACCTCAGCAAGACAGTATACGATAAACCCAAAGATCCCAGCTTTTGGGACAAAAATCCACTATTCGATAAAAACTGCTGGGAAAATTGGAAGACAGTGTGGGAGAGACTAGGAATAGATCAACACCTCACACCCTACACCAAGATAAATTCAAAATGGGTGAGTGACTTAAACATAAAGAAGGAAACCATAAGTAAATTGGGTAAACACAGAATAGTATACATGTCAGACCTTTGGGAGGGGAAAGGCTTTAAAACCAAGCAAGATATAGAAAGAATCACAAAATGTAAAATAAATAATTTTGACTACATCAAACTAAAAAGCTTTTGTACAAACAAAACCAATATAACTAAAATCAGAAGGTAAACAACAAATTGGGAAAAAATCTTCATAGAAACCTCTGACAAAGGTTTAATTACTCATATTTATAATGAGCTAAATCAATTGTACAAAAAATCAAGCCATTCTCCAATTGATAAATGGGCAAGGGAAATGGATAGGCAGTTCTCAGATAAAGAAATCAAAACTATCAACAAGCACATGAAGAAGTGTTCTACATCTCTTATAATCAGAGAGATGCAAATCAAAACAACTCTGAGGTATCACCTCACACCTAGCAGATTGGCTAACATAACAGCAAAGGAAAGTAATGAATGCTGGAGGGGATGTGGCAAAGTAGGGACATTAATTCATTGCTGGTGGAGTTGTGAATTGATCCAACCATTCTGGAGGGCAATTTGGAACTATGCCCAAAGGGCGACAAAAGAATATCTACCCTTTGACCCAGCCATAGCACTGCTGGGTCTGTACCCCAAAGAGATAATGGACACAAAGACTTGTATAAAAATATTCATAGCTGCGCTCTTTGTGGTGGCCCAAAACTGGAAAACGAGGGGATGCCCATCAATTGGGGAATGGCTGAACAAACTGTGGTATATGTTGGTGATGGAGTACTATTGTGCTAAAAGGAATAATAAAGTGGAGAAGTTCCATGGAGACTGGAACAACCTCCAGGAAGTGATGCAGAGCGAGAGGAGCAGAACCAGGAGAACATTGTACACAGAGACTAATACACTGTGGTATAATCGAACGTAATGGACTTCTCCATTAGTGGCGGTGTAATGTCCCTGAACAACTTGCAGGGATCCAGGAGAAAAAAACACCATTCATAAGCAAAGGATAAACTATGGGAGTGGAAACACCGAGAAAAAGCAACTGCCTGAATACAGAGGTTTAGGGGCATGACAGAGGATAGACTCTAAATGAACACTCTAATGCAAATACTATCAACAAAGCAATGGGTTCAAATCAAGAAAACATCTAATGCCCAGTGGACTTACGCGTCGGCTATGGGGGGTGGGGGGGAGGAAAAGAAAATGATCTATGTCTTTAACGAATAATGCTTGGAAATGATCAAATAAAATATATTTAAAAAAAAACAAAGGGAAGAGTGACAAACTGTATATGATTAAATGTCAATATATAACTAGGGGTAAAAAAATAGGATCATCTAAAAAATGGTAAAAGAAATTAAATGGGGTAATTTTACTTGTCATGAAAAGCATATGGGGGAGGGGAGGGTGAAGACCAATACAAAGGAAGGATGAAAAAGTTTGGAGACAATCGCCAAGAAATTTTTATTCATTACAGTAAGAAAGATTAGAAAGTTAAAATGGAATGAAAACCTCCAACTCAAAATTCAATCATCACCAACATCAGCATCAACTGCAACACCTTCATCATGAATAACATACTCAGCACCTTAAGTGTTAACATCTTCATTCTTAAGAACAATATAGTCATCATCAACATCACTGTCAACATCACCAACATTAACATCAACATCAACATCACTGTCAACATCTTCATCAACATCATCATCATCATCATCTTCATCATCAAATCAGCATCTACATCATCATCAACATCAACATTGACACCATCAACATCATCATCATCCACAACAACAACAATATCACTATCATCAACATCAACATCATCATCATCAACGTCAATATCAACATCTAACTATTCATCTTTTTCTGGCCCAGGAAAAATTTTTTCTGGGTGGCCTAACCTAATAGCAGACTATGCTGAATACTGAATGAGAGCCAAACGACCTAAATTTTAGGCCTGAGGGCTACTATGTGTCCTTTGGGGGTAAAAAAGAAAATCTTATTTTTCCTGGACTGTTTCCTTATATATGTATGAATGAAGCTTACCTGTACTCTGCATTAAGTTATTCAATTAAATCAAAGAATAAGCCACGTGTAAACAAGGGAGAAAATATTATTTGCTTATAAAAATGAATGATATGGAAATATGTTTCACATGGAAATACATGTATAACCCAGATTGAATTACTAGCCAGTCTTGGGAGTAGGAAGGGATAAAGGGAGGGAGACAATCCAAGTGTTTCTCCTCTTGACACTTTTCAGTCCTTAAACCATGATAGCAACATATTGCTGGAGCCTATTCCTCTCGTTACAATTATGGTATCTTTTACATTGCTCAGTCAAAATTTTTCTTAGGTGAATACAAGTTCAGCATATTAATCTCCTCACTAAAATATGATGTTTCTAGCATCTACCACATAGGTTGATTAAGAGGTGAAAATCATGTAACAAATGCAAAGGGCTCTGTAAAGCTTGAAGTTCCAAATAAATATCAGATCATCATCATAGAATATCTCATTTAATTCTTGTGGAAAAAATATTGACATGTAGACTATGAAAGTACAATAAGAGAATTCGGGATTACTACAGTGCCTACATTCAGGTGGTATAGGCATTAATTGATAATGTGAGTTATAAAGAAATACCATTTTAAGATTTCAGAGATATATCCTTATCTCTGTCATAGTTAATATTTCTCACTAACGTGGTTAAAGATATAAATGACATGCTTACCATATCTTCAGACAACATAGCATTTGAAGTTTTAACTAATAGGTAGGATGACTTGTTTGAGATACCAGGTATTGTGGTATTATGGGTATTATGAGGGTATTATGAAAAAATAGTTTCTCTGAACAGGATCCAGAGGGGTTAAATTGACAGAAAGAACAAAATGAGCAAAGTATTATGTGTCATGCTAATAAGATAGTATAAATTTTGGTTGCATTCTTTAAAAAATAAAAACAAATAAACAAACTAAAACTCCTTTCTTGCCATTTTAGAATCAATCCTGAGTATTGGTTCCAGGGTAGAATAGTGGTAAGGACTAGGCAATGGGAGTCATGTGACTTTCCCAGCGTTGGACAGTTAGGAAGTGTCTGAGGCCAAATTTAAAGTCAGGCACCACCTTCTCTAGGCCTGGCTCTCAATTCACTGAGCCACCAAGCTGCTCCTTCAGGCTACACTCTTAATGGTTGAATTTCATGAAAACGAATTTCATGATATTTCATGAAAATGGTAGAGTATTGGTAGATTCTGACCTTCTCAGTCAAATGTCATAATAAATTCTCAAGCTTTCTTACTGTTACAACACTAAACCACAACCTTCTCACACTCAAACTCTACTTTGACTAAGAAGAGGTAATTCTGACTGAAGTTGTGTGGTTTATTATGAGCAAATATCTTATAAGGGGAGGGTGAGAGAGAGAAAGAGAGAGAGAGAGAGAGAGATAGATAGATAGATAGATAGATAGATAGATAGATAGAGAGAGACAGAGAGAGACAGAGAGAGACAGAGAGAGACAGAGAGAGACAGAGACAGAGAATCAGAGACAGAGACAGACAGAGAGTTTGTCAGACATTAAATGAAATTTTTCACTGAACTAGCTCTCCTATTTCTTCTTGGCATTTTGAAAATCCAATAGGGTCCATAAATTGGCAGAGTAGAGGATAATTAATTTCAAAAGAAATTAATTCTCTTTACCTATGGGTCTAAAGTTATTGTTCTTCATGAGTAACTAAATGTTTATGCAGGGGAGTTTATGATAAACAAAAAAAAATAAGTTCCTGTTGCTAGACATTATGCTAGACAAGGTAAATGGGAAGATAAAAATTCAATGTCATCAGTCCTAAAGGAGCATGGATTTCTTGGGGGCAAGAAAAAATTATTGACAGTTACATATAGGGACCATAGAAAATGGATACATAGAAAATCGTGTCAATCAAAAAGTGTTTCTGGCATTAGGTGGCATTTGATTTGTTTTTATTTTATATTCTTTATTTTTGTTAACATTTGTTTTCTGACATCATGTAATCTAAATTTGCTCCCACCCTCCCCTTTCCTTTCCTCCCCATTCCCCAGACAGCAAGTAATAGTACATAGGTTATATAAATGCTATTATGCAAAACACATTTCCATATTCATTATGTTGTGAAAGAAGACAAATAGTACATACAAGGAGCAACTCAAGAGGAAAATAATGAGAATATTGTCTGCTTTGATTTTATTTAGTCTCCATCAGTTCTTTACAGTGTAGTGAATATCATTTCTCATCATGGGTTCCTTGGAGTTGTCTTGAATCTTTGCATTCTTGAATCATTGAATCTTTTATATGTTAATTCATCCACAGGTGAGCATTGCACATTATTGCTGTTATTATATACAATACACTTCTGGTTCTGCTCAATTCCCTTTGCATCACTTCATATGTGTCTTTTAAGCTTATTTTTCCCCTGAAATTGTGTCATTTCCTATGGCACAATAGTATTCTATTACACTCATGTACCACCAATTATAGCCATTCCTCAAATGATGGCCATCCCCTCAGTTTCTAATATTATTTTTTTTTTACAAATACCTCCTTTTCCCCTCTCTAAGATCTCTTGGAGATACACTGGAGTTATGTTCTTAAAGCAACCAAGGAATGCAAGGACTAGAGATGTAGGAGCTGTCCTGGCTGATTTGGGTGTGGTCAGGATATAGACAAAGAGGAAGAAGATGGAACACCACTTCAGAGGAACAGCAAATAGGTGACTTTTATTACCATATAGGATAAGTAATGCAGAAGAATGAAAAATGATCTTTAGAAGACAGATTGGCAATAGATTTTGAATTACCCTACATGTCAAACAGAGAAATTTGTTTGTTATCCTTAAAAACTATGATACTTGAGCAGAATTATCACATTATCATACTTGTATTTTGGGAATGCCAGTTTGTCTTTTTTATGGACAATAGTTTGAAAAGTAGATAGGCAAGAAAATATTTACTTTTATATATTAAGATACTATACTGCAATATACTACCCAACACTGTACTATATAATACTATACTATACTATATTATACTCTACTCTACTCTACTATTGTGGGTTTAAAATTAATAATCAATAACTAGATATTCTATTTTATAATGTTTTATTAGAATAACAAAAACAAAAGAACTGCCTGACTTCAACCTGGTTGCAGGTCCCTAGGATTATTATCAGTTCTAAAATTACGATTCCTGAAATCACCATTTATATACTTTACTATATTATACTGTACTATACTGTACTATACTATACTATACTATACTATACTATACTATACTATACTATACTATACCATACCATACTTTATTCTACTTTACTCTACTATAATGTAGTGAACTTCAGTTTTGGAAATGTTATATTAGATACCTATGGGACATATAGGCAGTGAGGTGGCATTAGTGGATAGAGTAATGGGACTGGAGTCAAGAAGACTTATCTTTGTGAGTTAAAATCTTGTCTCACACACTTACTAATCATGTAACCCTGAGCAAGTCACTTGAAACTATTTGCCTCAGTTCCTCATCTAAAAAGGATTTGGAGAAGGAAATGGCAAACCACTATAATATTTTTTGCCAAGAAAACTCCATACAGGGTCATGAAGAGTTCACATGACTGAGCAACCAAAATGGGACATCCAGATAGAGCTGCCCAGATATCAGTCATTTATATAGAGGTGATGTCAAGTTTTGAGTTTCTAAGAAAGACAATATAGGGAAAGAAGAGGAAGAATGACTATGAGAAAGTCATGGTCTATATCCATAAAAAGGGAGAAAGATTTGGATGATGATCCTTCAAAGGATATGTGAAAAGTTTGGGCAAGTAGGTAAGAAAAGAATCATGGCAAAGTAGTGTCATTAAAATCTAAGGAAGGAGACAATATCTGAAGTAAAGGATGTCAAGCAATGCAGTTAGGACAAGAAAGATGAGGTGTAGGAAATGACCAATTAATTTGGAAACATAGTTTAGGAAATACCTATTACTTTTTTTTAAGAGACTCTATTTTATTTTTTTTTAGGCAATGGGGGTTAAGTGACTAGTCCAGGGTCACACAGCTGGGAAGGGTCTGAGTCCAGATTTGAACCTAGGATCTCCCATCTCTAATCCCCACTCTCAATATGCTGAACTACCCAGCTTCCCCCTCTCCTTTATTTTTGTGTACATCTTTTGAATATCAGTAGATCTCAGTAATGAAATCTCTTGATAGCTTCAACTCCAGTGTAAGAAGCTCACTGTCACCTATAGAATGACTTCAAAGAACTTAATTATCTTATTTACCAGCAATTAATTGTTTCTAAGACTGGGGATAAAGGCTATAACCCATCACTCAATTCTTTCTATTTCATGTTTGCTCTCTGGCTTTTTCCAAGTCCTATCAAAAATCCTACTTCCTGAAAGGATTTTTCCCAGTTTCCTTTAATGCCAGTGCCTTTCATCTTCATTTTATCCTATATGTATGTTTTTTTCAGGTGAAATTATTCACTTTCTCTCCTCCACCCCATCAGACTGTGAGCTCCTTTAGAAAATGCACTTCCTTCCCCTTCTTTCTGTCACCAGAAACTGGTAACATGCTTAGAAAATATCAAAAAATTAATGTGCATGTATTAACTTGACTTGACTAACTTTGATTTGACTTGAACCATAAAATATGTCATTTGAAAACAAGGTGAGTTGGCCATATAAGGAAATCAAGGAATAGCAAATAAACAGCAAATACATACTAAGTCATTAGGTAATGTAGAAGGATGCAAAGAATACAATCCACTATATTGGTCAGAGCTCAATAGATGTCTAACAGTTGCAAGAGATATGTAGCAGAATGACACAAAATGATAATACATGGAGAATTTGAATATAGATCATTGGAGAGTGCTTCCATATCTATGAAGTCAAAGATCTATAAAAAATGAAATTATTATTTTGCCATATGTTCTTTATTACAAAATAGGCTCAAAAATGTAACAGGGAGAAGTTAATTTCTTTTGGAACTAAGATCTAACAATCTAACATAATACAACTGGATTTGACACCCCATGAGTCTGAATTCATTCAGTAACAACATTTAATAGGTAGGAATATAAACAAAACCAAAAGAAAGAAACACTATTGGTACTATCATCAGATTACCTTATTCAGATAGTGTCTATCTATGTGATCTAGAACAAGTTATCAAAGTTATCAAACCTTTCTTTTCCTCAGTTTTCACATCTATAAAATGAGGTAATTGGACCAACAGGCCTCAGAGGTCCCTTCTAGTCAGTGACCTCTCATGCATTTTGTGCAAGGCATTTCTCATAAATATATAAACAGGAAAATATCTCTACCGTCTAGTAGTTTGCATTTCATTGGAGTAAAATATCATATGCACAGTAAGTCCAAAGAAAATATAAATTAATTTTGAGATGAGGTTTTAGTGGCATTAATATTCTGGAAGGCATTAGCAAGGAATAGCTTCATAATGGAAGCAGTATTTGAATTCATTCTCAAAAGGAGGAAGAAGAAAAAATGAGGTGCAAGAATATTTGGAGCATGCGGCAGCAGGTATGGTTGTATGGAGAGTGGAGATAGAATGCCATCTTCAGGGGACAGTAAAGATAGTTTTTTTTTTCCTTATCCCTTTATTTCATTTTCTGTTATCCCCTGTCCTCTCATTCCTTGAATTCTCAATATAACAGGATGACTCCTACTGTCAGGGGAAATCCACACCCAATTTATTCTCAAATTTTCCTTTTACCTCATCCAATTCCTCTAATTCTTTATGCCCATTGTTCATGCTTCTTTTTCTATCATAGAGAAAGCTTCATGCTTATTACATGGAAAAGCATTTTCTATCTCCTTAAAAGGTGGAATAAGGTATTTCTTGGCTCTCTCTTTTAAAAAATCTATTCTCTATCCCTGACCTCTCCCCAATCCCCTCTTCATTCTACTCCATCAGTTAAACAATGAGCTCCCTTGCCAACAGGTTATGTTCTTAGGAGGCCTTCTGAGAATCCTTTGAGTACTATCAACCTCAAAATAACTCATTAGATTAGAAGCTCCTTGAAGACAATATCATTTACACTCTTTTTTTCATTTCCACCACTTAGTACATTTCTTGTCACATAGTAGGCATTTAATAAATGTTTATTGAGGTAAGATCTTTTTAAGATATGTAAAATATTTTCTTTAAACCATTTTTATGAAGTAGGTGGGATGAGTATTATTTTTTTCTACTTTCCTGATGAGTAGGTAGCCTCAGAGACTTGTTTATGATCACCTCAGCTGGTATTAGTGCTGGAATTTGAATCTAAATGGGTTGTCTCCAAGAAGTTGCCCTTCTACATTCCTTACCTTCATCCCATTTGTTTAGACAAACACACATGCATCCTCTCAGTCATACACATGAGAGATTTCACATACATATACATACACAATCACCTGAATCCCATATCAACATTCTCATGGACTAATGTAATCCTCCTTTAATTGATTTATCTATATGTATTACAATTCATCTATTCTATAGCTATCTAAATAATATTCCCCAAACAATAACAGTTGACCATACCAACTTTCTGCCTGAAATGTTTAATGGCTAGCTATTAGTTCTAGTATGTAAAAATTAAAATTAATCTCAATAATGTAGAATGTTATATTTAAGAGATTTATTAATAATTATTAGAAATAAAGGGATAAAAGGGATACAAAATAAAACCAAGTACCTGTGGCTAATCAGTCTATTAAAACCCCAGCCCTTACCATCCTTGGCAAGAAGCCAAAGAGAGCTCAAGCTAGCCAACCCACTGGCTAATATCCCCTATCTACAGAAAGTATGTAAAGATAGGAAGTCAATGTGATCCTGGGAAATGTAGTTTTTTAGGATAACTGATTTTCAATTACACAAGCATAAAATACAAAATTTTTGATAATGAGAAGACATTTATAATTGGTGTTACAACTTCCTCTCCTCATCACTATTATATCCTTCCATGTGAACTTACTGTCAGTTGACCTACTTTTTGTTCTGTACATGGTATTCTGTTGCCATACCATTCCTTAGGTAGTCTAACAGTACCTGATTTTCTCTCTCTCTTACTTTTATGCCCTTTGGAATACATTTGCTTAAACTGAATTAAAAAAAATAACAACAACATGTATTAACCAGCCATTTTGTCAGAGATAGGCTGTATGTTACATAATGTACACAGATTTAGCCTTGGTATCTTGGTGAGTACCTGGGTCAGTCACTCAACTCAGATTCCCAGGTAACTTTATGAAACTATAAGAATATAAAATCACTGTCTATTTAAATGAGAGACAGAGAAGTTGCTGAGTGATATTGATTGAAAGAGTTTCTTCCCTGAGAATTGTATGTACCAAAGAAATAATAGAAGTTGTATAAAATAATTTCAGTTAAATGTAGGAATAAGCAGAGGACTTGAGAGTTTTCTAGTAAAAACTCATCCCATGTTATCTAGGTCAACACATGCTGTGCAATTTGTAAAATTGCTTATTGATGACAGGTAAAAATTACTTGTCTGAGGTCATATAAATAATATCAGTCAGATGAAAGATTTGAACACATCTTCACCTAGTATTAAGGCTATTCACCAGCCATGATGCCTCATTACCTCCAAACAGCTGGTCAAAAGTTGGATCTAATCCCTCATGAGTATTTGTACTTTCTGTGGAAAAAGATTTTTCTTTTAAGGGTAGGTAATTTCTTGTTACAACTACTATTAAGGGCATTTATGTTGAGGCAATCTCTAAATTATAATGACTGATGAAGGCCTGTGAGATATACTATGTTATATTAAATCTATGAAATGACAGGTCATTGGAATATCAAAAGAATACATGTATATATATTTACATGTAAAATACGTCTTACACACATAAATTTCTATATATATGTGTGTATGTGGAAATAAATATACCACTGCATTATCAAATAAATCATTTGATTAAGGCTTTTAAAGAAGAGAACATTTGGCAAATAAAGAATTTGGTGACTGAGTGCCTTCAGCCTAAGTGATTTTTCCATTTGTAAGAAGCATCTCTAAGCAACTCATGTTCAAAAGTACTCTGTACTCTTGAGGTTTTCCCCAAGCTAACAGTGGCTAACCCATCATGCTTCACCAGATGTCTATGATAGGCCCATGATGGTGTGAAATAGAAACCATCTGCTCCCAGCTTGGGATCTGATTATTCAAAAATCCTGGTGTTTTCTCATCCTTTGGAGCTAAGAAAGCTGGTTATCTACATAGTGAGATGGACTGATGGTGCCATCAGCTAGGGAAAGAGGTATCAACCTATGGGAACCAAAAAATGTTGGGAAATAATGAAGTTTCACATTTTGGAGCAAAGGTGCTTGCCACCTCTTGCTTTGTAGGAAGGTGCCCATAGGGCAAAGACATATGAAATGAAATTACTATTGAGCTTAGATATAGAATGTAAACAGAGTACAGTGGGAAGAGCACTAGACAGAATAATATGACAAAATAAGTAATTATGAAAACAGTAAATGGAAAGAACACTAAAATTAAAAAAGAAACATAGAAACTGGAAAATCAATGCTACTTTGATAAATATATATATATATATATATATATATATATATATATAACTTATAAAATAGAGATATGGGAGTTGACTAAGGAAACATATTGTATACATTATTGGATGCAATGGTTATAATGGGAATTTGGGCTTAATAAGTGTCCTTTGTTTCAAAGGAGAAATTTATTCTTTGTTGGAAGGTGGTGAATGGAGCTTTCTTCCCGAAATAATTGTGATATATAACATCAACTGAATAGAGAGAATATGTTAGGTGCTCTGAAAAATACTTTATAAGTATTATGGTATTTAATCAACACAACTGTGGGAAATAAGTTCTGTGTTTATTCCTTTATTACAGTCAAGGAAACTGAGGCTAACAGGTTAAATTACGTGAATATAGTTGTAAATTTGGTATGTGTTTAAAATTTGAAGTCTGGTCTTAATTCTAATATCAGTGCTATATGTGACAGAGAGGAAGAACAATAAGAGAAGGATGGAAGGAAGAAAGGAAGGAAGGAAAAAGAAAGAGAGAAGGGAAGAAGAGAAAGAAGGAGAGAAAGAGAGAAAGAGAGAAAGAGAGAAAGAAAGAAAAAAGAAAGAAAGAAAGAGAGAGAGAGAAAGAAAGAAAGAAAGAAAGAAAGAAAGAAAGAAAGAAAGAAAGAAAGAAAGAAAGAAAGAAAGAAAGAAAGAAAGAAAGAAAGGAAGAAAGAGAGAAATAAAGAGAGAAAGAAAGAAAGGAAGAAAGAGAGAAAGAAAGAAAGAAAGAAAGAAAGAAAGAAAGAAAGAAAGAAAGAAAGAAAGAAGAGAGAAAGAGAGAAAGAAAGAAAGAAAGAAAGAAAGAAAGAAAAAGAGAGAAAGAGAGAAAGAAAGAAAGAAAGAAAGAAAGAGAGAAAGAAAGAAAGGAAGAAAGAGAGAAAGAAAGAAAGAAAGAAAGAAAGAAAGAAAGAAAGAAAAAGAGAGAGAGAGAGAGAAAGAAAGAAAGAGAGAGAGAGAGAGAGAGAGAGAAAGAAAGAAAGAAAGAAAGAAAGAAAGAAAGAAAGAAAGAAAGAAAGAAAGAAAGAAAGAAAGAAAGAAAGAAAGAAAGAAAGAAAGAAAGAAAGAAAGAAAGAAAGAAAGAAAGAAAGAAAGAAAGGAAGGAAGGGAGGAAGGAAGGAAGAAAGGAAGGAAGGGAGGAAGGAAGGAAGGGAGGAAGAAAGGGAGGAAGAAAGGAAGGAAAGAAGGAAGGAAGGAAGGAAGGAAAGAAGGAAGGAAGGAAGGAAGGAAGGAAGGAAGGAAGGAAGGAAGGAAGGAAGGAAGGAAGGAAGGAAGGAAGGAAGGAAGGAAGGAAGGAAGGAAGGAAGGAAGGAAGGAAGGAAGGAAGGAAGGAAGGAAGGAAAAGAAGGAAGGAAGCAAGGATGGAAGGAAGTGAATTCAAAATGACACCATTTAATTCAAACGATTTCACATTTCTCGGCATGCCCTCCACAACTATCTTTTTCTTCTTTCAACTTCCAGTCACATGGATATATATACGAGATTGATCAGTTAACAATATTATTCCCTTTGACTACTACTTTCAGTTTCTTCCTCTGCCATCATCACTAAGCAACATTTTATTTTCCTGCATTATTCACTCCATCCTGGGCCAATATTTAATCCTTATTACTTTCATTTGTGTGTCTCCAGGTCACTTACCCTGTTTTTCAGTATGTTTGGAAGAGCCTTTAACCTTAGCCTTTCCTCCCTCCAGATATTTAGACTTTCTATTACTCTCCTCTGGTAGTGTCTGTGGTCTCTGTCTACAGAGCAATCATGATTATTTATTAAGTGGCCTCTCTTTATTAAGGTCTAAGGACTGAAAGACAAAAATTAAACAAGTCCTGACCTTCAGAACTTTACAATTCATCCTGAAGGAAGTATAATTTATCTCAAACACACATGAGTGATCATAACATAGTCACTCCCTAATACAAATCACCAAAGTCACACTCACATTCATACACATCTAGATTTTCTTTAGGGTCCAGATTTTCTGATTTGTCGCTTGTTCAAATGGATTCATTTCATTCCATAACAGCTGATGTGATGAATAATTTTTGTGCTCATCTCTGAATTTTCTTGATGTTTGTATGGAGTTGTTTTTCATGATAAAAGCTTATTGCTTCTTTTGGTGTTTGTTTGCCTGACAAAAGCTTCATATTCCTTCAGGGGAGAAAGTTGGAGTCAGGAGCAGTGGAAAGATAGGAAGCACCCTGACAGGTTGATGCCTCACCAGGAGCCCTGTTTCTCCTTCATCCTGTGTCTTTGTGGTTGCCCCAAGGAAATGGCACTGTGGTAGCAATTCATGGGCTGTCTCTTAAGTGTCAGAGTTGATTTTGCCTAAGGGAAACAGAATAAAATGCTGTAGAATGATAACCATCAAGAGCATCTTAATGGGATGTGTATTTGATCACATGCCAGAGGTCCTGAGCTTTATTTCTAACCCTTTCACTACATAAGCTTTTGACCTTGGGCTACTTCCTTCTCTCTGATTACATTTCTCTCATATTTAAAACATGGAGCTTGTATGAGATTAGTTCAAAGGCCCCTCTGAGCTCCAAATTCTATAGTCATAGGGCCATAGAATTAGTGCTAGGAAGCACCTTTTAGGCCTTCTAGTTCAAATGCTTCATTTTCTTATAAGGGAACTGAGGGCAAGATGCTATATAACTTGCCCGATTTGTAAGTGGTAGACCTCGGACTGAAAGTCAGATCTTCTGATTCCACATTCAATGTTCTTTCCATTCCATTTTTTTCTGATTTTTAAATCTCTCCCAGTTCTCACATTATAATAATAATAGCTAGTATTTATATGGCACTTACTATGTGTCAAACACTGCGCTATCCAGTTTACAATTGATACAATTGATTACAAATTACATTTGATCCTGAAAACAACCTTCCGGGGTGAGTACAAATTCTTTCATTCTCAGTATACTAATTGGTAAATTGTCAGTTAAATAGAATACATTTTCCTGAATTTCTTTCAGGTAGTAATCATTTGCAGTGAATGTTAATTAGAATGTTAATTAGGCCAGCAAAATTTCTTAGAGGCTACAGGAACTTTTGATACTGTCTGAAAGGTTTATATAGCATGGACTCAGCTCCCAGAGTATTTCTTTAAAGGTTGGGCTCTCAGGATTTTCAAGGTAGTTATGTGGTCTGATAATAAGTTCACTGCATTGGCTCCCCATTTCCTCTACCCTTCCCATTCTTGGCCTTATTTTATATCTAATATTTTATTAAAATAAATCAGAGAACAGGACCTTTTCTGCTTCTTCCACATCCTATGTGCTATGCATTGCCCAAAGCTACAGCTGTTGTTTATAAATCCTTAGATAAGTAGGTAATGAAGGATTTCATTTCTAAGCCACTCCATTCTGCCCACTCTCCACCTCTAGTGAGTATGAATTCTGAGACACAAAACCAAGCAAACAACCTGAAAAGTCGCATACAATAATAATGAATGAGACTCACTCCTACTGTAAAATCATCCCCATTTAGGAGGATTCTCAGATAATCCCAAGTAAATAAGCAATAGATTTAAGGGCAGAAAGTGCAAGGTTAACCTATGCTGTGGAAGCAAAAGAATGAGGTTTCTGCCACTTCCTTCAGGGATGGATTGTTTCTCTAGCTCTAAAAAGCTAAAATATTAAAAACCTAAGAATTCTTTCACTTCATTCAGTAAACAGTTGGGGATCCCAGAGAGAACAGTCTCATGGAGAAGAGGTTAGTAGGGTAAAGCAGTGGAACAAAAAACAGTCAATTTTTTTGTAAAATAAAAAATTCTATTTCAACTCCATGTGGATTATGAGAAAGGTTGGCCTGGGAGAAAAGTGATTCACTAGCAGTATCCTGTGGGTATCTAAGTTGACTGGCACAGTGGAAGAAACACTGGACTTCAAGTCATGGGACTCAGATTGAAATGTCCTTCTAATCCTTAATGACAGTGTGACTTTTTACAAGTCACCACCTCCATAGACCTCAATTTCCCCATCTGCAATATTAGGATTTGTACCAGATGGCATCAAAATTCTCTTCTTGCTCTTTTTTCAATAGTCTGATCATCATAGTCAGTGTTTTTATATTTGATGGAATTTGTCTTGAAGTTTAGGTTGACTGAGTGAAAATAAATGATTATAAGTATCATATTCTATGGTTAAAACTCTCTCTTTTTTACTTTTCAGTTTGGCTTATACTTTGAACATTCTTGAAAAAATATTTATTCTAATTTTCTCTATTTACTTAAAGAAAATAATTTCATTCACAAAATCACAAAATAATAGACTCAGAAGAGAAGAAGAGAACTCAAAAACTATCCCATCCAATATATTTATTGCCCAACAGAGAAAGACTGAGATGCAAGTAATGAGACAAAGAGATGAGCTTGGGTTCACAAAGGAACATTTGGAGGAAAAATCTCTGCAAGGTATGATTTATATAAATGGTAATCATCGTCAGGGTATTTGTGTTGATAAAAATAACTTAAGTTTGAAATTTAATGTTGTTATTATGAGTTCATAATCCAATAATAGCAATTTGAGAGCTAAGATGGTGGAGGATTGTCCTAAAATTATGCAACTTGTTCAAGATATCACATAGGGAGTCATTCTCAGCATCTGCATCAAGATTCTGTTGGTAATTGAGTCTCTCTTAGATTTCCCTTTCTGACAGGAAAAAAATATAAATCACCATTTCCCATAATATGGGTTAGACCTGTAATTCCTGATTATCCCTACCAGAAGTATTGGTATATTGATTTTGTGGAGAGACATTCCAGAAATCTATAAAGCTGTGGATTATCTCTTAATTATTAGAATAAACCTAGATGATCTTTTAGATCTTTTCTATGTTTCAACTCTGATCATCTAAAGGCCAGCAAAGGTGTCCCAGGCACTTCATTGTCTCATCATGTCTTTGACAGAGTTTCCAGCCACTTCAAGGCATAAAAAGATCTGCTGACATAGAGTCCAAGATTCTCACACTTGTTGGGTGCCTAAGACCCTACTCCTTTGTTGGCAAACCTTTTAGAGACAGAATATCCAAACTGTACCATCACACTGAATGTGAATTGCCTGCTTACCCCAGAAAGGGGAGAAAGGAAGTGTTCCCACTGGGCTGCTGGGAAGAGTATCAGGTGATATGAAAAATGTTTTCAGGTGTGGTGGAGAGGGGGAAGGGAGCAGCCCCCTCTGGCATATGTGCTGTAGTTTCACCAACACTGCCCTACTCAATTGACCTAAGCAGTTTCCAAAAGGAACAGGTGGCCAAGTCTGCCAAAGATTAAGCAAGATGTCACCGTGACAGTCCTGATTTATTTTCTATTCTCTACCTAAGAAAAATAGTTTTATTAACTTATCAGTGTCTCAGTTCACCCTAAAAGGAAACATGAACTAAGAAGATGTTGATG
Source organism: Monodelphis domestica (assembly GCF_027887165.1). NCBI lineage: Eukaryota > Metazoa > Chordata > Mammalia > Didelphimorphia > Didelphidae > Monodelphis > Monodelphis domestica. The sequence continues at coordinate 745,027,333 of NC_077227.1, read as the reverse complement.
TCATGTCCACCATTAACAAACACCTTTCTGTTTTGTATTTGCAATCTCATTGTGGCCACTACCCCCAGCAGTACAAATCCCAACCCATTCATATTGTTTCATCCTTTGGGAATCATACTTTTTTTATCACGTGCCTATCTTAGAAGATCAATTTAATATCAGAGAACTAACACTGGAAGGCATTTCCTTTACTCCCCCTTCATTACTGAAACACCATGTTTTTCTCTCATTTCTTCTGTAGCAACCTGTCTTTCATGTACCCTCTTGAATACAAATCATCATTGTTAATGAGCTGTAGGCCATTTCTCCAGCATTCATTTTTACTTTTGTTTCTTGGCAAATGTTTCTTCTGAGATATTGGTGTTCCAGGAGACTTAGAAGTCATAAAACAACAGCAGGAAAATGTAGGTGCCAATTTACTCCTTACTGATCTCTGATTTAAAGAGATTTCTCTTCACAGAGTTTTCCCTGAAGCACAATAAAAACATTAACTTTGTTGTCTTACTAGAGTCTTCTATTAGCAACACAGTTGCTTAATTTGTATTATTATTATTTCAAAGAAATTCATTAAAACTCCATGCATCCCATTTTCCTCATGTTCAAAATTGATGTACAGAACCTCTTAGGTACCTTCTAGGTCTAGGTATAGGTGTCAGTTTGGGCTAGTAAAATATATTACCCCTAGACCTTAGATTCTTTATTTCCAAAAATATGGAGTCAGTCCATATGTCCTTTCCAGCTTAAGATTGTTGACCCTATGTGTTACCTTGTGCTATCCACTTCCCGCAGTCTCAATTTATTTAGCCTCACAAACTAGATGCCTTCTGACGTCCCTTGAAGCTCTTGTGTGTGTGTGTGTGTGTGTGTGTGTGTGTGTGTGTATGTGTGTGTGTGCACCTATGATTGGAGGACAAGTTCCTGGGGGGGTGGGGAATATTTGCTCTGTTTCCTGCTAGGAGAATAATCCAAATTAGTCCAAAATCAGATCTAGCAAAGATATACTAATCACACACACACACACATCACTAGGTAATCAACCTGGGCAGTTTATCACCCACCCACTGGAGAGTTTAGTGTTATTAGCTAATTAAAGGGAGGATCTGAACTCTTTTATATATTACACTTAATGAGATAGATAATCACAGTCTAGTTACCCTGATAGGCGATTTGTAAAGCCATGCCATTTGGTTGTAATTTTTCAACTGATTAGAGCTTAATTCCTCTTGTAAATTTGCTGTAAGTTCCAAAGAGGCCAAGGAAGAGGGGCTGGGTTTATGCTACAGTAACATTTGTCTGGTGCAGTTTCCTCCCGGCCTGAAGAGAAAGAAATAACACATCTGGGCAGACATCCAGCTATATTACTGTCACATCGAGATCCAGCTGAGGGGAAAAAAGACACAGATCCATTGATAGTATCTGAAATGAGAGCAACTAAAAGACTACAACCAGAGAGATTCTCAGCTTTAAAAACGGTTCCACTCTATTGTTGCCTTGCTGCAGACTTTATGGGATGGTAGGCAATATGTTTCAATCCCTTACCTATAAAATTAAAGTGGACCAGCTTCTACCTGGACATATTTTGAGCAATTTCCTTTGTAGCCAGCCTTTAAATATACTCCTTTGCATTTCCTCTTCTCCTCCTTTCCCACCTTCCCACCCCACTGCCTCTCAACTCAGTGTACCTCCTTATAACATGCATCACTCATTTTCAAACTAAAATTTGCCACCATCCCACAGACCTGCTGTTCTCCCTCTCCACGCTGATTCTCATAAATTACCAACACCGAAAATGTAAAGTGCTGGAGCTGAGGTTAGAGAGAACATCCTACAGTTTGTAGGAATGAAGAGAAGGAAGGTACCAGGAGGAAGCCAACATCCCTAGCAACTGTGCATTCCACTACTGAGTGTCCTGTTCTTCACTGGAGAATTCAGCACCACCACAAAAGGACAGCGGTCATGCCTTCCAGAGTTAAAAACAATAAAACCATCATATATAATGCAGGACACATGGAGCTACACTGATGTATTCCAACTGTGATTTCCCAGTTGTCCATATGCTGACAGGCTCCAAATATGTATGAATACTAATGTATGTACCCAGAGCATATGTGATCACAGGATGTACTTAGATTGAGCTATTAATTATAGCTAATAAGTAGAGTTCCATAAAGCACCTTTGCAAGGGATTTATAGGAGGACCTTGGTAATAATCCAATATGAAAAAGAAGACAATTCCCAGTTGATAGATGTCATAGACCTATGGAAATACTAACTTAGGAGGAATAGCAATCAACAAGTTTTTATTGAGAATGGGATCATAATCTCTGATGATATTTTAATGTGATATCAGGAACTCCTCCTTCTCATTCAGTCCAATACCCTGCCCTCTTGTATATAAAGTAAATATATTAAGAAGGCATTTATAACACCAGAGTACTTTAAATGAGGTTCCCCACCACAGAGTATCTTGGTAGAGAAAATGCTACATCTCATTTCCTTTTAAGGGTATGTCTTCCAAAGACAGCTTAGGAATGTCTAATAGGCAAGATGATAGCAAGGGTCATTTATGGTCATTTATGCTTGAGAGGTGGATGTTTATATAATTTACACACTTACATGTATGTATGCATATATATGTAAATGTAACATATCTACAACAACTATTTAGCAAGCATCATCCCTTTTCCTTTACTCTCTCTATAGATATATATATATATATATAGATGTACTTTATCTATCTATATGTATATAAATAGAAGCATTTAAATTGATATCTATATATCTATATATTTATTATTGAAGTATTTCACAAATATCATCTTATCTCTCTCTCCCTCTCTCTCTCTCCCTCTCTCTCTCTCTCTCTCTCTCTCTCTCTCTCTCTCTCTCTCTATCACTTACTCTATCCTCTGCTACAGTGCCACTTCTTTTGTGACCTTTCCTGATTTACCCAGTTGTTGGAGATAGAAGGTTGTCTGATTGACAGAGAGATTCAGTGATTTTCATATGATCACCGAGCTAGGTTTTTAAAAGCCAGGTGTGAACCAGGTCTCCCTGACTTTACATAGTAATAGGAAGACAACATTTGCAAAAGAACTGTGTAATGTAAACTTTAGAGTGATTGACAGGAGCATTGTAAGGCTAAGACCCCAGAGAAAGGAATCCATTGTCTACAAAACCCTGTTGCTCCTAAAATTGTTCTCAACTGTTTCTTAGTGGTAGGAACACTTAAATTTTGTATATTTTCAATTCATTTCTGAGAAATAGAGTGGGTACCAGCAGTCAGGATAAACCCCAAATATTCTACTTTAGGGAGACACCACTGAACTTTATCTTTTGAGATATCTTATTTCCTCTTTGTGTAATTCCAAAAGAAGGTGTTTATTATCTTCCTGACATGCTTCTGCATCTGTTGAAGCCAAGAGTAGATCATCTACAAATTTGATTAATTTGCTGTTTTTAAATGTTATATTATCTGAGTCTTGGCTCAAAATCTGTGCAAACAAACTCGGGCTTTCCATGAACCCTTGTGGCAGCTCACTCCATGTTTCCAGTGAGCCCTTCCAGGTGAAAGCAAAGCTATTCCTGGAGTTCTCATGTGCGGGTATGGAAAAGAAGGCTGAGCACAAGTCTACTACTATAAAACATGTAGCTGTGCTAGGATTGAATGTAGTAAATAATAGTTTTTATGTTGGAAACTACAAAGTTTCTCTTTATAACATGATTATTCACAGCCCTCAAATCCTGTACAAATCTATAGAGGTGCTTGCCATTGGGCCCCCTTTTTGTTTTTTAATGGGTAGGATGGACATATTAATTAATGAGTTTATTATTGGGGTAATACCCTCAATTGCCTCTTTTGAGAGGGGATACTGAGGAATGCAAGGAATCTAAGATTTAGGGATAATATATTTTATTTATTTTAGAGTTCAAATTAGTGGCCTTTAAGAGTATAGTGTTGGAATATAAAGGAGAAAGGAATCAGCTACAACTCCAAGAAGGCTCAGCCAAGATGCCTGAACCTGAACTAGCTACTCAGTTTCTCCCAGTATAGTATCAAGGGAAAAATCACCACCAAACTGGACAATAGCTTCAGCCACGCCAAGATGCCGGAAATATTCAGTACACTGCCAGCCAGAGCCACCTCTCTGGGGAAAAAGCTCAAAAGGTCCCAGAGAGAGCCAGTGAGCCAAATGTATAGACCTTTTACTCTTTTGTCCCCTCCTCTAAATGCCCATTCTTTAGTTCTCATCTTCTTTGATTAGATCATATCTTTAGAGTTACTTAACACTTCTTTGTTAAGTTCATCTTTTTTGAGTTACTTAACCTTTTTGTGATTAATTTAACCTTTATAGTTACTTAACACCTTTTTGTATTAAGATCTTAAAATAGACTTAGCTTAAAGTTCTAGCTTCACTATAAATTAAGAACTAAGTAACTTCATTGTTCAATCAGGAGATTACAACTTTATCTTCACCATAAAGTAAGATCTAAGTAGGATGGAGTAATTTAAAGTTCACAACATGTGACAGAGAGTCACATGGGAGTCTAAGGTTCAAGATCTGGGTCTTTACTCTTCTGAGGTCCCAACAGTCTTGGGACCTTCTCTCCTGAAGGATCTTGTGATTGGAGGTTTGACAACAGGTTTTTGGCTTTTGGTGAGACCAGCTGAAGAGAGGATTCTTTTGAACTGGCTCCTGGGAGCTAGAAAAGAGGACTGAAGACCCACTTCTCCTGTGGACCTGCTTTGGACAGTTTTCATCTGAAGATCCTGGCCCATTTGATTGGACTCCACTTGTGAGATTTGGTGTTGGGGAAACTTATTGTTTTAGCTTAGGTAAGTTAGGTTAAGAAAGCTCTACAGAAATTAGGGTTTAAGATTAATGGTAATAATTCTCCTTACCCCCTTTCCTTCTTCCCTTTCTAAAAAATAAACCTGATTTTTATGTTTCCTTCTTGTTCATTTCCATACCAAATCACTCTATTACAACATTCAACACTCTTTCCAGTGTGGCAGACTGAATATCATTCAGTAATATAAAGATAAATAGTAATGCCTTAGTGTAAAAAAAGGAATAATAAATTATTGCATATAAAATTAATATTTTTGTTTCCCCACATGTTTTTTAGGTTTGTATTTTAGATAGATGGCAATAATTCTTAAAACTGTGACTTAGTCATTTGAATAAATCCAAACAATATTTAAAGTCCCTTCCCATCTCTGAGTCTAATTGTTCTTTGACTATTCTTGCTTATTAAAGGAAAAAAATACAATGGGCAGAAAAGAAGGGAGGAGAACATTAACTCCTTTTTTTATTCAAGGAAAGACTATATGGACACTGGTCAAGCATGGACAGCACTCATTCTTTTAAAGTATGATCTGGGTCAGATGACCACCATGCTCCCTTCCAATTATAAAATAAATGCTGTGATTTTGTGATTTTAAAGAGAGGAGGAGGAGGAGATCATGAAAAAGGAGATGATTATGATGACATAATTATAGCAATGGTATTAATGATAGAGTTGATGAATTTTGGAAGATCTTATTTACACCAGACCTTAATTAGAGTTTCAACACATTATGAGGGTAAATTAGTTTTTTTGAATTATATGCAATCAGAATATGAGCTCTAGACAAATCTTCCACATAGTAAAAGCTCCAAGTTAAAAATAACTGGATCTTCTGCTTCTTGCATTCCTACCTTATTTTGAAGGTCATCACCTACCTATGATCTTTGCAATGAAGCTTTTGACTCCCCCTTGGAAATTGCCTTGTATTCATTTTGTTTGTACTCATATATGCAATTTTCCCTTCAATAAGATGTATTTGCCTTTAGAGGAGGGAAGTTTTGTTTGGGAAAGTCTATCCCCAATGCTAAGAACCAAATGACATACATCATAGGTCTTTAATGAAGGCATTTTAACTCAATGATACATCACCCTTACAAAGTTGAGAGAATCCCATCACTAGGTTAGCCACAGAGTGATGACTCTCTAAGAACAAGCAACTCTTCAAGACTATCAATCAAGATATACTATTCATATCATCAAAAAAGAGGTCTCAAACAGGTGAAATTCCAAATACCTCAAGTAATTAAATCATATGTGTTTCATGATTTAACCCTGATGGGGATATCCTAGTGGAAAGACTCCTTTCCCCTTTTGTTACTGGTGCTTACTCATAGCCTTATAACATTTTCTGAGGTCCCAGGAAATAGCATGACTTGCTCAGGATTTTATAGGCAGTATGTGTCAGAGGAAAATTTAAGTCTTTACTCCAAGAATAATACTCTATAGAGAAATAAGCATGTTGTCTCTTATCATAAGTAATAGCATTAGCTTCAACATCATCATTATAAAGGAATATTGAGATAGTATAACATAATGGAAATACATTTGGCTTTCGAGCCAAGGGTTCCTGGGCACATATCCTGCCTCTAATAATGACTAGCTATCACCCTTGGCAAGCCATTTCTTCTTTGTGTTGCTCTGAGAAACTCTAAGACACAGATGAAGTGATGTTAGGCAATGTGTCCTCATTTAACCATTCCCTATACCCATGCAATCACAGGTCTATCTTTTCCCTTGTCTTTATTAACAGAACCAGCAAACTAGCATTTGATTTTCTCAGAAAAACGAAAGTTATGGTTTATCTTGATTCGTTTAGATGGTGTATAATTGCTTTTATCAGGAAGAGCCTCAACCATTCTCCTAAAAGAAGGCATACAGTCTGTGATTCTGCAGCTAGTCAAATGATCAGTGTCTTATTCCAGAAGTAATACAAAATTTCCTTCCAAATGAATGTGTGATATCACCATGCTTATATGAGATAAACAAATGAATCAAAATGATGGTTATTGCATAGATAATGGGGGCTTTTTATTTTTTATTATTGATTAAGAAGAGTAATGATTCTGATTAGATGAGATTTGGGGGGCTAGAAGGGCTCTTGGAGACCATCTAATCCAATTATTTCAATCTACAAAGGAAGAAATTGAGAGACGACTTGCTTAAAACCAATCAGGTTAATAAATGGCATTGTTAATATCTGAATGCATGTCTAACATCAATGGAAGCAATGCTTTTTCTGCTGTACCAGGAAATTTTCCATAGGTAAAGAAAAGGCAGAAATGAAGCCCAGTTGAAGGTTTTTTTTTTTTCCCTCCCCATCCTCTTTCTAGATGATGTTTTAATAATTTTCCACATGTGTACAAGAGAAAAAAAAAGAGAACTGAATGTACTGAGTCAGGAAATAAATTACCAATTACCTACTGAAAAGCTTCATGTTGAAGTTGCCTAAATTGTTGTCAAACCCCACCGCAGAGTTGCGTAATTAAGATGACTTATTAACGTAGATGAAAGTGGAGTCATTGCCCTGGCTATTCCAAACTCGAGTTATGGCCGCTGAAATGAATTGCCTGCCTGCACATGTTCTATCTGAGCATGGAAGCTCTTGACACAGTGATCAGCCCAGCCAAGACTCTAATCAACCTAATTAAGAAGCAATGGTATGAGGGCATGCAGAGCCTGAGTGGAATGAACATTTCTTTCTGAAAGGAGGTAAGGAAAAAATATGGGTTTACAAAAACACTTCAACCATGAAAAATTGAATTTATTTAGATCCTCAACGGAAGATGATCACTAGCCGTGTTTGTGCCAAAGGAAACGATTGCTATTTAACAACTCGATACAACACGCACCCACTCATGGATAAATACGTTCAGGATGCTGCCCACAGCCACGTTGGGAATACGCAAGCATAACCATAGCAGTGAGGAGTCTGAGTGTATCATGAAATCAGGGGAAGGGAAGTCTGAGAAAAGATGTGAGAACTATCTTGCTCTGTAGGAAGATATCCACGTAGAAGAAAGAATTGGGTGACAATTGAGCAGACCACTAGGCTGAGAATCAAAAAATATGGACTGTAGTTAGGATTTTGTCCTCAGTTCCTGATTGATTTGGGGATAAATTTATAAATTCTTTAGCAATCAGATTCTATTTCTCTAATATGAGATTATCTTCACTTATTTTTTTCTTCTTTTCTTTTTTTTTAACTTTTAAGCTTTTAATTTATTTGGTCATTTCCCAATGTTATTCATTAGAAACAAAGATCACCAGTTTTTTTCTCCCCCCTTCCCCTACCCCTCCCATTGGTGATGCGCGATTCCTCTGGGTATCACATGCTTCCTCAATCTGAGCCCATTTCCATGCTATTGGTTTCCATAGTAGGGTGTTCATTCAGAGTCTCTCTTCCTTCATATCCCCCCCACCCCTGTAATTGAGCTGTTGTCCTTCCTCCATGTTTTTACTCCTGCCATTTGTCCTCTGCTTGTGGGTAGTGTTTTTTTCAACTAGATCCCTGCAGGTTGTTCAGGGACATTGCATTGACACTAATAGAGAAGTCCATTACTACTCCATTGAACCACAGTGTATCAGTCTCTGTACAACGTTCTCCTGGTTCTGCTCCTCTCACTCTGCATCAATTCCTGGAGGTTGTTCCAGTCTCCATGGAACTCCTCCACTTTATTAATCCTTTTAGCACAATAGTATTCCATCAGCAACATATACCAGAATTTATTCAGCCATTCCCCAATTGAAGGGCATTCCCTCATTTTCCAATTTTTTGCCACTACAAAGAGCGCAGCTATGAATATTCTTGTACAAGTCTTTTTACTTATTGTCTCTTTGGGGTACAAACCCAGCAGTGCTATGGCTGGATCAAAGGGCAGACAGTCTTTTATCACCCTTTGGGCATAGTTCTAAATTGCCCTCCACAATGGTTGGATCTTTTCATAACTCCACCAGCAATGAATTAATGTCCCTACTGTGGCAAACCACATCCCCTCCAGCGTTTATTACATTCCTTCACTGTCATGTTAGCCAGTCTGCTGGGTGTGAGGTGATACCTCAGAGTTGTTTTGATTTGCATCTCTCTGATTATAAGAGATTTAGGACACTTTTTCATGTGCTTATTAATGGTATTGATTTCTTTGGCTGAGAACTGCCTATCCATTTCCCTTGCTCATTTATCAATTGGAGAATGGCTTGATTTTTTATACAATTGCTTTAGCGCTTTATAAATTTGAGTAATTAGACCTTTTTCAGAGGTTTTTGTTATGAACATTGTTTCCCAATTTGTTGTTTCCCTTCTAATTTTGGTTAAATTGGTTTCATTTGTACAAAAACTTTTTTAATTTGATGTAATCAAAATTATTTATTTTATATTTTGTGACTCTTTGTATGTCTTGCTTGATTTTAAAGTTTTTCCCTTCCCAAAGGTCTGACATTTATACTCTTCTGTGTTCACCTAATTTACCTATAGTTTCCTTCTTTATATTAGCCTCACTTATTTTTAATATTCCTTCAAAATATCAATTTTATGACTTGACAAATATGGATATGCATATTCTCCTAGTTCTGATACATCTATGTCTAGTACCCTGTCTAGCATATAGAATATAGATAATATATATGAATTGTTTGATTAATCTATTTGTAATAATGCATGGGATAAAGGGTATCCATTGTTTGAGAAGGGTTTATTAAATGGTTATAGAGCATATTACTGAAAGTGGGATTTTTCCAAAGTGTTCATTTGATTTGGGAATATAAATTAGATGACATGTTTATCCATTGAAAATCATCCAACACCAAGATCACTGAGAGTGTAAGAAAACCAAACTTTTCATTTTCATATCTCAAGGGAGGGAGGTGATAATGAACACTTACTTCTGTCCTTTGCCCCATGTATCTGTTTGTATTTCTCCACCCGTCAAATCACTCTTCATTGGCTTAGACTTACTGCTCAGTTCATCTAATATGAATGAAAATGCTCCATGAATCCTAAAGTTTCTATAAATTTCAGTTCTTGCTATTGTTATCATGCTTTGCCCTGATGCCCTTTATGTGATTCAAAGAATCATCTTTGTCTGTATCACGTATTAGAAAAAGCATTTAATTTCTAGTATGATATTGGACATCATCAAGTAGTCTGAAATCTCACCCCCTCCACACACATTCTTTAGTTTCATTGAGCCTGGGGGGTAGGGTAGGGAGGTGAATCTCTGGTAAACTCTACTTCCTCAAATCCTCTGGGAGAGTGATACCAAGAGAAGATCAGTAAGTTCCATAAAAAGAACAGTTAGAGATATATTACCTACATACCTCTCCATTATCCACTGCCCTACCATGTCTCTTTCATTCTATCCAAAGTATAGAGTCATTCCATGAAGATCGAGAATATCTATCACCAATATACTTCCTGGTATTATAATTGGTAAGAGCATGTATAGCTAGGTGGCTCAGTGGATAGAAAACCATGCTTGGAAACAAGATATCCTGGGTTCAAATGTGGCCCTAGATGCTTCCTATCTGTGTGACTCTGGGCAAATCACTTAAATCAAATTTTCCCCTTACCTCTCTTCTGCCTTGGAACTGATACTTAGGGTTGATTCTAAGTCAGGCATTATGGGTTTTTAAACCATAATGAAGTTGATTATCCAAGTGGGGTTTCATCTGCAACACAACAGGAACCCAGAGAAAATTATTTGAAGAAATAAATATTAGGGTATGATGAAAAGAGATTAGATCTTAAAAGTAACAGAGGCCTGTTTAATTACAGCAATTTTTTTGGTTTATATATATATATATATATATATATATATATATATATACACAATTTTTTTTGCTGGAATGATCATGAGCAAGTCATTTCAGTTTTGTTTGCCTCAGTTTCCTCATTGGTAAAAGGGCAAAATTAAGAATATCACTGGGGGGGAGGCAATTGGGTAGCTCAGTGGACTGAGAGTCAGGCCTAGAGACAGGAGGTCCTAAGTTCAAACTGATCTTAGACACTTCCCAGCTGTGTCACTTGACCCCCATTGCCTAGCTTTTATCACTCTTCAGCCTTGGAACCAATACACAGTATTGACTCCAAGACAGAAGATAAGGATTTAAAAATGAATACCAATGCTTTATCTCATGAGATTGTCATAAAGTTGAAATGATATCAAATATATTTGCAAAGAGATATGCTCATTTTGATTTTATGTCTTGTCCTCCCTCATCTACTTTAGAGTAGAAATCAGTCTCAGAGTGTTTCTAGTCCAGCTGTCTCATGTTATTAATGAAGAAAAAGAGGCCTAGGAAAGTGAAATGACTTGCACAAGGCCATTATGGTTTTCAAGGTCACAGTTAAGATCTGAATCAAAGCCCTCTGACTCTAGAGCTTCCTTCCATTCATTCCTTTTTTAATCATGCTACCAGTAGGGTCCAAGGTAACTTTTTTAGATCCCTCTTCAGCTAGTGACTCAATGAAAGAATGGATAATGTCTTATCAAAATGCTTCCATTTCAAAGTCTCACCAAATTGCTCTGAATATGGTAAATGTATATAATAAGCAGTTTGTTGAATTGATAAGAAAACATTGGAGATAATTCAGTCAACTATATAAAAATAGAGGGGCTCCTAGGTCACTTGGTGGATTGAGAACTAAGGCTAGAGACAGAAGATCCTGGGTTCAAATCTGACCTCAGATACTTCCTAGCTGTGTCACCCTGGGCAACTAATTAAATTCTCATTGCCTAGCCCATGCCGCTCTTCTGCCTTAGCATCAATACACATTATTCATTCTAGGACAGTGGTTCTCAACTTCTCAATTTGTAGCAATGAGAATACATAATGCATATCAGGTATTTACATTCCAAATCATAACTGTAGAAAAATTACAGTTTTGAAGAAGCCACCAAAATAATTTTTTAGTTTCAGGTCACTGCAACATGAAGAACTGTATTGCGGGGTCATGGCATTAGAAAGGTTGAGAACCACTCTTCTAAGACATAAGGCAGAGGTTTTAAAAAAAAGAAAGCAGAAATTTTCTTAAGAATAGAACAAGAACAAGAACAAAATTGAAGGTTCAATAAATTGACCCAGAATAGTTCCCATAGCAGAATTCCATAACTGGAAGCAAGAAGATGGGATGAATAATAAAGTAGAACTAATGTGAATTTATCCTTCACCCTGGAATGATGGGAAGTGGTTCCAAAAAGGGATATAAAAATGTAATAAGACTTTAAAGCAAAATCCAGATGTGCCTGTAGAGAAAAACTTTATATAGTATTGAGATAATGGACAAAGGCAATCTTATGGAATATATAATTTATTGTCTTAATCTCCTCCTACACACATGCACAAGCAGCTTCATATTTACATCGAGATCACTGTTTTGTGCAAGGCACAGTGTTATCAAAGATAACCCCAATTAAATAGATACTGATGATCTCCCAGTGGTAATTACCTGCAGCTGCTGCCTTCCTCTTCCCTCTGCTCAGCCATTCTATTAAATGTTCTGTGGTAACCATGAAAACATAACTGGTCAGGACTGGAAGTACCAAAGAAATAGCCATTGGATTAAATCATCTGCCTTGCCATCATTCCTTCTGGATTCCCAGGATTGCAACTACTCTGCTGCTACACACCCAAAGAACAATAAGCTTTTCCAGTTATACTGAAGCTTATTTTTTATGTCTTGTCCTTCATTAGACAGTGAGTTCCTTGAGAAAGCAGTCTTGTATTTCTCTTTGAATCTTTCAGACTTAAGATGATGCTCAACACTTCATTGTGGTTATTCATTCCTTTTATCCAACTCTTATTTGGAAAACCCATTTGGGGTTTTCTTGGCAAATATACTAGAATATTTTTGCCATTTCCTTCTCCAGCTCATTCTTTCAGATAAGGAAAATGAGGCAAACACTGCAAAATGCTTTGCCCACATTGCTATTAAGTTACTGAGGTCAGATTTGAACTCAGGTCCTTCTCTCCACTCTATTTACTCTACCACCTATTTGCTCCACATAGCAAGAACTTAAGAAATAAACACATTTCCTTGCTATTATATAGTTGACTAAACAATTTTCATTAGATAATTTCAAGATAACCTGTGGGCCACTCCTAAGATGAAGGTGGTTTCACCTATTTATTCTGTATGAGCATCAACTTTAGGATTCCAAATATATAACCTGAAAAATATTCAAGGTAAGGAATGATTTAAGAGTGTTTGGCCAATTGAAAGGTTGTCATAGAAAAGGGATTTGATTTTATCTGAGAGGAAATAATCATGACTAGTGGGTAGGAGTCACAAAGAGGTACATTTAATGAAGTCAAGTGAAAATGGCAATTTCCTGATACTCAGCTATTTCTCAAAATAAAATGACCTCCCTGAGTTGGTCAAAGAGTTGGGAGTTAAGGTGGGACATGTGTTCTGTATATTTCTAAAAGAGATACTCATGCAAGTCTGATTAGATTACTCCTGTGGTCTCTTTGTACCTAGGGATTCTGTTTTTCTGTCATACATCATACCTCACATAAGTTTGATGAGTACCAAATGAGACAAGGAATATAGAGTACCTTGAAAATATGAGATGCTATAGAGATAACAGCTATTGCTATTATCTCCATAAGCGATGTCAATTTCTGTGTTTGGGTGAGTCTATCATACAGGAGAAATTAACTCTCATTGGTCTCTCCTCAGGCTCAAAACACACTGATCTATAGTGTGAAGAGTTGGGAGTGGATACTCTCAAAAATCCATTCTAATTCTGGTGCTCTAAGACTCTCTAGTCCTGAGTTGGCAAACTTAGCATGTGCCCCAGGGTGGTAGGGGGTGTTTCTAGGCAAGTAGAATAATTGGAATAAAATAGAACCCCAGCCAGGAGAAAATGACAGATGGTCCTTCAGAATGCTGCCTTTGAAACCATCCAAATTGTACTAAACTTGGCCTGTATCTGATCATTATTATTCTGAGACTTTATTTCTTTTTTTTTTCTTATAATCCAAATAATCTCTATTACTAAAATTGAGTCTGTCCTCCATAAATAGATAGGATGTGGGATATGTATGGTCACAAAAATAACTCCTGTACAATATTCATGGGAAAGGGACTTGATTCATTGCCTGGTGTCACAGTCTCCTCTCCAATACTCCATCTCCCACCCATCCCCAACCTATTTGCAATAAATTCCAAATACTGCACACACACATATTGCTATATATTTCTATATGTACATACACATGAACATATATGTATACTCACATGTATGTGTACACACATATGTTAATGTGAACATATTCATGTTTATGTGTATACACATGTGCAAATGAATTACAGCTAGGGAGAATGTGATCAGACTGAATGAAAAAAAATAGTTTAAACTTTCATGAAACATTGGATTTGGAATGGAAAAAAGGACCTAATACCCATTATAATAGCTGACCTTTATATAACACTTTAACAGTGGTAAAACTCTATATCTGTGCAACATATTTGATTTTCAAAATAGCCTTGATGTAGGTGCTCTCATTAATTATCACTCTTTTACAGATGAAGAAACTAATAGAGAGAAAAGTGAAGTGACTTGCAAAATATTGTACAGCTAAAAAGTGTTGGGAGCAGAATTTGATCTCTGTTTTCCATTCTCTAGCTCACATATTCTAGGTACAATTATCCCAGGATAGCTTAACACATTTGAGAACAAATATATTGATGTTTTCAGGAAGACTATTAGCAATGATAATACCTTCACCCAGTTGTTATTGGATGACACTCACATGAACCTATGGAATTAATCTCTGATTCTTAAACACTTTAAGATAAACTATCCATAGGAGAAGGCTGCATTAGAGAGATCATAGTGCCAGAGGAGAGGAAGGGTTGTATTTGAAATATGCTGTAACGGTGAAATTGAAAGGCCTTGATAAGGCTTGGTTTTGGGAGTTGGGAGGTATGATATGTAGTAAGGCATCCAGGATGACTTCTAGATTGTGAGCTGAAAAGATTAGGGGAATGGAATTGTCTTCTAAGATAATGGAAAAGGTAGGAAAGGGGAATAGTTAAGGGGAAAGATAATGAGTTCTTAATTTTTTGGACACTCTACTGGATACTCAATCTGAGATGTCTGAAAGGCAGTTAGGCATGAGAAATTGAAGATCAGTAGGGAGAATAAGGATGCTATTAGAAAATAAGTATTGTTTCATTAGTTTAGGGATAAAAAGTAAAGTGGCTGGCTTGAGAAAGAACTAGTTTGAATCATAGTTGAAAGGGTGTCTTCATTTCATATGTGACAGTTCAAACCATTTTTTCTGTGTCAATTACTCTCTCTGTCAGTTGGGAGTTGGTCTCTGGCAGTTGGCAGAGACACACTCAGAGAGATTCTCTCTCAGGGCTGGAGGAGTCAACATTTTTGCCTCTCTCTCTGGCTGAGGTAAAGATCTGAAGGAACTTAATATTTTCTTTTCCCAACTTGGGAAACACTATTGACTATCTATTGTAGTTTTTATAAATTGGTTTATATCTGAAAAGACCAAAGCAAAACCGGGTCTTTAGTTTGGACTCTTGAGTAACTTGATTCTTGTTGAGACTCAACCAGCTAGAATATGCTATTTTATAACTTGAAGGCAAAATTAAGATTTCTAAGGATAAAAGTAGTCATTTTTATTTAGGTAGTTTTATTTTTTAAATTTTATTTGGATTTATTTAATTTAGATAATTTATATAATTCAGATCAGAAAGGATTAGTGTAGTCTGTGAAACACAGGAGAAGCTGTTCCTTGTGGAACCAGGGAGTTTATTTGGGTGGATTTAGAATCCTTTTGACTTATAAATCCTTTTTTATCCTTATATATTTCAATAAATATTTTATTTTTTAATAAGAGTCTCCTTAGTGTCCTTGCGCCTGACCCTGAAGGGAAGTTCATATTTGACCTTCACTTCATCACTGAAGATACTTTTGATTACCTATATCAAAAGTATCTGAACAGTTTTGAATCTATTTTGAACAGTTTTTCTATTTTATGTAGCTCACCATAATCATTTATTTTTACAGAAGACTGAGGAAGGAAAGGTAAATTTGCAAATCACAAAGATAAAGATTATAATTAAATCCATGGGGACTGCAGAGATCACCATGATGTATCATATATAAAGAATAAAAGGGCCAAGTATAGAAAACTGAAGGATATTTATGATTGAAGGAAATGACCTGAAGGAGAATCCAGGGAAGGAGACAGAGTAAGAATGGTCAAGCTCAGCTACAAGAAAACCAAGAGAAAGGGTTGTTCTAAAATCCTAAGAAGAAATATCAAGGAGGAGGGAGCGACCAACGATATCAAAGGCAGCATAGAGTTTAAGGATAATGATTAAGTAAAGACCTTTGGAATTATTAGCCAAGATATCATTAGGCACTTTCAAGAGAACAGTTTCAGGGAAGTGTTAAAGTTAGAAAACAAATTGCAAAAGGGGTAAGAAGAGAGTGAGATGAAAGTGGAGGCATCCTTTGATGATGGCCCTTTGATGATGACCAGAAGAGATCTAGGAAAATAATTAGTAGGTATAGATGGATCACATAAGTCTTTTGAGTTGTTTTTATTTTTTTACCCCCAGGCAAGGGCATCTTTGTAAGCAGTTGGAAATAAACTAATAGAAGAAAGAGTGAGAATAAGTAAAAGAGTGGGGATGATGAAGTTTGGGGTAATATATTAAAGGAGACAGGCTGGAGTGGGAGTGCTTGAATAAGGACAGAGTTTAGCCTTAGTAAGTTATATGACCACTTCCCTATGTGAGTTGGGGTGATGGAGTTAAAAGTATCTGAAAGCACCTGACTGATAGATGGTGAAGGAGAAGGCAGAGAAGATAGTTCACAGCAAGGTTCTTTATTTTTTTTTTCTGGAAACAATAAGACAAGTCTTTCAGATGAGAGGGTAAGATAAAGGGCACCATGTGAAGTTTAGGTACAGATTAAAAGGTTTGGCAGACCTGCTATTGGGAGTGAAGGAGTGAATTCATATGAGAAGTATAGTAGGTTTGATGAGTGGCTATAAGAGGCAGTTATATCAATGATAATGAGTAGTAAAATGATAGAAACACACTTCAAGAACTGGAAGTAACCATAGGGGTATATGGATTATACATCTAGCAAATGACGAAGGAGAAGTTTGAATTTAGATCTTTGGACTCCAACCTCAATACTCCTTGTAGGAAATTATAATAATTTAGTAAAATTTAAGGAAAGGACTGGCAAATGGTGACAGATTAAAGACAGAGTCTTCCAAATAATGTCTGATATGGCCAATCAGGACAGATTTCTTTTTTGGAGCATGCTACATTTTTTCTTTTTTCATTTCCTTTTAACAAACCTCAAATTGAATTATATTTCCTTATGTATAGTAAAAGGGTGGGAGATTGTAAGTGAAACTTAATTCCTATTAGAGTTTTCTTTCAAGTCTGGCATAAATTGACCATATAACTTTTCAGGTTATACTGCTTATCTGTTGTTCCTTCCATCATTTCTAGAATTCCTTTTTGCATCATTTCTTGAATTCCTTTTTGTGATTAAAAATACTTGAGTTAACCTCTTTCATTTCCTTAGACATTTATTGAGTTCTTCCCAATGTTTCCATTTTGGGGACAGGCTCACACATAGCTCATGCTCAGTTCCCCTCCAGACTCTGCTTCAAAGACATCTGACTTTGACATCATGACCAAAAGACTTCATCACCATTCCCCAACACAGGTTCTTTTCCCACCTTCTCCATCTTTCCAACACTCTTTTAGGTGCTGCTTTCCAAAATTATCTCAGGAATTGCTTTAGGGCACAGACTGTCCTTTTTTTGTAGCATGGACACAAGGCTTAGCACCCTTCCTAGCACATGGTAAATGCTCAATGAATAATCATTACCTGCCCACCTATCCCTTGCTCCTTTTATGCTTCCATATTCTCAAATTGGAAAAAAAAGAAAAAATAAATAGAAAGAAGCATCTATTAAGTATCTATTATCTCATTTCATTCTCACAACAACCCAATGAGAAGATGGTATTCTGATGTACATTTTATAGTTGAAGAAATGAAAGCATATAGAGATCAAATTATTTTCCCAGGTTCACACAGCTAATAAATGTACAAGACTGGTTTTGATCTCACAGCTACCAGATTCCAGCACTTTGTGCCTTGAATCAATCAGCTCTATGTTGATAAGTATGTACCACAGCATGTTCCTCCTTATGTATACAGAAACATACACATCTTTAGCACCTTGATCATGTAATTGTTCATCAAAAATATTTTAATTAAAACAAATTCAAATGAATAGAATTTTATTAAATTATATTTAACTAAATAAGAGGGTAGTGTCACCCAAATTGCTTTCTATGAAACATAAACTATTAGGTATATCAAAGATAAAACTTCTCCACAGCACCTGAAAATGGTGTTTGAATCATATACTTGTTTACTTTAACTTTCCTAAGGCAAAATGGTATATATAAAGGTGTTATTTCTCCATTAATTCTATATAAATGAACAATGTTGCCCTGAGAATGTTCTAGGTGGTTCATAGACTGAATTATTTCAGTTTCATGTATTGCATTGTTATACTTCTAGGGTCCAGAGAAGATCTTTTAGACCAAAATCTCTTCTTCTGTATTGTGTTCATATAGCACTTAAAGGTTTTTAAAGAACTTTACAACCCTCCCTTATATGAGACCTATATGTCCTTGTGAGGTAGGTGCTATTATCATCCTCATTTTCCAGAGGATAAACTCAAATAGACTTGCCTAGGGTCACATATCTAAGGCATTAGGCTAGATTGGAAGTCAAACCAGAATTCTATCCACTGTTGCCACATAGCTGAATTGAGGAGACTTAATCCTTTTTTATTTTAGTATAATTATTACAGAGTACATGTCTCTTATAATGTTACAGAATCCCCACAATAAAAGGCTTCGAAAGGTCCACTGAGAACCTTTAGTTCAATTTCTGTCCAATGAAGGATCACTTCTCCTGTCTCAATAACAAGAGTTCATCAAGCCTCTGCCTAAAGACTCAATGAGAAGGAAGCCATTACCTTCTGTGACAGCTCATTCTGCCTTTGGCTAGCTTTTTGCTGACATTGATCAACAGCAAAAGTGTTCTGACTTGACAACAAAACTCTTGGAACATCTCTTACAGAGCCATCTGGCAGAGTGCTTTCAGCCAAACCTCATGGGGACTCATCAGAGCCACAGGAAGAAATCATTCTTTGGCCTTCCCAGATGCTGAAGTGGAATGGCTCAGTGTTTCTTACCCAGGAACTTAGAGTCTTAGGAAAGCGTACTTTCTCTTTGCTCAAATGAAAACTGCAATTTATATCCATTGGAGGACATTGTGCATTTCTATTAGCTCAAAGTCAGTAGCTACTGCTAGGTGACTTGAGGAAGCCACCAATCTCTATCATGCTAAAGCTGTGTGAAATAAATACATAAAATGAAGAATAATAGGAACTCTTTTTGATTGGTAAATGTAAGACATTGAGCTCTCAAAGCAGATTTGATTGTTATTGAAGAAAGGACAAGGAGAATAGAAATGAGATAAATCCAATTAATCATGGGCTTTTATGATAGAGGGTTAGTGACATTTCTGAGTGACTGTATGCTTCTGTCTGTTTTCTTATTTTATATGTTTCTTAAAATCATTGATTTATATATTAAAATTTGGAAAGGATTTTAAAGATCATAGAATGCAACATTATCACTGTATAGTCAATCAATCAACACATATTTTCCAAACACTAGTATTCCAATGCTCTGCTAGGTGCTGTGATGGGGAACTGATATTCAGAAAGATAGGTGACTTTTTCAAAGTCATAGTAGTGGTAAGGAGTGCCTGAAGAAGTCTTCTGGGATAGACATGATGGATATTGCCTTGGAACTTGGAAATAGATAATACCAAAGCATTCTGTGATGATGAATTGTTCAGAGATGACCAACATCTTCAAATTCATTGAATCTAAATATGTCTCATACCTAAAGATGCTGGATGAGATGAAGGACCATTTCCTACTGGACATGCATTTGCTCCCCCTTCCCCCATCAGTGCCCTCTATACTCAAATCCAAAACCATGGCCTCTTCCAGTATTTCAGTCCCTATAACCCTGCCAACATATGTAGGATGACCATAGCATTTAATACCACTGTGACTACACTAGAGGATGACCTCACCCGGCTGATCCTTGAGGGATTCATCAATGATCAGATTTACTTCCATAGCAAGACTCTTTATGCCTGAGATGTGGACTAGAACAGCACCACCTTTGAGAAATCACTGCTCATGGGCAAAGAATTTCAGTACTTTGTGAAAGCAATGATTCTGTGGCAGTTGTGTTGCACAACCAGATCCATATTAAGTCTCTTCCTCAAGAAGGGAGCCAGGATGAACTAATGCCAGCCAATAAGTAATCATGGAGAAGCACAAACAAGTGATTGGGGGTGACTCCCCACCTGGACCTCAGGACTGTGTTTGAGTATCCATCCCCAATTCCATGCTCCCCTGGTCTCTCTGGTTCCAGAAGCCCAGGCTTTTCAATGGACCTAGGAGTCTTAATCTTTCAATGAAGGGGCTGCATCCTTCCCACTTGGCCTTGGGACTACCAGATTGCTTTCTAAGTGCCCACCTAGCCAGTAGAGTTGTAAACATAGACATAGTGACAAGGGATTTCTGGTGGTCAACTGAGATTTGTCTTCCCTTCACAATATTTTTTCTTTTCTCTCCCCCCTGACAGATAGATACTAGTATAAATGGTGCCACTGGTTTTTCTATCTTGCCTTTTGTAGGGGCCTTGGGCAGCTAAATTCCCTGGCTACTCCCGGAGCTGCAATTTCAGGTGCTTGCCTAGCTACAGATTCCTGGTGACCCCAACATTGTTTTCCTACTGCAAGAGGTTAAGGTCTGGTTTGGTTACTTATCCTGCTGTTGTTCTGGAATGGGAAGAAAGCAGAGAGTCCTGAATTGTGTGAATATTTGTTCAAAATAAACACAAGACACTTGGCAATTCCTTCTACACTGCCCTCATCCTCAAACACATTTTTGTCCATGCATTTCCATTGTGAATTAGAAATGGGTTGTTGAATCTTTAAATCATTTAAAAGGAGATTTAAATCCCTCCAAAAATGACTTCATCATCTGCCTGCAATACCTTCTCTGAAGGACATGAAATAATGGAGGCAGGAAGTTTCAGCACTTTAGCAAAGCAGTGCCATGGTATTTTTGTCAAATTATATTAGTATTTTGATCCTATTGGCAATTACTAATACACAACATCATTCTATCAAAAAACAGAAAACTATCCTGAGAGTTTCCCTCCTGAACCACTCCTTTGTTAGGCAGAATAGCTCAATGAAACTATGAAATGACAAACCACTCGAGTATCATTACCCAGAAAATTCCATGGACAGGATTAAGTGAGAAAACATATGACCTTGGAAGATGAGCCCCTCAGGATGGAAGATGTCCAAAATATTACTAGGGCAGAGCAGAAGTAAAAAGAAGTAACTTAAGTACAAATGAAACAATTGGGCCAAAGTTGAAAGGAAGCTTAGCTGTGCATGTGTATGGAGATGAAAAGAACATCTGATGTTATAAAGATCAGTGTTTCATAGGAGCATAGAACCCAAGTTCTATGAACCAAGCTTGGTAAGCTAGAGATAGGCAGATGAGAGACGGAAAGATTAAACATCATCATCTTTGGTGTCAGTGAACTTAAGTGGACAGGAATGAGTGAATTTAATACAAGTTGTCAGTACATGTACCATTGTGGGCAAGAATCCCTTAGGAGAAATGAAGGAGACACCATAGTCCATAAAATGTGACAAAAGAAATATTTGGGCATAATCTAAAAATGACAAGATATGTATTTGAATAAAAGGTAAAGTATTCAACATCATAGAGATTCTATGTTCCACCTACTGAAGCTAAAGAGGCCAAAATTGAACAGGTCTTTGGATACCTTCAGTATATTCTAGAAATAATACCAAAATTTAAAAAAGGGCACATTCATCATAGGAGATGGGAATGCTGATATAAGAAATTAAAAGATAATTAGAATAACAGGCAACCTTGACAATGGAATACAAAATGAAGCAGGAAACAGATTAATAAACCTTTGTCAAGATAAGTCACTGGTCATAGTAATCACTCTTTTTTAAAAAGAGGCAACTGTACACATGAACATCACCAGATGGCTTATATCAACATCAGACTTATTATATACTTTGCATATAATGTTTAGTGGCTCTGTATAGCCAATTAAAATAAGATCTGGAGCTAACTGTGACACAGATCATTAGCTTCCTATT
Source organism: Monodelphis domestica (assembly GCF_027887165.1). Lineage (NCBI taxonomy): Eukaryota > Metazoa > Chordata > Mammalia > Didelphimorphia > Didelphidae > Monodelphis > Monodelphis domestica. The sequence goes on along the minus strand of NC_077227.1, from coordinate 745,005,173 downwards.
TAAACATTTCAGGCTTAAATTAAAGAAAGTAGGGAAAGCCATCAAACTGCATAGGTATGTTCTAAATAATATCCCTTATGAATAATGATGAACAGTGGAAATGAGGTATAGATTTAAAATATTATATCTGGTAGATCTAATGACCAAAGGAAAATGGAGAGATGTTTGCAATATTGTAGAGGAGGTTGGGACAAAAAGGATCTAAAAGAAAAAGAAGACCAAGAAATCAAAATGTCTGTCCAATGAGGTTTTACAAATGGTTTAGGAAAAAGGAAAATGAAAGGTAATAGAAAAAGGAAAAAAAAATATACCCATCCAGATTCAGAATTCCAATAATTAAAATAAGGTTTTCATAAATGAGCAATGCATGGGAGTAGGAAATTTAAAAAAGAATGGGCAACATAAGAGATATCTCCAAGAAAATTCATCATATTCAGGAAGTTTCATGCAAAAGAAGTGGGCATGATGAAAAAAGGTAGAGAATTAGTAGAACTAGAAGACATTAAGAAGGGCTAGGAAGAATATTCAGAAGAACTAAACAAGAAAGATCTACTAAGAAATATAATAACCAAAAAGCAGGATGATGTGGTTACTGATCTAGACCCATAAATTCTGGTGAATGAACTCATTTGAGACTTTAGATCTTTGCTATGAATATGGCTAGTGGAGATGACAATTTCATTTGGGTTATCTAAAATCCTAAAAGATGATCTCACACCTATCAAATTGGCTAATATTACAGTAAAGAAAAATGGTAAATGTTGGAGGGAATGTACAAAATTGGGACACTGATGCATTGCTGGTAGAGTTGTGAACTGATACAACTATTCTGGGGATAAAACAAATACAATCTTTTGATCCAGTAATACAATTACTAGGTCTGTATCTCAAAGAGATGAAAAAAATTGGAAAGGACCTGTTTGTGCAAAAGTTTTATAACTGTGCTTTTTTGTGATGGCAAAGAATTAGAAACTAAAAGGATGTGCTCCAATTTGGGAATGGCTGAACAAATTGTGGTGTATGATGGTGATGACATACTATTGTGCTACAAGGAATGATGAACAAGATGATTTCAGAAAAACTGGAAAGCCCTACATAAACTGATGCAGACTGAAATAAGTAGAACCAGGAGAACATTGTACACAGTAACTGCAATAATGAGGAATGATGAAATATGACAGACTGCTACCAACAGCAATACAATGGTGCAGGACAATTCTGAGAAACATAAGAAAAAGAATGCTATTCACCTCCAGAGAAAGAAATATTGGAGTATAAATGCACATGAAAACAAATGATTTATCACTAATTTCTTTGGGTTTATGATTTGGATTTTTGGTTTTATAATATTATTCACTTACAAAAATGAATAATATGGAAGTGTGTTTTTCGTGATAATGCACATATAACCCAGATTCAATTGCCTGTAAGTTCCAGAAGTGGGGGAGGGAAGCAGGGTGAGAGATACTGTAGATGATATAACTTTGGAAAATGTATGTAAATTTTTTAAATAAAAATTATTAAATCATTTTTAAAATCCTAAAATATGATGTTGCTAAAGATTTTGATTGAATTTTCCAGAAAATTGTAAAACTCAATAGTGGCCACTGGAATTGGAAAATTTCAGTTTATGTTCCAATTTTAAAGAAGGTCAATGAGAAAGATTGTTCAGGTTAATTAAAAAAGTCCTGCTCATTCCACATGCCAACAATTTTATATTTAAGATTCTGCAATATATGAACTGAGAATTACTTGAAAAGCAGCATGGTTTTCAAAGAGGAAGAGGAACTGAAGACCAAATTTCCAGTATTCCCTGGATTATAGAGAAAGCAAGGGAGTTTCAGGGAGAATAAAAATCTATTTTTGTTTCATTGATTACTCTAAAGCCTTTGACTTTCTGAATCACAACAAAATTTGACAAGTCCTCAAAGATTTGTGAATACCAGGTCATCTTTCTTGTTTCTGAGAACCTTTATGTGGGCCAAGAAGGAATGGTTACAATCCAATATGGAAGAACTGATTGGTTTAAGATTGGAAAAGGAGTTTAGCAAGACTGTATATTATCTCATTGTTAACTTATACACAGAGCATACAGTATAAAATGTCAGGCTAGACAAATAATAAAAAATACAGATTAAGGTTAGTGAAAGAAATATCAATAATTTCAGATACACAGAAGTATGCATCTGATGACCAAAAGTGAAGAAGGATTAGAGGTTTGTTTTTTGTTTTTGTTTTTGTTTTTGTTTTTTTTTTCATGAGTTTGATATGGGAAGAGTATAAAAGCTGATTTGAAGCTTTACAATCAAACAAACAAAACTTAAGATCTTGACAACTGGTCCCATCACTTGCTGGCAACTAAAGGGAGAAGACATGGAAGAAGTGTTAGAATTTATATTCTTGGGCTCAAAGATCACCATGGATGATGAATATATCCCATGAAATTTAATTTAATCCTTCCTAACTTCCTAACTATGTGACCCTGGACAAGTCATTTAACTTCAGTTGCCTATCCTTTCTCATTCTTCTGTTTGGAAGCAATATTTCACATTGATTCTAAGACAGAAAATGGGGCTTAAAAATGTACTCTTGCTCCTTGGAAGAAAATCTATGGCAAAGGTGCGTAACATACTAAAAAGCAGAGATATTACCTTGCTGACAAATCACATTTATGTTTGTTGTTTTTTTCCCTTTTTCTAGTGCCAATGTATGACTGTGAGAGATGGACTTCAAAGAAAGATATGAGTCACAGAATCAATACTTTCAATTTGTGGTGCTTCACAAACCTTTTCAGCCTCCCCTGGATATCAAGGAGATCAAATCAGTCAAAACCTAAAGAAAAGATTTCAGAGTATTCACCAGAAGGTCAAATGCCAATGTACATTATGAGAGGGCAGGAATCATTGGAAAAGACTCTGATGTTGGGAAAGATCAAAAGCAAAAGAAGAGGAGGAGACAGCTATATACTGTCAAGAAAGCAATGAAAGTGAGTTTGGACAGACTTTGGGAGACAGTGGAAGATAGAAGGGCCTGGGGTCTGTGGGCTCATGAATAATCCTACAAGACTGAAGAAATGAACAATATCCTGAAACTTAGAGTCTCTTAGTTTGCATTGGGGAAACTGACAGTTCAAATAACTTGCTGGGGATCAGACAGATACTGTGAGTCAGTGGCATGAACAGAGCTCAAATCTTTCTGATTCTATGGTCAGATACTTATCCATGGTGTAAAACTACCTCTCAATAGAATGCTGTCATATGACTTCCTTTGATGTTCATAGTGATGTAGATGAAGCTTTAGTGATCATTGATTTTGATACTGTAGTCATAAATCAACCTGAGATGGGAGGCCTTACTCTCTTACTGACTGTTGATAGGATTGACCAAGAAGGAAAAAAGAGGCTGCATAACCCTCTTTAGAGTTTCCAAAGTTCATTAATATATTGCTGTTATTTGTAACCCCAAGGAAACTCTTTGGTAAGAGCAGAGTACCTGGCAGATTCTTGCACTGCTTCACTAATTGTATTCTCTTACATAAGATGCATATCACATCACCAGAGTACTACTCATCTGTACCTCATCTGAACTGGTAAAGATGGAATGGCAGCTGAAGAAGGTATTGGGGGAGCATGGAAGAAAGAAGACATTCATTAAAGAGGTGTAGAGAACGCAATGGGCACAGTCAATTGGGCATCCTTTATTACAGTGGGACTAATATCATTTGTCTGTTTGTATATCCTCCCTTGTGGTTTCAAGATAATAAGACATTAATCTGAAGCACACACACACACACAAGGACTACATGCACATAGATCAAAAACATTCTTTGAATGGATCCATGATTGCACAAATGTGAGTAGCCTTATATGGACATATGCCATAATCCTTCCAAACTTTCTCATACTTCAAGCTTGTCATTGAATTTAAAACCATGGTGTTCCTAATCTCAAATTATATTTCTCTGTACTTTGGGTATTTGGTATTTAATTAATTGTAATTGATTATGTCATTATTTTATTATGTAATCAATTATAACCTTGGATCTCTCCAAGTGTTATGCGTCCTTTTTACCATGAAACAAACTTACTGGCTTTTCTAGTCATACATTTACAGTCATTTAAAGGTCAATTTTTTTAAGGTATGAATTATTGTTACCCTTTGTAGTTTAGCAAGAAGAATTTCCCAGCTCCCTTTAAGGCAGAGCCTGCCCTTGTGACACAGAAAAAGAATTAAGCCAAAATAACTGATACACAAACTATGTGAACCAAAGTAGAGCAGCCCATTTATAGGAGTTATAGGAGTCCCCTTTGTCTCTCCTGTTAGACATGTACCATACTTGACTTTCTCTGCTCTAGGACTTCTATTCATTTCCTCATAACTCCCAGGTCAACCTTTTTTAAAAGATATCTTGTGATTTAAATGACTACTGGTATCATTTTCCCAGTTGGTTCTTCTTACAAATCTCTGCTTTGTTTCATACAGATCTCCTCATCGATTTTTCAGGACTCTTCATACTGCTGATTTTTTAGCCATACTCCATCTGATTGGTAGCCATTTTATTTTAGCTCTTTGACACCACAAATTAATAATAATAATAATAATAATCACTATCAATTTGTTTAGGTCATTAAAGTTAGCAAAGCATTTCACAAATATTATCTCATTTTCTCCCCAAAGAAACATTGAGGAGTTTACATTCAAGTGGAAGAAAACATGTGAAAATACACGTGTATGCACACATGTCTACATATGTACATTTCTATGTCCACATCTATATTATCTCTGTAATCTGTAACTCCCGAGCCAGGGCTAAGGGTTCAGCCTTGTTTATAGGGATTTAAGCAACATCTAGAGAAGGAAAATCTCTCTTCCAATTCCAGTTGGTATGTTCTGTATAACCTCAACTTGCATAGTTCCCTCAACTAGAGCATTCAAGATTTAAGTAGTTTCCTAGGGTTAAATATCACAGTGTGTTAGAGACAGAATTCAAAACCAGATTTCCTCAGGTCAAACACTTTGCTCTCCATGATGGTCCACCAACTGTCATATATAGATACAAGGTGACTTGATAGGAAAAAGGAAGTAGCAGCTGAGGAATTAGGAAAGACATCATATACATGGTGGGGCTGGAGTACACACATACACACAGATGTAAATATTCATACATGTGAATATACACACATGTAAATACATGTAGATTTGCATATACATATGGCATGTGTTATATATGTGAACATGCCTATATAAAACATGCACATGTCTTTGTACCTATATCATGGTGACCCATAATCCAATGCAGGTGCTAGGGCTCTGAATCCAGTGTTCTTTTGAGGTCTCTCTGCCACCTAAGTCCCCACTGCTAGGTAGAGGATCAGAGTGAGGGCTCAAAACCAGAGTTCTTGTCTGGTTACTGCCAGGACACACTTCCTCTTTTTGCCATCTCTTGCATAAACTCTTTTATCTCCTCTGACATTTCCACTACCTTGGTATAGACTTTCATTCATTGCTGGAGCGTTGAAATTACCTGCTCATTGGTCTCCCCACTGTATTTCATCTTCCCCTCAATTGTTGAAATTATTGTTCTAAATTCTTATTTTGATCAAATCACACACCCCCTCCATGCTAAAACTCTAGCTGTTCCCTATCACCTTGGGGGGAAAAAAGCAAAATTCCAAATTTAGTGTTAAAGCTCTTTGCATATTTCCCCTTTCTAGATTTTTTATACTTTTTCATCCCTATTTACTCTCTGCTTGTTGCTCCCTATACAAGACCAGCCTTCCAACTTCAGGCATTTTTTTCTGGCTGTTTCCCAAGCTTGGAATTTTCTCCATCCTCATCTCAGCCTGCTCTCTCCCTCGACTTCCTTCAAGTAATTCCTAGCTAAAATCCCATCTTCTTTAAGACATGTTTTTCTATTGCCCTGATTTCTATATTATCTCCGGTCTATGGATTGTTTCTGAGTTATAATTTCACACATATACATAACACACATATATATGTATGTATGTATATATATACATATGTGTATTAATGCATGTATATATATTATATATATTATATATACATATAATATGGGGAAGATGCATGGCACAGAGAATAGAGTGTTGGATGTGAAATCAGGAAAACTCAACTTCTGTGTCCAATTCTGGTCTCATACCATTACCAGCTAGGTGACTGTGAAGATTAAATTAACTCTTCCCTGCGCATTTTTAGATTTAATGGCCAAAAGCAAATATACCCCACTCACACTTGAGTGGGGGAGGTCTGTGACCCATGTGTGAGATAGTAAGTGAAGAATCAGAGTTAACTTACTGTCCCCTGGGCAGTTCTAAGCAAAGCTATAGCTGTAATTGGTACACGTGAAATGAAGGAAGTCACAGGAAGTGAAAAAAAGGAATGATCTTTAAAAAGGACAAGAACTTCCTGTGAGAGTTCTCTTCTCTCTTAGGTCTTCAATTTGACTTTGGAGGGGCTTGGGCTTGATATCTCAGACTACTTCCCTTTGGACTGACAAGTGGTGAGTGAAGAACTGACTCCCTTTCCTTGGATTTCTAAAGGGACTAGCCTCAGGAGAGATCTACCCTTTTGAGAGAGGCTCCCTGTATCCCCAGGTCCTTGACTCAAAGCTGAGGCCCCTTCGGCTAAGGTCTAACTAGCCCTGCCTGGGTTGAGCCAGGGTCAGACCAAATACTTAGTTTGTAACCTAAATATTTTGCCCTATCCTCTCTCTGATTTTCTTACTTTCACTCTTTCTAGATTTTATGAATAAATTATCAAAATAAATCTCTTTGGAATCAATTAAATACCTGGCAACCTGATTCTAAAATAATCCAGTCCAAGCTTTTATAAAAACCCCCTCACATTTTCTACCCCTTACATGACCCTGGGTCAATCACTTATCCATGTTTGCCTCAAATTCCTCATCTGTAAAACAAGGTCTCAGAGAGTTGGACACAACCAAAAATTGACTTAACAACAAATGGTATAGTGGATAGAATGTCAAACTTGGAGTCAAGAAGATTCATCTTTTTGAGTTCAATATAACCTCAGACACTTACTAGCTGTATGACCCTGGGAAAGTCATTTAGCCATTTTCACCTGGTTCCTCATCTGTAAAATAAGTTCAATAAAGCAATGGCAAACCACTTCAGCATCATTTAAAACTCAAAATGGCATCACTAAGAATTGGACATGACTGAAGAGCAAGAGACACGTGTGTGTTTTTGTTCTTTGAAAAGAGTGGTTTGTATGCTGATTCCCCACATTTGCCTGTGAGCACTTTGAGAGCAAGGACTATCCTTAGCCTTCCTTTGCATCCCCAGAATCCCTAGTGATTACTGAATACTCTTTTATTAACTGATCAAGTACTTGATTCACTGCAACAACTAAGTTGGCAAATGCATTGTGGATAAAATGGGTCTTAAATGAGGCCCGTAAGGAAAAGTGGATTTAGGATAGACTAAATAAAAAGGGGGAAAACAAGCAATTTCTTTCTCCTATTGAACTATTCTGAGCTGTGGCTTATATCTACTGTATGTACAGAAGTGATAAGCATCAAGGAGAGGAAGGAGCATTTTTACATCGTATTCTGATGTTACTTACTGTAGGTCAGGCTATTCCCTTTGTGCTCCATCCACTGGCGAAGCTGCCCTAGTGGCTGATCTTAATTCGTTATTGATTTTTCATGACTTAGAGTTTTGGGGGCCCACGTCTGCTGTATTCATGTGTGAATATAGATGCCTGTCCCCAGCTAGTTCTAATGCACCATCGATTTTCTTTGTACATCTGCAAATATGTCAACTGCAATAGCACATTTTAAAATACTGCCATCATGTTCCCCAGCCCAACACAATTAAAACAATGTGGCATAATCAAAGGCAGGAGGTGGGCTTGGAGGGGGGATACCTTTGTTAAATGGCTCCATTGTCTCTGAAATGAAATATGAACTCCTCTGTTTAGTATTTAAAGCCCTTTGAAATTTGGCTCCAGACTACCTTTCTAGGCTCATTCTACATTATCCCCCTTAATGAACTCTGTGTTTCAGCCAGACTGGCTCATTAGTCCTCCCTAAAATATAATAAAAAAAAAACATATTATTTTCTCCCTCACCTTCTTGCTTACTCTTCCATAATTCTCCTTTCTTCTGAACTTCCTTATTCCGTTTGAGGGTACCAGGAACTTCCTAGGAACCAGGGTTTAAAACCTCAGTGTCAGCTATGGTTCTGACCTAGGTCTCCCCAGAAGCAATCAATTCCAAAATAGCTATGCTCCTATCTTCACAATATTTCTCGTGTATATATGGCCCCTTCTCCCCACACACAAAATTCTAATCCCTGCCTGAACACTGCAGTGCCCTGCCCATCGGTTTCACTCTCTCAAAGTCTCTCTCCACTGGAATCCATCTTCCATTAAGCTGTCAAGATAATGTTCCTAAGCTGAGATCTTGATGTATCATACTCTCCATCTTGCCCCAATATATTTAAGGATATTCTCTCTCTTCCTATTAGTCAGACAATAAGCCATTATTAGGATTCTAATGTATTTTAGTGCTTGACATGCAAAGAATATTTTTACACCATCAACTTCCATCTTAGAATCAAAGCTGTGTAAGGACTAGTCAGTTGGGGTTAATTGACTTGTTCAGGGCCATGCAGGTAGATCTGAGCTCAGGACTTCCAATCTCTGGGTCTGGCTCTCAATCCACCGAGTCACCTAACTGTTCCCCCAAATAGTTTTTGTTTTTAAATAATTTCTTGCTCTCAAGAGCACATCTTCTAATGGAAGTGAACTATTTAAATAACTACATATAAAGAAAATATATATTGGGTAAACTGGAAATGGTTCATTCTTTTCCTTTACTCTGGAAGAGGACCAAAATGCTATCACTGGCAATGTCTTTTGACTTGGGGAAAATGCAGTGGCAAGACAAAAGTCAAGCTGATTAGTGAAGGCCCCAGATGCAGTAGATGACCTTGGTGCCTTCAATGCCCAAGGAAGCAAGTACTAGAAGCTCCACAATGGCTGCTTCTGTCACCTTTATGGTTATTCATATAAATTCCTCTCATACTGCTTCTTCTGGTGGGGATGTCTTGAGATGCCACCAATGACTTGACACTGAGAAAAGAAAAAAGAAAACTCCTACCTCTCTCAAATCTTTCTAAAGCTTTGATGAAACAAAAGCCACAAAAATTAACTCCACACTTTCAGTTCTCCTAACCCCAGTTTCCCCCCTCATTCATAAAAGAGTAAGTGCCCTCCTCTTCCTAGGCATGGGATTGGTCCTTATATAGACTAATCCCACAGGTGTAGCCCCTCCCTAGCACGGGACTGGTCCAATTAAAGGCCAATCCCACACCAGGAAATAAGGCATGGTCCCTCCTCCAGCATGGGATTGGTCATTGAAGACCAATCCCACACCAGGAAGCAGGAGGGACCCCTGAGGCAAGCTGGAGGATGAAGCCCTCCCCTCCTCCACTGCAGCATTTTGAAACTCACAACACCTTTCAGTTAACTTCAACATAGTTTAGGCTCTCTGCAGAGACTATTCTATTAGAGTGTGGCCTTTGTATATGCTACAGCTTTTTGGAGGCTCATATGAAAGTTGAGGTAAAGGAGTGCAGTGAACCATTCGTGACTTCATGGAATAGAGTTCCTCTTCCCAGGTGTTTGTGACATACCATTCCTGCTGAGTATGCCAAAACATAGTAATCTCAATTCAAGGCTGCATGAACAGTTCCAAGATCTCCTGGGAATGGGTTAACTCCCCTGTTCACACTCTGGGGAGGGTAGATTGTGTCTCTCGAGAAGAGCTTTAAATCTGGTGTGCTGCTTGCAATAAACGTTCATTATCCCTCTTTGATAATGTTCTGGTCTTGCTTTCTTGCGACTCCATAGCTGTTCTCTGACAGTTCTAAACTGGCCCCTATTGTGACTCCGTAGATGTCCCCAGCAAAGGAGGAAAGCAAAGGAGGAAGCAACCCTGAGAAGAGCTCAGCTAGAACTCAGAAGTGCTAGTCTTTTCTGAATCCCCCCTCCATCCCCCCTGCACTTGTGCCTCATTAAATTGGAAGTAATCATAGAAGGAAGGCATTATTCCTAAAGTATCAGCTATATCATTATAAAAAAAAAAACATAAAGCTGCTCCTTCTTTACCCTTTTCTTATCCCATCTAACATTTGTTTTATACCTTAGTTTCCCCTATATACTCTTTGCTCTAGCATATTATCCTGCTGGCACTTGCTGTAACAAATCACTCAAACTCCCATCTCCATGGTTTTACCACTGCTGTCCCATTTGACTGAATTGCTCAGCCCACTCACTTCAACTTCTTAGGTTCCCTGACTTTCTTCAAGACAAAAATCAAACCCATTTACTGAGGCTTTTTCTTGGTCCTCTCAGGAACTTTTCATTTTCCATTTTTCTGGTGTATAACTATATCTCTATTGTTCTCTCTTATTTCCACCCTCCCTCCCTCCCTTCCTTCCTAACTTCCTTTTTTCTTTTCTTCCTTCCTTCCTAGCTCCCTCCCTCACTTCTTTCCTTCTATCCTTCCTTCTGTCATTCTATCCTTTTTTCCATCCTTCCTTCCTTCTTTCCATCCTTCCTTCCTTCTTTCCTTCCTTTATTCCTTCTATCCTTTCTAGCTCCCTCCCTCCCTCCCTTCCTTCTTTCCCTCCTTCCTTCTCTCCTTCCTTCTCTCCTTCTTTCCTTCCTTCCTTCCTTCCTTCCTTCCTTCCTTCCTTCCTTCCTTCCTTCCCTCCTTCCTTCCTTCCTTCCTTCCTTCCTTCCTTCCTTCTTTCCTTCCTTCCTTCCTTCCTTTCTTTCTTCCTTCCTTCCTTCCTTTCTTCCTTTTTTCTTTCCTTCTATCTTTCCTTCCTTCCCTTCCTCCCTTTTTCCCCTATTTTTCCATCTTATCTCCTCTATTACATTATAAGCTCCTTGAGAGCAGGAACTGTCCATTTACCTTTTTTATCATCAGCAATTAATATAGTGTTTGATACTTAGTAGGATCTCAATAAATGGTTCTTGATTGAATGTTTAATCTTAGCTACTAATGTCCTCTCCTCCAATGTTTTTCATTGAGTCTTTACATATTATGCATACAAGTTTTCTTTCTGATTAGTATGTGAATTCTTTGAAGGCAGAGACTATCTTTCTCCCTCTTCAGTGCTTAACACAGAAGTAGGCATATAATAATCACTTAAAATGCTATTGACTTGACTTCTGCAGTTTATTTAAAGAGAACTGGGCTTTTTTTGTAGACTATAAAATCATTATGACTTTTTTCCACCTTGGGGAAATCATTTAATTTCTCCACTCCTTGTTTTTTTTTTTTCATTTACAATAGGCACAATCATAGACCCTCTATATTAATCAGTATTATGAGAAAAGTGTTTTATAAACATTAAATATCCCCTGAAATGTAATATAGTAATTCTAAGTGACTGAAATTCCACTTTCAGAGGTTTTTGGCCTTGGCCAATACACCAAGTGAGAATATTTTTCCCCTTCTCTATGTATTGCAAAATACAACACAATTCAAATTAATTATCATTTATGTGGGACTGACATACTCATGGTTTTGTAGTAGTCACTGAGTTTACAATGATAGAAATTGAGAATATTTTGCCTCAAGAACTGATCATTTATCTGAAAAGGAAATGAATTTTTGAAAAGTTAAGCAGCATACACCATGGGGCACCAAGCTAATTAGTATCTAATCTAGGATTTGAACCCAGGGGATTTGAGTTCAACATTCCACTGAAATACTCCACATTCATTATCTATATTCCTTAAATGTAAACTCTCCTTAGTTACAGTTATGTCAACCCCCAAAACCCCAATTTTCTTTGAACTTGAAGTTGGCTCATTTTCTACCTTATATATTGACTTCATATCCAAATTCCTTTCCCTTATGGCTTGGATTCCTCCACATTGTCTCTATTCTTTTCTAGCTTTCTATTGTTACCTTTGGCTTATCTCTTTGTGGATATATCCCAATTCCATTTCTATAAGCCCATCTTCTCTTTTGAATTCCTATACCCAGTAGGACATTTACATTTGGTTGTCTCAGAAATATTTCAAATATAGTATTAATAACCATAATGGAATGAAACTACATTGAGATGGTTTCTCCCTTCAGTTATTTTTCAATTGAGTACTCAATTTCGTCCCATACATGTTTCACTGTACCTTTTTTGTTGTCTTTTTTGCAAAGTTGTTACTCCAATAAAAATTGTTAAAATTCTGCCTTTTAAAGAGTATACTTCAGTGATTGTTTGAGATATTAGAATCAACTTTGGAAGATTCCATTTTTGGCCCATAATGAAACAAAATCACTGACTAAAAATACAAAGAAAAATGTAGACAGATGTTTAAAAATTGATAAATATTGTGGTACACACCTTTAATCCTTGATGCCAAAGTGGAGGCTGAAAAAATTCCTAAGTAAAGGAGTTTTAAACTGTATATAGTAGCCTGTGGTGATTGGCTATCTACATAAAACTTAGCATTAATATGTTTTGGGAAAGTTTGTTTTGAAGTATTTCTAAGACAATCAAATCTAAAGTTCTTGTGAAATAAAAAAGCTTTAAAGAGAGAGTTGGAGGAATGAATCTGGAGTTAATTCACATAGAGAGGCAGTGCTAGCAATGAAATCAAGATGGCAATATTATTTTAATACTTCTAGCATCAAATAAAGCAAATATACATGGTCACAGAGAGCACAAAATGAAACCACATCAATGCCATTGTCTATTCTGAGTAATACCACCTTTACCTTTATAATGTGTTGTATTATAATTATCTCTACACTGTTGATATCCTTCGACTAGATTGGTCAGGAGGAGCCTGATTTACTTCAAAACTGTAATCGTCCAGTTTATTTTCTCAGCTCCTAAAATAGTGGTCTTGTGCAAATAGTTTGTACTTGACATTTAATTCAATTTAATTTTAATCAGACTAAATTCAGTTTCCATGTTAAAAAGAAATCAAAAGGATACATTTTGATATAGACTGTTTTCAGTTTCACAATACTCTAAGGATGAACTCTATGGGATATGGTGATATTTCAGATATACATATTTGAGGAAGATAAATCCAGAGGACATTTAATACTGAAGGAGGTATAAGTCTTGTCTATGCTAGCTAACTTTAAAATGGCCCAGCACAGAGGCAAGTGAAATTGCTTTTAGATTCAAAAGGGAGTAGACTTGATTAATTTGTATTCTGAAAGTTTAGTGTGATTCTTTAGGATTGCACTTTAAGATTTTCTTGATTTTTCTTTTGTTTCCTTGTACCAATTCTTAGTACTTCCTCCTTCCATTTTAATAAAATAAGACAACCTTTTCCCAACACACTATGTAACATTACATACGTACATACTCACAGACACACACAACATTAGAAACACTCTATAACAGAAGAATGTGTTTCATGATGTGTTATCTGAGTACCTAGTATTAAGAGTAATCTTTGGTCTGTCAGTAGTATAGTGCAGAAAGCAGTGATAGTGAAAATGTTAGAGACCATGTGCTATGCTGTGCTCCCCCACTGAGTTCCTGACACTCCCATTTCCCACTTATTGACCACAGGGGAGGGAGAATGCATTCTCTTTGGGTTGTTGGGAGAAGGGGTGGGTGAAGTGAGGAATTTCCTAAGTGAGTGTAGAGAGGAGGAGGGGAGTGGCCTCAGAGATCAGCTCCCCTCCAGCTCTGTTGCCTGTGAGCTACCCATCTCATCCCAGAGAGTGGAGGGAGGAAGTGCTCCCATTGGGTTACTGAGAAGAGGGGCTGGTGCAGTGGAGGGGGGAGGAGAATGTCTTGAATGCTCTGCTCCCCTATAGCTATGCTTCCTGTGAGCTGCCAACATTCATCGTGAGCTCACATTGGGCTGCTGGGGAGAGGGGTGGGTGATGTGAAAAATGTCATCAAGCATGGTGGAGAGGAGGAAGGGAGCAGCATTACTTGAAACCCTCTGACATGCTAATAATGAACTCTGCAGGGAGGGAGGGGTGTTGTGGAAAAATGGTAGTGTACATGCCCACAGAGAGTTCTCTGTGTGCCTTCTTTGGCATAAATGCCATAGTGTCAGCATCACTGGTATAGAGTGTTGGGAAAGCAGTCAGAAACAATGGAGCACAAATGTGGTCTGAAAAATGCATTTTTTGCTGTTTGTCATGCCACTTAACTCTTGTTTTCCTCAATTTTATTATCTGCAAATTGGGAAAAATAATAGCACCTATTTTTCAAGGTTGTTGTGATGGTCAACTGATATAATTTTAAAGAGTTTAGCATAGTGCCTGACATAAAATAAGTACTAGTTTCTCATCAACCATGTGCTTTGCCTCCTCTGAGGAAACATATATATTCATATCAATGTCAAAATTAATAACATGATTATTTCATACATATTTACATATTAGGGTTAGTGATAATTTTATTTTTGCAATGATCTCATAATACTAATGATTTTCTTTCCATTTTACTGTTGATACCAAAGGGGAAAAGGGCTTGCTCACTGTAACACTGTAACTTTCAAGACCATTTGGCAGAGAAGTTGTGTGACTTTATTGTTTGATATGGATTTAATTGACAATGCTGAATCTGATTGGGCAGATGTGTAAATGTAGAAATCAGAATTTAGCAGAATAACAATATTAATCAAGATGATGCTGATGATAAGGGAAACTATCATTTATATATCAATACACTTGAAGTCTATCACTTTACCTTAGATTATTTTCTTTACAACAATATTGTCATGTACCTGCTAATATGACCGCCTTATAGGAATGAAGAAACTGAGGATGAATTAATATGTAATTTACCAATATCACCTAGCAATTTAGTAAAGGAGAGAATGTCTTTATGCCTTTAAATTCAGAACTCTCAATCATACCATCTACGTATTTTTAAATACAACTAGTTTCTTATCAACCATGTTTTTTCCCTTCCCTACAGAAAAAGAAGTAAAAATTTTCTACTCATTAAAAAGTGCAATTCTTTTCTTTTAGAAAAGATCCCATTTTCACTTCTGGGTAATCATGGCTGCAATCTAGACGCCACATGCTTCCTTTCCCCGACACCGAACGAAATAGACTACATCAAAGGAGCATAAAAATCACCTTTGGAGAAACAGAAGGACTCCTCAGTACTCCCCAGTACACCACAGAAACAAAGTTACGTGAGGTTTGAACATTTCCAAACTATAAGAAGAAGGAGGAAAAGCTTGCACAGAAATGTTAACTGAGCCGCCCTTCCCCCCCTCCCCCCAACAAACCAGAGTGAGCTACCGGAGCCCTCATTGGGACAGCAAGTGAGTGGGGAATGTCTCTGTCTGGGGGGGGGGACTCCAGGGACCTTGGGATCTGGGGACTGCCAGGAAAAAACGTCTCAGGGCAGTTTCACGGGAGAACCAGGTGCTGAGCAGAGGGGGCCCAGGGAGCCATAGTCGGGGATGTTGCGCAGAGCATCTGGGCAGAGCTAAACACCAGGGTCGGACCATGCGCTGATTATCTGGGCGGAGCTGAACACCTGGGCAGTTTGGCTGTGATCAGGGACGCAGCGCTCTAAGAAACATCGGAGGCTGGGAAGAACTAGTCTGAGGCAAGCTAAAATCACAGAAAACCTGCCCATATCACCCTGACCCCAGATCAAAAAGGAAAGGGAAATGAAACCACCAAAGGGATGGCTCACATGGCCCAAAATCAAGCCTCCAGGAAGAAAGAGAAAAGGGGACTATTGAAAAATTTATGGTGGAAGTACCCAAGGAAAAGAAGAGAATGAGGATAAAATTATATATATATATATATATATATATATATATATATATATATATATATATATATATATATATATATATATATATATATATATATATATCAGAACATGCCTCCCAAAATGGAAACTATCAACAAGCTTTGGAAGTTCTCAAACTGGAACTTGTCCAAAAGATGGAAACCTGGAAAGAAAAATGGGAGAAAGAGATCAGCTGTCTGACAGATAAGACTGCTCAATTGGAAAAAGAGCTTGAGGCATCCAATAGAAGGGCAGACCAAGCTAAAAAGCAAAACCAGTCCCTAATGACCAGAATTAAGCAACTCGAAGAAAGTGAGATCATAAAACAGCAAGAATCAATAAAGCAAAGCCAAAAAATTAATGAATTAGAAGAAAAAATTAAATATCTCACTGAAAAGGTCACAGACTTGGAAAACAGAGGAAGAAGAAACAACCTCCAAATTATCGGTGTCCTAGGAAAACCAGAGGAAAACAATAAACTCGATGTTATTCTACAGGAGATTATAAAAGAAAATTGCCCACACGTTCTGGGGCAAGGGTGCAAAATAGAAATAGAAAGGGTTCATAGAACACCCTCTATACTAAATCCCTAAAAGACAACCCCTAGGAATGTAATTGCCAAATTCAAGAGCTTCCAAGAAAAGGAGAAAATCCTACAAGAAGCCAAGAAGAGGAGCTTCAGATATAAGGGGGCTCCCATAAGGATCACACACGATTTAGTGGCTAACACACTAAGAGACTGCAAAGCATGTAACATGATATTTAGAAAGGCAAGAGAGCTGGGTCTCCAACCAAGAATCAACTACCCAGAAAAACTGACTATATACTTCTGCGGGAAAGTATGGGCATTCAACAAAATAGAAGATTTCCAAACATTTGCTAAGAAAAGACCAGAACTTAGTGGAAAATTTGATATCCAAAAACAGAAAGCAAGAGAAACATGAAAAGGTAAATATGAAATAAAGGGAAAAGGAGATAAATCTTATCTTTTTCTTTAAGCCAAACTCTCTTCTATAAGGACTACGTTTATATCAAATTATATATATTAATATGTGGGGAAATGTTATGTGTAACTAAGAGTAGTTAGAAGAAACATGCATAGGGAAAGATTGGGGCATTAAGAAGGTTTGGGAAAAGTGGGGGCAAAGAAAGGAAAAGGGAGGGGTGGAACCATCGATAATACTAAGATTTACGTCAAGAAATAGGGGGCAATTAATAGAATAATCTTTCCCATATAAAGATACACATGGGAAGGGGAGGGGAAGAACTCTCATATGAGAAGGAGAGGAAGAGAGCGTGAAGTGGAATTACTTATACCTTACTCTCAGTGAAATCAAATCTGAGAGGGAAGAACATCTAGATCCAGTGGGATCCTGAATTCTATCTTATCCATTAGGGCAAGAAAGAAAGGAAAACTAAGGAGGGGGAGGAGGGAGGGAGTATAAAAAGGGAGGGAAGGAGAGGGGGGAGGGGAAGGGAGCATAAAAAGAGAGGGGCTAAAAAGGGAAGCATATCAACGGAGGGGACTAGGGGGACTGACCTAATGTAAATCACTGATTCAAAAGGAGATAGCTAAAGAAGAAAGATCAGAACTAGGGGAAGATATCAAAATGCCATCAAATCCACAAATGACAATCATAACTTTGAATGTCAATGGGATGAACTTACCCATAAAAGGTAGACAAATAGCAGATTGGATTAGAAACCAAAACCCTACCATTTGTTGTCTTCAAGAAACACATATGAGGGGGGTTGACACTCACAAGATTAGAATTAAAGGTTGGAGTAAGACCTTTTGGGCCTCAACTGATAGAAAGAAGGCAGGAGTTGCAATCATTATATCTGACAAAGCCAAACCAAAAATAGACCTGACCAAAAGGGATAGGGAAGGTAAATATATTCTGTTAAAAAGGAGTATAGACAATGAGGAAATATCACTAATCAACATGTATGCACCAAATGGTATAGCATCCAAATTTTTAATAGAGAAACTATGAGAACTGAAGGAGGAAATAGATAGTAAAACCATATTAGTGGGAGACTTGAACCAACCACTATCAAATTTAGATGAATCAAACCAAAAAATAAACAAGAAAGAGGTAAAAGAGGTGAATGAAGTATTAGAAAAATTAGAGTTAATAGACATATGGAAAAAAATAAATAGGGACAAAAAGGAATACACCTTTTTTTCAGGACCACATGGCACATTCACAAAAATAGATCATACACTAGGTCACAGAAACATAACACACAAATGCAGAAAAGGAGAAATAATAAATGCAGCCTTTTCAGATCACAAGGAAATAAAAATATTGATTGATAAGGGTACATGGAGAGCAAAATCAAAAATTAATTGGAAATTAAATACTATGATACTCCAAAATTAGATAGTTAGAGAAGAAATCATAGAAACAATTAATAATTTCATTGAGGAAAATGACAATGGCGAGACATCCTTTCAAACCTTATGGGATGCAGGCAAAGCAGTACTTAGAGGAAAATTCATATCCCTGAGTGCATATATTAACAAATTAAGGAGGACAGAGATCAAGGAATTGGAAATGCAAATCAAAAAACTTGATAACAAACAAATTAAAAACCCCCAGAAGAAAACCAAACAAGAGATCCTAAAAATTAATGGAGAAATGAATAAAATAGAAAGTGACAGAACTATTGAGCAATAAACAAGACTAGAAGTTGGTATTTTGAAAAAACAGACAAAATAGATAAAGTACTGGTCAATCTAATTTAAAAAAAGAAAAGAAGAAAGTCAAATTAACAGCATCAAGGATGAGAAGGGGGATCTCACCTCCAATGAAGAGGAAATTAAGGCAATCATTAAAAACTACTTTGTTCAACTATATGGCAATAAATAAACCAACCTAGGTGATATGGATGAATATTTACAAAAATATAAATTGCCTAGACTAACAGAAGAAGAAATAGATTTCTTAAATAATCCCATATCAGAAAAAGAAATCCAACAGGCCATCAAAGAACTTCCTAAGAAAAAATCCCCAGGGCCTGAATGATTCACCAGTCAATTCTATCAAACATTCAAAGAACAGCTAACTCCAATACTATACAAACTATTTGACATAATAAGCAAAGAGGGAGTTCTACCAAATTCCTTTTATGACACAAACATGGTACTAATTCCAAAGCCAGGCAGATCAAAAACAGAGAAAGAAAATTATAGACCAATCTCCCTAATGAATATAGATGCAAAAATCTTAAATAGGATACTAGCAAAAAGACTCCAGCAAGTGATCTGAAGGGTCATCCAACGTGGTCAAGTAGGATTTATACCAGGGATGCAGGACTGGTTCAATATTGGGAAAACTATCCACATAATTGACCACATCAACAAGCAAACCAGCAAGAACCACATGATTATCTCAATAGATGCAGAAAAAGCCTTTGATAAAATACAACATCCATTCCTATTAAAAACACTAGAAAGAATGGGAATAGAAGGATCATTCCTAAAAATAATAAACAGTATATATCTAAAACCATCAGCTAATATCATTTGCAAAGGGGATAAACTAGATGCATTCCCAATAAGATCAGGAATGAAACAAGGATGCCCATTATCACCTCTATTATTTGGCATTGTATTAGAAACACTAGCAGTAGCAATTAGAGAAGAAAAAGAAATTAAAAGCATTAAAATAGGCAAGGAGGAGACCAAATTATTGCTCTTTGCAGATGACATGATGGTCTACTTAATGAATCCTAGACATTCAAACAAAAAGCCAATCAAAATAATCAACAACTTTTGCAAAGTTGCAGGATACAAAATAAACCCACATAGGTCATCAGCATTTCTATATAATTCCAACACAGCTCAGCAGCAAGAACTAGAAAGAGAAATCCCATTCAAAATTACCTTAGACAAAATAAAATACTTAGGAATCTATCTCCCGAGACAAACACAGGAACTATATGAACAAAATTATAAAACACTTTCCACACAACTAAAACTAGACTTGAACAATTGGAAGAACATTAACTGCTCATGGATAGGACGAGCCAATATAATAAAAATGACCATCCTACCCAAACTCATCTATCTCTTTAGTGCCATACCCATGGAACTTCCAAAAATTTTTTTTTACTGATTTAGAAAAGACCATAACAAAGTTCATTTGGAAGAACAAAAGATCAAGGATATTCAGGGAATTAATGAAAAAAAAATACAAAGGAAGGGGACCTTTCAGTCCCAGATCTCAGACTATATTATAAAGCAGCAATCATCAAAACAATTTGGTACTGGCTAAGAGACAGAAAGGAGGATCAGTGGAATAGACTGGGGGCAAGCAACCTCAGGAAGACATTATATGACAAACCCAAAGATCCCAGCTTTGGGGACAAAAATCCACTATTTCATAAAAACTGCTGGGAAAATTGGAGGAAAGTGTGGGAAAGATTAGGTTTAGATCCACACCTCACACCCTACACCAAGATAAATTCAAAATGGGTGAGTGACTTAAACATAAAGAAGGAAACCATAAGTAAATTAGGCGAACACAGGATAGCATACATTTCAGACCTTTGGGAAGGGAAAGACTTCAGAACAAAGCAAGACTTAGAAAGAGTTACAAAATGCAAAATAAATAATCTGGAATACATCAAATTAAAACGTTTTTGTACAAACAAAACCAATGTAACCAAAATCAGAAGGGTAGCAACAAATTGGGAAACAATCTTCATAAAAACCTCTGACAAAGGTTTAATTACTCAAATTTACAAAGAGCTAAATCAATTGTACAATAAATCAAGCCATGCTCCAATTGATAAATGGGCAAGGGACAAGAACAGGCAGTTAGCAGACAAAGAAATCAAAACTATTAATAAGCACATGAAAAAGTGCTCTACATCTCTTATAATCAGAGAAATGCAAATCAAAACAACTCTGAGGTATCACCTCACACCTAGCAGATTGGATAACATGACAGCTATGGAAAGTAATGAATGCTGGAGGGGATGTGGAAAAGTGGGGACACTAATTCATTGCTGGTGGAGTTGTGAATTAATCCAGCCATTCTGGAGGACAATTTGGAACTATGCACAAAGGGTGATAAAAGACTGTCTGCCCTTTGATCCAGCTATAGCACTGCTGGGTTTGTCCCCAAAAGAGATAATAAGGAAAAAGACATCTACAAGAATATTCATAGCTGGACTCTTTGTGGTGGCCAAAAATTGGAAAATAAGGGGATGCCCATCAATTGGTGAATGGCTGAACAAATTGTGGTATATGTTGGTAATGTAATACTATTGTGCAAAAAGGAATAATAAAGCAGAGGAATTACATGGAGACTGGAAGAACCTCCAGGAAGTGATGCAGAGCGAAAGGAGCAGAACCAGGAAACCATTGTACACAGAGACTGATACATTATGGTACAATCGAAGGTGATGGACTACTCCATTAGTGGCAATGCAATGTCCCTGAACAAACTGCAGGGATCTAAAAAATACTATCCACAAGCAGAGGATAAACTGTGGAAGTAAAATCACCGATGAAAAGCAACTGCTTCACTACAGGGGTGTAGGGGATATGACTGAGGAGAGACTCTAAATGAACACTCTAATGCAAATATCAACAACAGGGAAATTGGTTCGAGTTAAGAACACATGTGATAACCAGTGGAATCGTGCGTCGGCTATTGGAGAGGGAAAGGTGGTGGGAGGGGGGGGGCTGGGAGGAAAAGATAATGATCTTTTTTTTCCAGTGAATAATATTTGGAAATGACCAAATAAAATAATGTTTAAAATTAAAAAAAAAGAAAAGATCCCATTTTTACATCCCATCTCTTAATTTTTCCAGGAAATTGTTACAGTTGACACTCCATATCTCATATATCATCATATCCTGTGTTATCTCCCATATCCCTAAAATCTAAACCCCTAAAGAAGTGGAAACAGACTTTCTTCTGAATCTCATATAGCTAGCTCCAAGTTCTATGTTTTGTTAATACTCATAATGGTATCCCAAATGCCATCCAACAACTCAATCCACACCTCAAAAAGAATCACACTGACCATATGCCTATATGACCAAAGAATGATCTCCATCCCTTTGACTTAAGAGTTCAAATAGGAGAAAATACAAACATTGCTGTGGCATTTCATCCCATTTATTAGTAGCTTTCATTTTTAGGAATAGGTTTCCTTACATTCAATTTAGTTTGATTTCCTCCTCACACAAAGCCCAAATTGAACTGTTTGTACGGTCAAGCCATCTAATTCTCTCTCTTTTTTTTTGCATCCAAATAGAATAAGCCTAATATCCCTGAGTCTGTGAATCTTTTCTAAGTTATACATTTCCAATTCCTTTAATGATATTCATATCTGATTGCTATGCTAATCTTTTCTACTCTTGCTCATTTTGTTGTCATTCTATAATTTATCCATTTCCCTTGAATCAGAACTCAAGAGAATTATCTTACTATTAACTAAAAATAGACATGATGGAAGCATACCAAAATTCATACCTTTTACACTGATAAAATTTTAGAATTGCTTTCTTTTGAGAGCGAAGCCCACGGTCTCCCAAAGTTTTGGGTCCTTCTGACTAGTTGTCAGATGAATAATTAGATGAGATATGACCGAGTGCTCAGACATCTAGTTAGGCATCACTCAGTATTCTGCCATTGCACGGGGTTTGTTTATTATATAACTTCAGTGAGTACATAATTTTCTGGTACACAATCAATTACACCATTCATGTTTCCATAGAAGCTAACAACAGACATGAAGCCTAAGGATATAATCAACAAAAAAATTATTGCTATGTGCAGGGTCAGAGGGTAGAATAAACATGAAACAGATACAGGTGGGGAAATCAGAGCACAGATTTTCCATAAGTTTTTATACCTAGAAAAGAGGGTCTTATCTAAGTGGGAATATAAGGATCCTTAGTTTTAATTTTATAAGTGGGATTTCCTGGTAATATTCTGGGGCTAAGTAAGAATAATAATGATAGCAGTTCCAATAATAAGGGGATGTTAATAAGGAAATTCATTTAGAAAGGATTCAATGGATGTTTCCATCTTTCCTGGGGGCTGCTTTGCAGTCCCCGGTTTCCACGTGTGACCGTGTCAAACAGCCTGGTCTTTGATGGCTCATGGCAGCTTTCCTCTTAAGAATCCCTAAAATTGCATTTACTTTTTTTTCAGTACTGTATTTTACATACCATTCATGTTGAATCTGAAGCCCACTGAAAGTGACAGAATATTTTGGGAATGAGAAAAAATAAGATAAAATAATTTCCATCAATTAGGGAATGGCTGAAGAATTTGTGGTATATTATTGTAATAGATTATTATTGTTCTGTAAGAACTTATAAAGAGGACAATAAAAACAACCATTTCAATATTTTTAAGAAGTAATATAAAGTGAGCAGAACCAGAGGATTGTTGTACACAGTAACAGAAATAATATGTTAGTATCAATTGTGAATGAAAACTATTATCAGCAATTCAAGTATCCAACACCACTCCAAGGGACTCATGAAGAAAAAGGCCAACCACTGACATAGAAGGAACTGATGGGTTTCTGGATACAGATTGAAGCACTCCATTTTTAACGTCATTTCCTTCATGAGTTTTTTTTTCAAGTATTAACAATATCTGTTTTCTATCATAACATAATGAACATGGAAATATATTTTACATGGTATCCCATGTATAACATACATAATATAATCTGCCTTCTTGGAAAAAGGAAAGAGGCAGAGGGAGAGAGAGATCATGGATTAAAAATATGAGAAAAATAGTTATTGACATTACATTTATATGTAATTGAAGAAATATAAAAAATAATTGTATTGAATTATTTAATACTTATTTTTCCTAAATGAATTAATGAAGTTCTGATAACAGTATGGTAGATAGTAAAAAGAAAGCTGGACTTGGAGTCAGTGCTTTTTCTCAGTTAAAATCTGGCTGCAGACAATTATTACATGTGTCATCCTGGGCAAGGCCCCAAACCTTATTTGTCTCAGTTTCCTCATCTATAAAAAGACATGAAAATTGAAATGGCAAAATACTCCCGCATCTTTGTCAAGAAAACCTAATTTGGGGGTTATAAAAATTTGGACATGACAAAATAACTAAACAGCAAAATATCCAGTATATCTGATATTTTCTGGGGTGTGGTATAGGGAAGATCAATGTCATCATTCTGAATAATATAAGTTATGGATATATCTCCATTACATGAAGAATTGGCAGTCTGCTGACCTTGGCAAGAGGGCTTAAAGTTGTTGTGGACACATAGAAAGAAAATCTAGAATTGCAGAAACAAGGTATTTGCCCAAAGAGACAAAAGTAGATTTACAATAAACTGAATAACCATCATATGTATAAAAAGATATGCAAAAGATGAAAACAAGTTCAAGTGACAGAGGATGAATAAAAAAATTAGATAACCCTATAAAATAATTTAAAGAATACTAAAATGCAGAAAGAGTTGAGGTTGACAAATGGAGTTTAATATAACTTTTTTAAATGGTGATGGTATTTATTCAGCAATATTTTTTATAAAGAAAGTAGGAACAAAGAGGGGAAAGGGATTTTGCCTAGCATTGATAAGATAGTTTAAAGTGGCAAGAGAGAAATGTCAGAGAATTGTCACTTTTCTGTTATTGTTTTCTCTGGAAACCGAATGACCTTTACAATAGAAATGAAACTAAAATATTAAAAGAAATGATACCCAGGATAAGTAAGACTTATTGATCTCTCAATAAGTATCTAACAGTCTTTGAATTCAATTCTTGTGATCCTAACAAACTATAAACATGGTACTGAAAGAACTACCAGGTGTGATCACTGAGACAGTATCCATATTTGAAATGTCATGGAAAATGGATTGAAATAACCCAAGATCACAGAAGGGTAAAATATATATATATATACTGAATCTCAAAAAAAGAAGAGAGATAGTCTTCTAATTATAAGGCAATGGGCTTGATTTGGATCCTTGAGAAAATTCAATAGTGAAGTATTAAACTACTTGGCCAACACCTGAAAAGATAAATGATCAATGATTATTATACAGATGAAGAGTAGAGCTTTGTTAGGGAAAGCAGAAAGAAAGTTAGGATTCCAATATATTTTTGTTAGATAATGGAATTTCAGATCTATGAACACAGAGGGACTAATTTATACTTGGTAGCAAGATCAAGGCTATTCCACATTTCTGTGTGCCTGAAGTTGGTTGGAGGAGTAGCTCATGGGGATAAGTAAGTTGAGGAAATGAGTGGTTGAAGTGATGAAAAGAGAATCAATAATTTTATTAAATTTCTCTACTCTGAGGGCAGAAGTTAAGGAAGAAAGTAATAATTGTTAGTGATGTAAGGAAGGGGAATGACTAGATACCAGGATTTGGAATGATGGGTAGCTATGAATAAAATTAGCCTCAGAGAGGTGACTGAGTGATAAAATGAGAAAAAAAAACATGAAATTAGTAATTAATTCAAAGTAAAGAATATTCCAATTACATTGCCTTGATTAGAGAGTCAAGGAGACAGAGTGATGATTCAGACAGTATTGAAAAGGTTGGTAAGGAAAACTTTTCATTGGGGGAGCTAAGATTCATTAAGAGTTAGTGAGAAGGAAGAAGTTGGAAAGGAAAATATTTCAGATGATAGGAATTTGTTGACTCTGTTTCTGTGAGGATGAATTGATGACTAGAATATTTTTGTTTTTTCTCTCATGAAATAGGGAGTGTTGGGAGTGTCAACAAGCACTGACTCTTACAAACCATAGGAAGTGGATTGTCACACACCTTGGTATGAGCTAAAACACTAATTATATCAACATATATCATTCAATCTCCCAAGCTGCCATTTTTTTACATGAGCTGAATCATAACCCTTGAGTTATCCAAGCCTTTAAGAGGATTCACAATGACAAAGCACCTAAATTCAAATGGCTTGAACATTCTGTTGCTCCCTTAGGCAGAGTTTTAGTGCTCAAATGTGTGTGGTGGAAAGAAAAGCAGATTTTAATGGTGATATCTGAATTAAAATCTCAGCTCTACAACTTTTGTGGACTTCAGTTTCATAATTTGTATAATGGAGGTCAGAAATGGCTTCTAAAATCTTCTCTGATTATTAATCTGTAATTCATTTTGAATGGATAATATCCAGAGTTTTTCATTACCTATTGAATAATTGTGTGTTTAAGAGTATAATGGCATTTTGAATTTCTTAATTTTAATTAACTTTGTTATACACTCAAAATAAGGATTTCCCCCATCTTCTTTGAATAGCAACATATTATAGGGTGAACAGGATATTACTCTTATTTTCAGTACTGATGTGACATACAATAAATGTTACCCGACAGGTTCTCCCAAGATTTACTGTGTACTATCTTGGTGAATCCATAGAGAAACATGAGAATTATTGCTGTAGGGGCAATGATGAATGCAATCATTTCTCTCAATAAATATAAATATAATTCACAATTTATTATAGGTCACCATTGTGTGAATAGCAAAGAGGGAATTAATCTTTGCATGAAGTAAAATGAATGGGAAAGTAAATAATGACACACAGAAGACATATATTTTATATATTATAAATGAAAATTAAATATTTAACATTTAAATACAATGATGCATGATACTAATTTCTAGTCATGGATCTCAAGCATTTAAAAATATTTTGCAAATTGTCATTTTAAACAATAAAAGGCTAATATTTGTTAAAGTTTCTCTTAACTGGTATCTTGCTTAGCAATTAAGAAAAAATATAGAATATGTATTCATTTAGGTTAAGTATAATGTAATTTTTCTTTCTTATCTCAATAAGTAATGTAGATTTTTGAATGTGGTATGAATTTACTACATATTTGGTGAATTTAAATCTGAAAAATAACTTGGGACCAAGGGAAGATCAATAGATTTCTCATAAGATGACCTGTATTCAAGTCTTGGTTTTCTCCTTACTGTGTGATTTTGGTTAACTCACAAGCTCATTGTGTTCCAGTTTTCTCATCTGTTTATTGAAGAGGTTGGGTTAGATGACTTCTAAGGTCTCTCATCTCTAAAAAGAATAATCCTATGAACTCCCACATCCCAGTTCTAATTGGCCCTGTATTGAATCTGCCTGAATAGGGATAATGAGGATGCTACTTTTTTATTAGAATTCAATTTATACCACTATGATTCAGATCTTTTCACCTCACCCACTTTTGCTTTATGCCAACCAGTACCTGTGCTCGGAAATGTTAGTTTCTCCTCCATTGCTCTCATTGTCTTCTAAAGATTTACCCTTGAGATTGCTACCAGTAATTTTATAGCTATTTTCTAATTAGAAGTCTGTCCCCTCCCTCAAATATAGGTTCCAGGGCTTCCTGCTACTGCCACCTTGAGAATTTCATACATGACCCCCACTTTTTCTTCTCTTCCAATAATTTGTCCATGGTTAAAGGGCAGGATATTGACTGACCAATGCTGGCATCCCTCTGACCTACATCCACTTTTCCTTCTTGAATGGGCTTAGCCCCTTAGCCAATGACTCTTTTCCTCATTGACTCCCTGAATGTTAGTCCTCAGGAAGCCAGGTCTTCTGTCATTTCCTCATCTATGACAATAATCTTTCTCATCTCCTGAAGAGCATTTCCTATCAGAACATTCTGTCCTCATTTCATCTCTTTCAATAACTACCTCTAATGCAATACTCACTCTACTTCTTTCTGGGGAGTAACAATTATGGATGGAACACATGACCCTCTTCTCTCTCCAACTCAGTCACCATGTAGCTGCCTCTCTGACTTCTCAATAGTAACTACTTAGCAAGCCTCTGAGATAGGACATATCCTTTTCTACCTTTCTACCTCCCACCAACATAGCCGGACATGACTTAAAGCCTAGGAATTCACTCCTTTATTTATTCTCTCCATCATTCCTCTATTCTATTTTTCTTTGAAACTATTTCCTCCGTCCCCATGGCTTTTTTTCTAGATACTAGAATTCCTAACTATAACTCTGACTCTTGGGCAATATCTTAGCAAAAAGGTCACTTAGTTGATTTTCCGTTGTGTCTGCCTCATGATCACATTTTGGGATTATCTTAGAAAAGCCATTGGAATGATTTTCCTTTTCCTTTTCAATGAAGGCAAATGATATTAATTGACTTGCCCAGGGACACACAGCTTGTAAGTATCTACAGCTGGATTTTTATTCAGGAAGAAGTCTTCCTGACTTAAGGCCTAGTATTCTATATCCTATTTCATGTAGCAAAGAGTTTGATGAGTTTCCTGGAAAATAATAGCAAGAGGGCAGCCAGGTGGCTCCTGTGGATCAAAAGTCAGTTTGAGTAATAGAAGTCCTGGGTTAAAATCCTGCCTCAGAAACTTTTTATCTGTGTGACCTTGAGCAAGTCACTTATCTACCATTGCTTGGCTCTTTGTCACTCTTTTGAGTTAGGAATCATTACACAATATTAATTTTAAGATAGAAGGTTAGGGTTAAAAAAAAGAGAAAGTAAAAACTAATATTGTTTGCAGCTAGTAATACATTAGATAGAGGGCTTGTCCTGAGTTCAGAAAGACCTGAGTTCAAATTAATTCTCATGTATTTATTAGTTGTGTGACCATAGACAGGTCATGAACCTTTTGTTTGTTTCAGTTGGGATATTAGTAGCATCTACTTCACAATGTTGTAAAGTTCAAATGAGATATTTGTCAAGGCACTTAGGAGAGTACCTGCCACCTAATAGGTACTAAAAGAACATTTAGTCCCTTCCTCCCTTTCACATTGACTTTATAGTATGTATATTGTACATATTTAATTTAATTGTTTCCTCACCTCAAACAATGAGGTAGGTGCTCTTGTCATCCCTGTAAGTCACTTGTTTACCCTTAAATGTTGGTAAGTGTCTGAAGTGGTTTCCAGAGCCCATCCTCCTGACTACAAATTCAGGGCCTTAACCACTACATTATGATAAAATGAACCTTCTTATTGGTTTTTCCGTCTGTTCCGCCGAAGCAGTCTTCACATGCTGGGTGAGCAAAGCCCTGGTTCAACAGGGGTCAATGACCTGATGGCTACCCTCACAAGGTTTTCAGAATGTAAAACAATTCTACAACTAATAGTTTTAGGAAGTTTGTCCAGGGCTTATCCAGTGTCCTCTACCCAGTGTGTGTCAGAGAAAGAACTTGAAATTGAGAATTTCTGATTCCAAGTTGTGTTCCTGCTTTTCTATGCTACATCCTACCTCTCAGATCTCTCTAAGATAAGATAATGAAATAAATAACTCAAAAATAAAAATAGATCATCAATAATCAAAAAACTACCCCAAACCCCCAAACAAATAAGCACGTGTATAAGGAAATGAATAAAAAGCAAATATGAACTAATGTTTTACATCTGGTCTAAAATCCAAAGACCAAGACAAATTGATTCCCCATTCGTAGCCAATGATTTTCCAAGCGTTTCACATGAAAGAAGTATCTGAGACTGGATTTGAATTCACCTCTCACTAGCCTGCAATCAGAAGAGGTTCATAACAGTGCACTGGCTACAGGAGAATGAAATTTTCAGTAATAAAAATTCTCAAGTAAGGTCAAGAAGAATCAGACATTACTGAAATTTAACTAACTAAACAATGACCAGAAAAGACTCCTATGTATTGTCCTTGGTATTTTGTTGTGGTTACTGGATGAATGACTGTGAGGAGATTTTATCAACTATGATTCAGAAGAAAATACAGGCCAAATATCTCTTAACAGATGATACCATTTGTATATTACCAATGTATATTTGAGAATATAATAATCATGACTTTTCATACAATGAGTTATTGGAATAATAGAGAAATAGAACAGGATAAGATCTTTAAAATCAATTTCTTCCAGAGTGGTGAAATAAGTTATCTGAGAATACACATTTAGGAAATACAACTAGTACTCTCTATATATTATCCCTCTGAATATTAGGCAAAATGATGTGTTTCTGTATGTTAAATTTTACTACTACTACTACTACTACTACTACTTCTACTTTTACTACTACTACTGCTACTACTAACTAACTAATTAAACTTTATGTAGCACATACTATGTGCCAGGTGTTTATTACTATTGATTTATTTGATCCTTACAAGCACCAAGAGGTGAGGATGTCATCATTATTCCTATTTTACTTATTAAGGAACTGAAGTAGAAGTTGTGATTTGCCCATGTTCACACAACTTGTATAGGATTAAACATATATTTAAACTATGGTCTTCTTGACTCTAAGCCCAGCATTCTATCCACTAAGCCACTTATTTAGCTTTTATAAGAAAAATAAAATCTATGAAAATTGCAAGAAATAATATATTGTCTAAGGATCAAAAACAGTTTGCTACAATATCCTAGTGTTATAAAAAGCAAATGATAATGGATTTCATATTCATGTCCAATAGAATCTTAATAGTTATAAATATGTGTGTATCTAGAGATGTATTAGTATGTGGCTATAGCTACATTTGAGTGTATGTATTTACATAAAGGTATATCTTTATCTACATGAAGAAATGCTGATTTTTTAATTATTGAAAAGCCTTTGATGCAGGTATGCACTCATGGTTTCTTCATATACTGCAAATATGAGAACTAGATCCAAATGTAGTAGGAATGCTACAGCATGTGTAATCTATTTGGAAAACATAACTTTAAGAAATATCATTAACCTGGTAATGCCAAGGATGTTTCATGTAATATGTGGCATTTTAATGAGAGACATTACATCCCTTATGATTCTATATGTACTTCCATCCATTTACAATTTTCTTAATGTATGCCTTCTAAATTAAAGAACAAGTCAAAGAAAAAGTGCATTAAAATAAAATGGATGCATAATATATAAGAGCATATGGATGTATATGAATCAAATTGAGCGATTCCTTCATGTTAGATATCCCCTGTAATTATATAAATGTTATCTGAATTTAATAAGTATAAGGTCCTTAGTGTACACCTAAGAAGGATAGAAATTCAAATCTGCAAATCAGAATATGAGGTAGCACTGAACTATTGAGTGAAAATGTATACTGGACCTAAAATATCAAGGAGAATATTATGATTTAATATTGCTCAGATATTTATGGAATTTCAAAATTGAACCTGAATAGGAGAACACAGTAATCAGGTAATTACTCTGGTATTCCAATTAAAATGTGTATATGTATGTATATATACATATATAATATTTTAGAATTATAAAATGTATTATAACATGAAAACATCCTCAGGAAGGAAAATGTCTATAAAATATTAAGAAAATATGAATTCCATAATCCTAAGTGAACCATAAAAATAACAATACTTCTATGCCATGGAGGTAGATGATTAATAGATATACCGAGAGTAATTGTAATATGTAAAAAATGCACACATGCATATATATATGCTTATATATGTATATTTATACACATATGTATGTGTAAATATACACTCATAAATTATGTAAGGAACAATACATTTATACATCCATGCATCCATGCATAAACATATGAGTGTATGTGTGTACAAATGTATGAGAATATGTATGTGTTTTATCCATATCCTTTTATTTCCATATCTATGCAGTAGTACATGTAAATTATTCAAGGAAATATTAGAGAAAGGGTAACCCATTGCTGAAGACTTTAAAAATTCCATGCTTATTAAATGCTCTGCAAAACAAGACCTTGTGGTTAGAATTACACATGAGAAGCTCTTTATCTTCATTGGAAGGACAGGCAACAAATCCTCATGCTACAATCACTGACCTCAAAATATCCTTGAGAATTCAGTCATTAAAGTGTATTTGAACATGACTGCAATAATAGAACAAACCTTTGCCCTAAAAAATTCAAAAATAACATTGATCCATTAAAATAAACTTAGTATTTCCACCACTTCAAATACTTACATACTTCTAGCTACAAGGAACATTATTTCTCTCAAAAATACACCCTTTTGAAATTAAAAAAAAATCATTTTAAAAGAGTATAATAATAAGATATAATAGCATAATAATAATAAAAATAAAATAACAATAAAATAGCAATTTAATTCATCTGCACATAGTCTGTAGAATATTACATAGGAAATAATAATGGTAAGATGTTGCTTTTGTCCAGCATTGATTCAATTTGCATCCTTATTAGAGAAAAAAAATAAATGTTGAGGGTCATGATAACTTAGTAGAACAAATCTCATTCAATATGTAAAAACAAATGATATCTTATCCCTATTTATTTTTTTAAGAAGAAAACAAAAGAAAAGCTCTCCTTATACATAGTTTTGGAATAAACAGCCATTACTTCATTATTCCCTAGGATTGGTTGATAAAAGGTATATCCCATTATAGTGGACAAATATAACCAGAAGAGGCTTGTTCCTAAATGGAACCTATGAAATTGCTTTAATCTAAGGGTGAAATCAAAAGTCTTCTTTTGAAGATGTTCTAAAGGTATTTTCAGTGCGTCTGTAGAAAATGAAGTCATATTCCAACATTTTATTCTATTAATAAATAGAAAGTGTGTTCACTTGCACAATAATCTATAAGTTGATTAAATAACATCAATATGGTATGTATTATGGGACAATGAGATAAAAGAACAATGATGATGATGAATTGAATTAATATGTTGGTTTAAATTTTACAACAACTATCCCATTTATCACTGAAAAAGTAGAAAGTTGTTTGGTATAACATTTTATTTTTCTACTCAGAGGTTCATTCAGTTCTAAAACAAAGAAATGATTAATCAAATATTCTATGCCAGGCTCTTAGTTAGTGCTAGTATCCATCCCTACCCTCAAGTTATTTACATTCTACTGAGAAGACAGAATGCATATAAAGACTATATGCCAAATAAATACAGTAATGATGGAGGAAGGCTCTTAGTACAACCATATACTCAGAGTTCCAAGAAAATATATACACTTAATCATTTGAATAATTGGGGGGGTTTAATTTATGGAAGAAAGAGTGATCTTGGGTCAGATAGTTTGACTGGAATCCTGTTTTTGGACACCACAAACTATATAGCCATGTGGAAATCAGGAAACTTCCTAGAGATTTTTGAGCTATCATATGTGTGATATAAAGAGGGCAAGTATGTAATCATCTTATCTCAGAATGCCTTGAAGAATGAATTTACTCAAATGATCAAAATATTTGCTGTTGTTGCTTTGTCTGATTTTAAGACAATTCAGATATCTCCAGAATATTTTTTGCAATGTATCCTTAGATTAAGCATTATTTAAGAGCTAATTATCAATCAGTGTAACATAAAATTCTAAGACACATTGAGATTCACAAAAAATGTTTTGCATGAATCATCTCTCTTGTGGATCACTCTAAATAGAATCTTGAGTATTGCTATATCTGTTTTTCAGATGAAGGAACTGGATCATAGAGTGAAGAGGCTAATCCAGGGTCACTCTACTATTAAACATAAGGGAAAATTTGCACCAAAATATTTCTGACTCTGAATTTATCTTTTTATACATTCTCTATTATATTTTTTCAATTCTTCCCTCTAATAGTAGAAATTACAAAGATTCTAAATTTTGAGGGCTTATAATAAAGAATATTATAGGGAGAATGAATCACTCTACTATCAACTTAGTGATGACCAGTCCTTAACTTCAATAAGCAAGGTCCCAGACAGTACAAATCAGAGCCTGGGATTGTGTTGGGCTGGGTACTTAAGTGATGTTCAATAGAGATTAAATGATTGATGAATTCATTTCTTAAATCATCTGATGTGATGAAACAACTTTTCTCTAAATCACATCAGGCCATTTGATTAACTCTATTTCCTGGCTGTGTCTCTGGGGAGAACAGATAATAAGGCTCATAAACTTATCTTTCTTCAGCAAACTAGAAAGGCAAAGCACTGTAGGGATATTTGCATACAGCCAGTTGTTGCCTGTGCAATTTGTCAGCAAGCTCCCTACTCATGATCCAGATTCTTAGGTTAAATGTATTTATTCAACTGAGACGAGTTTATAGACCATGAAACATGCAGCTAAGATAGACTTTTTTTTTATTTTTTTAATACAGTAGGAAATGCCAAAGCAGGTATCCATGGAAGTAACTACAGATAATAATGAACGGACTGTTTGCCCCACATGGAACTCAATTTAAATAATGTTTCTCTTTTAACTTCTGCTTTCAAGAACTTACTGAGTCTTCCAGACCCAGCTTAAATCTCAGGCCATCAATGTAATCAATACACATTTATAATATATTATATAATAGGATAATAATCACTTACTATATGTGTGGCACTGTACTAAAACACAGAGAATTCTTTTTTAAAAAATCACAAATGACCTCAAGGAGCTTACATCATTTTGTGGTAGAGATGAATATACATATAAAATATATTATATCATGATATAGTTATAAAACTTAAAATACATTATAACATGTATACATATATAAAATATAACATGATATATTCATAGAATGAATATACTGAATAATGAATATTTATATAATGAATATATAATGTAGTGGTAGTCTCTCGGTGACCGAGAATGACTATTGTCTTTGTGCATTATCATCTATTGATGTACCCTCATGGGGCTTTGAAGTCTTAGGATAGAAAAGTGTGCACAAAGACACTTGTGCGTAAAGGAGATTTAAGTGGAAAAGTCGATGCACAGAGACAGTCCCACTCTCTCGGCATTGGAAGCCTGGGTCCATTGGCACAAAAAGTCATTACACCTGGAGACTTCCTCAGCTGCATTGGATGGCTGTGTTGTCTTTTGTGCTCAAACACGCCCTAAGCACTCCACAGTGCTTTGCTGCGCCGCCATCTCAGCCATTGAACCTTCTTATTGGTTTCTTCTGCCTGTCCCGCCGAAGCAGTCTTCACATGCTGGGTGAGCAAAGCCCTAGTTCACCAGGGGTCCATGACGACCTGATGGCTACCCTCACAAGGTTTAGCCATCCTGTCAAAGCCACTGCCCAGGGTGTGGCCACTGAGGCATGCTAGCAGCTACTGGGAGCCACAAGTGAGAGCTGGGTGTCAGGTGGGGGTCAGAGGCTGGAGAGCTGCCCTAGGAGGGCACAAAAAGCCCTCCATATCAGAGATACTTCCCCTCCCTGAGCACCCAATAAAATATATAAATACAAAACATCTTAACATAAAATATATTTCTATAGGTATGAAATATTAGTAAATATAAATAATGTTAGTGTTGTTGGAGAGTTGGTGCTAGCAATGGAGTAAATTAAGGTAGACCATCTGTAAGGAAAGGCCTTTGAATAACATTTTGAAAGATGCCAGAAATTATAAGAGGTAGAGTTAAGAATGGAAGGCCACAGAGGCTTGAAATTAAAGTCAAACGGATGGGCAAGATGCAATGTGAAACAATAAATAGGTCAATTTGACTAGAACACAATATGTGAAAATGACTATTATAAAATGATCTAAGAAATCTT
The DNA here is from genome assembly GCF_027887165.1 of Monodelphis domestica. Taxonomy (NCBI): domain Eukaryota; kingdom Metazoa; phylum Chordata; class Mammalia; order Didelphimorphia; family Didelphidae; genus Monodelphis; species Monodelphis domestica. The sequence goes on along the minus strand of NC_077227.1, from coordinate 744,969,931 downwards.
ATCTTGCAATCACAATTCAAGTTCTTATAATACTCTCCTTAGTCCAAAATCCTAAATAACTTCCTCTTTGGATTACGTTTGGAATTTGTCAGATCTTGTTTTTAATCCTTATATTCGTTTTCCTACATCTTTTGTTTCTAACATGCAATGATGTTGAATCAATATCTTGTGTCAATGACTGGGTGCCAATGTGTTGCATGTGAAGAAAAATACGTACATCCCAAGACAACTCAATGATGAGACATGTATCAGAGAGTAACACAATACCTAACCGTCTGGCATCTCCTGCCACCCCCTGGCATCAGCATGGGCATCCCTAGCATCAATGTGCCAGCATAACTTCAACATGGAAGGGAAGATGGCATGACGTTTGAAAGTCATGGCCAAGGATGGGCTTTTTAAAATCCAGACAGAAAGCAAAATCTCTCTCTTGATTTTTATATTGCTACCGCTCAGGCTGCGGTTTTGGTTCTCTGAACCGTCCAAGCACCAGCTTATGTTGGCCCTTGAACTTTGACAAGCAGCAGCAATTGCAGCAATCTAGCAAAATGAACTATCAGATCTGTTAGGCTGAAATCTAAATTCCTCTCTCTGTATCACTTTTGCTTATAATATGGATACTGAGCCTCCAGACCAATATTATATGTGAAAAATGGAATTTAAATCTGACTAGCACTGTTTAAAGGGACAAAAATTTCCCTCTTCACCTTGAGAATTACTTCAGATTATTAAAATTATTTTAAAAAGTGGAATTAAGTCATGTTGGGGAGGTCTTACAGACACAGAGTTTTATAAACACACTGAGAGAAAGAAGAATAGTTCTGAATAGAAAGAACAGTAGGAAAGCCTGATTTTATGGAAAGCCACAGGACCAGGAATCTATAGGTGAGGTTTCTCAAACTTTTCAATAGGGGAACACTGATCCTGGTGATTCTCTTTTGAATCAAGGTGCTTCCTGGACACTTTACCATACTAGTGGATATGCAGATGCTTTGAACTCCCTTCTTTTTCTGCTTGGTTGGAGAAATAGAAAGAGAGCAAGAGATAGTGATAGAGCCAGCTGAAGCCTTACATGACAGTTACTAGCTGTGTAACTGGAAAAGCAATGGGTATGAACCTTTAAATTCTTCATTGTACAGAAAGAAAATTGAGGCTGATTGAGTTAAGTAGATTCCCTAGAGTCATCTAGTTACTCAGTTTTTGAGATAGCAATTGAATTCTGCTTCTCCTGATTGCAAGCCCAGTGTTTTATGAAAGCACTTTTCCAACACTGATATATTTCCTTTTTTATCAGTTTCCAAATACATTCTCTTTTTTCTTATTAATTGTTAAATGATATTCTATGTTTTTTTTGTTTAATTTAATTAACTCTAGTTCATTATCGGTTATCTGTTAGCCTGAACACACCAACAATATACATTACCATATGAAATACACATACACCAATACATGTTTATATATGTATGTTATGTATATATAATTATTTAAGATCATATATGTGATATATATACATATATATATAATTTGTTAGATTCCAGTATTTTATTAATTAGAAACATGAAAAGCTGCTATAGAATATTAGATAGCTATTATATATGTACCTATCTATAAATATACATATAGATAACTATTCTCTCATCTCTATGTATATATGTATATATTAATACAAACCTCTATACTAATCTATATAAATATTTACACATTTATGAATGTATTGTAAAAAAAAGAACTCTTTATTCTTTTTTTTTTAATTTACTGGGGGACCCAGAGATTACCATGGAGATAGGGGTACCTTACCATAGAGATGTTGGGAAAATTAAATTAGTATCTAGTAATAAAATTATTATATTTCATGAGATTTATTAAGGATTATTAGAAATCAAGGAATAAAGAAGATACAAAATAATGACCACATTCCCACGGCTGATTAGCCCATTCAAAATGCCCACTTTTAGCTTACTTGCTACACTTGCTACATCATTGCAATGGCAAAGAAGAGAGCATGGGAGGCCTTACTGCCAGTTAAATACTAATTGTGATCTTACCCAGGTGAAGACTCAGGTGAGATTATAGAGAATTCTGGGAAATACCAAGGAGTTCTGGGGATTGAAATCTAGGGTTTGAAATCTCCAGTTTTACAATGTGTAGAGATTAACTTGACCACAATGAGAAGAAGTAGAAACCACAGAGGCAGGAAGGAAGAACCATAGAGACAGGAAGTGAGGTAGGAAAAGGCTATAAAAGGGATGAGCTGGTTGAGTTGGTCAGGTGGTCAGTTACTGACAGTTACAGCTGGCAGTTGTGGGGAAGTTGGCTGCTGGGAGTCGGTTTGGTTGGTGGTTGGAATTTAGTTGCTAGAATATAAAGGCAGGCCTGACTTTATTGAGAGGGTTTTTTGGCTTTAGCCTGTAGAGGGCTTTTTGGTTTGGGCTGTTAGGTTTTGCTTTTTTTTTTCCTTTCTTGAATTTTTTGGGATGTGGCCAGTCTTGGTTGACAGACCTGGGGTTGAATTAAACATTGATTGCATTGGTTTTGATTGGGCTAGATTGGGTTGGAACGTTGTGAGGTGGTTATTATAAGTAATATCAAGTACATATAGGCAGTTTTATGTAGTAATTACAGGTAATTATGGGATAACTATCATAGACATTAGGAAATTTTATTTTTCTACCTCTTTCCTATATTTCTCTCCTTTACTATATTCATTTGACTATATTCTTTTACTATCTCTATTTTAATTAAAATTTAAATTATTAAAAGCTGCTCTCTTATTTTGTCAAAACTCCTCATTTAACTCTTACATTTAGTTGGAGAGCCAGGTAGGGGTTGAACCCTAAAATCTTCTGATCATTTTCCTTCCTTTTTACTAAAACTATCCCTAAGTCACGTTCCTAGATACTGTTGTGACAGCTGTTGATTCTTTATGCTAAACAATGCCATCTAATGACAGAAAGTAGAACTATAAACAAAATTAACAATTATATTAACTATGATTCTGAGGAGTCTAGTTTAAGTTGTGATGCTATTTCTTGTTTATCTAAAATGGCTTATTATCCAATGGAATATTTCCCAGGGGTTCTATATAGCACTGTTTCTACCTGTACTTATACTGATCGGAGGCCTAGCATTCTACCTATTCCTTGGGGGGAAACAAAGGATAATTTCTTTAACCTCAAAGTTGAACTAAAAGCTCACACTGAAAAAACACTCAAATGACCTTGAGAATAAGTTGGAGGAGAGTTTGGGGTATCTCAAGGATTATCTAAAAAGCATTGATAAAGGGAAAAATCCCCAGAATAAGAAGAAAGATTTATCTTTCAAAACTCCTTCATCATCAGAGCTGACTCAATCTTTGTCCAATCTTGCTCCACACAATTCTGCATACTAAAACCACCTCAATTCCCCATCATCCTGTTCTAACTATCTCTAAATCTACCCAAACTCCTCCAAATCAACCTATTTTCCTGCCTATATCCATTACCTGTTCTATGGCAAATCAAATAAACAAACAAACAAAACAACAACAACAACAACAACAAAAAACAAGAGGCAGAAACCAAAAACAAATCCTTTACATTTCTATTTCCCTTAAAAGAAGTACACACCTTTAATAAGAGTAGAGATGTAATTTCACTAAGGCATCATACGCTATTCACCCACCCTCTAAGATATTGAGAGATTCCAGCAAAATATGCCTTCTTTTGAGGATGTTAATTGTGATTATTAAAAAGTTAGAGAGCACTATCACACATATTATCCCATATTGATTGATATTGAAAATTTGCTCCAAGCTTTTTTTAACAGAAAGAGAGAGAAATAAAAGCATCTCTCTTGTCAGTCAGACTCAGGGAAGGAGAGAAGTTCATTGGCCTCCACAAGACCCAAAATGGAACCCACCAATAAGCAAGATTATACAAGACTATGACAAGCTAGAGATGAATTATTAACCAAAGAGAGTTTATTGATAGGCCTGGTAAATGGATGAAATTTGAAAATCTTAAACAAGACTCCAATAAAACAAAAGCAATCAGTGTTTAATTCAATCCCAATTAGCTATGTCATCCAAGACCAACTCCTTCACAAAAAGTTCAATAAAGGAAAAAAAAATAGCTAATTGCCCAAACCAAAAGGCCCAAATCAAAAAGCCAAAAAGTCCTCTCAATAAGCTCAGTCTTGCCTTTATATTTTAGCAACTAAAGGTCAACCACACTCACTCCCAGAAGCCAACTTCCCCTAAACTGCCAGCCCTAACTATCAGCAACTAACCCCCTGACCAACTCATGATCCTCCCTTATATACTCTTTTCCTATCTTACTTCCTGTCTCTATGTCCTGTACCTATGGTTCCTATTTCTTGTCACTGTGGGCTGGTTAATCCCTACACATCTCTATGGTGAGAGGACTTCCAGGTCCCCTGTTAAATAAAAAAAAGAATATAATATTCATTTTATAGTATGAATGCATGCATTCATGTATGTAAACATATAGGCATCTTCTGATTTAGGGATATATTTTAACTTGCTAAAGGAATTTCCTAATTTCCCAAAGACTAACTTTTTTTGATTCTCTGACATTAACCTGGACATATTCCCTCTTGAAATGATAATGCTTTACTGATATGTAATTGCTATTGCTGAGGCAGTAAACTGTCCTGGGATGACCACAAGAACTGGTATCAAAGGTACTGAGATCAAAGATCATGCTATCAAATATTAACCTTTGCATTTATTATCTATATCACACTGGGCAAACCATGAACCCAATGAACCTCAGCTTAGTTTACCTGTTTAGTAAGGACTTGGGTTTTATGATTATTTGGATTATCTTCATTTTATACATATTGCTAAATATACCTATACATACAGATATACACATGCATATAAACACCAACATACTTTTTCAGTCACTTCAGTAATGTCCACTCTTTGTGACTTCATTTGATATTTTATTGGCAAAGATAAAAGTGTGTTTTGTAATTACCTTTCCCAGTTTTTTTTTTAATAGCTGAAGAGTTGACACAAAAAGAGTTAAATGATTTGACTAGGGCCATATACAAGTAATTATCTGAGACTGAATTTGATCTCCATTTTTCATAATTTCAGGTGTATCACTCTATCTATTGAACCACCTAGCTCCCCATGGTATATATTATATGATAAACTATTATATCAAATATTAACATTAAATGATATATGGAACTTCTAGTCTACTTCATTCCACATATTCTATATATGCATATATATATATATATATATTCATCATGTGTCAAACTAGAAGCCCTTTCCAAGATCTAAGTTATATGATTTTGCAAATGTATCTTGTATTTATGTAGAACATTAAAATTTACAAACTAATTACAAACTAATTAAATCAAGGCAATTCATTGGATCATTACAATAAATATGTAAAGTATTATTATTATATCTTCCCATAACATGAGAAAATGAAGACACAGATAGGCTAAATTACTTATATGATGACACATCTATTTGGTTCCTAAGGTAGGGTTTAATTTCAAATTTTCCTAAATCCAAGTCCTGGACCCTATCCTCTGAATCACACTGCTGAAATATTACTCATATCATATTTATTGATTGTGGAGGGAAAATCCTGTGATTCCCCTGGTGATGGAAACACCTTTGATCAAAGTCATCTGTAGTTCTCAGTTCTGGAGAGTGGCTTGAAGGCACCAAGAATTTATGTGCCTTATCCCTGGTCATACAGTTAGGATGAGATAGATGCCATTCTGATCCTGGGTCATTCTAACTCTGAGATTGGTCCTCTAGTCACTGCATCACACAAAGTGCTATTGCTACTGTCCCTGGATACTAGTTTTAAGTATCCAGCCCCTGAGGTAGTTACATTTTCCACCTCTTCCCCATAAATATTCCCAGGGCTTTATTAGTATAAAGTATTGTACAAAATGTAAGAGATTATTATTTTTAATGGACTGTGCATTTGCAAGGTAGGAAGTGCAACTCTCCATACCCAAACACAGTACATCTTCTTCCCAGCTTAATGCTGTAAATTAGGGCAATAAACAACAGGACAAAAAAGATACTATTTCTAATGGAGTCATACATTCAAAGCCCAATCCTTTTCCCAAGCTTCGTAATGAGGGATATGTAGTTGCTACAGATTATTGGGGAAATAAATTGTATCATCTAAGGTTAAAAGAGCCTGGTTTAGCTGAGCTCTACATTTATGAGCCAGAAATGTCCCTTAGGACTCATATCATAGCACAAGTATATGAAAAAACATTAGGTACATGAGGGTTTATTTTCACAGAGGTCTGTTCTATGGAAATAGCAGGCATGATGTTAGGCAGAGCTATAACCAGAGTAGAATAACTGGGTACAAGACTGGAGGTGCTCAATTTTGAGTTCACCTAGTTTAATGTAAAATTGAATTTATATCTCAAATAATACAAATATATTTTATGAGGTTTATTAAATGATCATTAGAAATCAAGGAATAGGACTTCCGGTTAAGATGGCGGCTTAGAGAAAGCTAAAGCTCAGATCTCCTGAAAACCCTTCCCGACCGATCTCAAACGATAAGCTCCTAAGGCGCCGAAATTCAAAACGATCAACAGCACAGACCCTGGGAACCCTCCTCCTGGACCTGGACCCGGATCAAAAGGTACGGCTCCCCTTAAAAGCCAGAACCCGAGATCACTCGGACCTCAGGGGTAGGAGCGCAGAGTCCAAGGCTCCCGGAAGCCGCAGCCCGGCGGGCTCAGAGAGCAGAACCCTCAGGGCCTTCTACAGTCCCGGTGAAAGTTACTGCCTGGGGCTTCCGCTGCAGAGAGCTGGTCGAAACAACAGCAACCCTCAGGGCGGGCAAGACAGCCTCACAGGCTGGATCCTGCTATCCAAGTCTCAGTGAAAGTCCTTGCCCGGAGCTTGGGAAAGCTGCAGCCCATCCCCCCGCAGGCCAATGAAACAGCCTCACGGCCAGCGATTCTGAAGGCAACTTCCAGAAAGAGAGCCGGGGGGAGAGTGTGGCCTCGTGGTCCAACCCTTCCATTCCAGTTCCAGTGAGGCATATTCAGTTTAACCCAGGGAAAGCTCATAGAACTATCTGCCCAGGACTAAAGCCTCTGAACACCAGAAAGAGACAAGAAAAACTAATCCTCCACATTCAGAAATGGCAAACTCCACAGAACCACAGAAGCCCCAAAATACCAAGAAAAATAAGAAGAAAGGGGCGACTTTGGACACATTCTATGGAGCCAAAATACAAAATACAGAGCAGACAGAAGATAATATAAAAGAAAATGCTCCAAAACCTTCCAAAGGAAATGGAAACTCTCCACAAACCTATGAAGAATTTGAATCAGAAATGACCAAAAAGATGGAAGCCTTCTGGGAGGAAAAGTTGGAAATAATGCAAAAGAAATTCACGCATCTACAAAACCAGTTTGACCAAACTGTAAAAGAAAACCAGGCTTTAAAGGCCAGAATCAGGCAGCTGGAAGACAACGATCGTGTAAAAGAGCAAGAATCAATAAAGCAAAGCCAAAATATCAAGAAATTAGAAGAGAACATAAAATATCTCACCGACAAGGTGATAGATCTGGAAAATAGGGGGAGAAGGGATAATTTAAGAATAATTGGACTCCCAGATAAGCCAGAAATAAACACCAAACTGGACATGGTGATACAAGATATAATCAAAGAAAATTGCCCAGAGATTCTAGAACAAGGGGGCAATACAGCCACTGACAGAGCTCACAGAACACCTTCTACACTAAACCCCCAAAAGACAACTCCCAGGAATGTAATTGCCAAATTCCAAAGCTATCAAACAAAAGAAAAAATCCTACAGGAAGCCAGAAAAAGACAATTTAGATATAAAGGAATGCCAATCAGGGTCACCCAAGACCTTGCAAGTTCTACTCTGAACACCATTCATAAGCAAAGGATAAACTATGGGAGTGGAAACACCGAGAAAAAGCAACTGCCTGAATACAGAGGTTGAGGGGACATGACAGAAGATAGACTCTAAATGAACACTCTAATGCAAATACTATCAACAAAGCAATGGGTTCAAATCAAGAAAACATCTAATGCCCAGTGGACTTACGCGTCGGCTATGGGGGGTGGGGGGGGGGAGGAAAAGAAAATGATCTATGTCTTTAACGAATAATGCTTGGAAATGACCAAATAAAATATATTAATAAAAAAAAAAAGAAATCAAGGAATAAAGAGGATACAAAATACAAACTTATGTGCCCATGGCTGGTTGGCCATTTTCAAGATCCCCACACACCATCATCACTGCTAATTGCTGTATCATGCCCCAAAAGAGGACGTGGGAGGAGTTACCACCAGTTAAATATCAATAACATCATTCCACCAATGTGGAGACTCAGGAGAGATTATAGGGAATTTTGGAAAATACTAAGGACTTCTGGGGAATTAAGGCAAATGTTCAAAATCTCCATTTAAACATTAGATGGCACTGTTCAGAAAATGCTAGCAAATACTTGAGAGACTTTCAACATCATATAAATAAAAAAGCTCAACATCATATTTAATATGAATCCATAGTTACAATTGCAAACTAACAGACTATAAAGTGGAGATGTCCTGGGTATGGTTTGTTGAATTTGGCTTAGGTAGAAAATGTTCTAGGTTATAGATCTGTTACTAACTTCTGAAACTTATTGTTCCTGGTTTATCCCAGCCCAGAAACTCAACCCTAATCTATGGATGGGGAGGAAAGAAAAAGAAAGGGATAAAGATCAGAGAATGAAAGCAATAGACATATAGTCAATGAGATGAATGGATCACAAATTGATGATTACAAAGATAATTGTATTGCCTAAGTGCCTGGCATTCAATAAAATTAACTGAAAATCCCCAACAGCCTCCCTGTTGTTTTCAGTTCTTTCCCCCATTATTGATTGACTCCTTCAAACTCTTCCCCATGGGGAATAAAAAAAAACATTTTTCTGGAGCACTATATTGTAATTCTTTTTTTTAATTTCCTTAATGACATATCTCATCATTAGGGAGATTTCTTATTTCTCTGAGAAATTTCAATAAGTTTTGGGTGTGTCTGGAGTTGTTTCATATGGATCATTAAAGTTCTCCCTAGCCAATGGGAAAATATAAGTTATGAATTTCACTTCTTTTTATGTTTGTCTTCTCCACTTCCATTTAATTCAGCAGATAGCTATTGAATATTTATGTGCAATATTTTTATTTTCATGCTGAATAGACATTGTTTCAAAAGATAACCAAAAGAGTTGAAGGATTGTGGCTACAAAGATATGTAAGACAATATCAAGTCTGTATATATAGTGATCATAATATAACTACTAGTCCTGCCACTACATTATTAATAGTCTTGTAAAGAGCTTCCCTAGAAACCAAGTATTATTAGTGTTATTCTTCTTCTTCTGATGATGAAGATTATTATAATTATTATTTTATATGAACATTGGCAATGAGGTTCACTGGCTATGCTTCTTTAGTCCTTATACCAATGTATTTTCTCAAGCTAGTCAAACTGGGATTTTGGCTTAACAAACTACTCATTTGAAGTTCTCTACCACAGTTAGGTTTTCTTTGTTTATTGTTGTTCTTTTAGCAACATGCTAAAATATTTTACCTTCTGATGAAATTTAAGATCACTTCAGTCCAATTCAGCTTATCATTTCATATCATACTCCTGGGGTTTTGCACCAGCCTGTCATTAGCTACTTCCTTACACTTTATTACTACTCTATTAATATCAATAGTTGACTATTTACTTAAAATAGAAAATCAGAGATATTTTCTCATTCATACTTTTAAAATCTGAATAATTATTGCCTCTGTTTGCCATTTCAAACTGTCTCATCAAGATAAAATTGTATCTTTACTTTTTGCATCCATCTTTGTTGTGTGATTTCAGGCTGCATAATCCTCAAAATCTGAATATGTCCCAAAGCTGTTCCTAAATGTTTTCATTAATTTAACCATTCACTCCAACTCAGTCGTGTGCCAATATAAAATTAGTATATCAGAAAGACAATTCACTCTTTCATATTTGTTTTCTAACCATCTGAATCCTTTTCTGATAAAATTCTCAACTTGGATATATTATATTCTTCTCATGCATGAGATTTAGACTTGAGCACTCTAAAAATAAGAAAATATTTTTACTTTAAAATCTTTTCCTCATTCTAACAAAACTTCTCTACCAAAAAAAAGTTTTTCCCCTTTATTTTAGTTAACTTTTGCTTTGGTGGAGGGAGGGGAAGGTGGAGAAAAAATATTTTGAGGTGAATCACCCATTTTACTAACATTGTCATTTGATAATAAATTTTGAATGACTCATGGAGTATGGCACATAATAAAATAGTAAACTAGAATGTTCTTCTGTTTCATTCATATAACTACCTTATCAGGATCCAAATCTTTTCTAGCTGTCTTCAATATTCCTCTAATATTATCACCACCAGCACCAATAGCACCACCACCACCACCACCACCCTCATCATCATCCTAAGATCAGGTGATTCCTCTGTTTATACTAGTAAAATGATTTTTTTAAAATGTTAATATTGTTCACATAATTAATTATATGCAACACACCACTAATGCTAGACTAAGCATTCTAAAGACAGTTATGTGGCACAGAGGATAAAGAGCTGTACCTGAAATAAATCTGTCCTCAGACACTTAATAGCTATGAAGTCTTGTGCATCACTTAACCCTGTTTGTCTCAGTTTCTTCTTTTGTAAAATGAGCTGGAAAAATGAAATAGCAAACCACTACATTAACTTTGCCAAGAAAATCACAGTCACCCAGAGTTGGATTCAAATGAACAACATATTTAGTCTCTCTCTCTCTCTCTCTCTCTCTCTCTCTCTCTCTCTCTCTCTCTCTCTCTCTCTCTCTCTCTCTCTCTCTCTCTCTCTCTCTCTCTCTCTTCTGTCTTTCTCTCTCTCATTCTCTCTCTTACTCTCTCTCTTTTCTCTCTCTGTATGTCTCTCTCTCTTTTTCTCTCTCTGTATGTTTCTCTCTCTCTCTCTCTCTCTCTCTCTCTCTCTCTTTCTCTCTCTCTCTCTCTCTCTCTCTCTCTCTCTCTCTCTCTCTCTCTCTCTCTCTCTCTCTCCCTCTCTCTCTCTCTCTCTCTCCCTATATATAACATGCCATGTAATGATTCTTCAAAATGGTATGTGATATTGTGATGCAGAGTGGGAATAGTAAAATACTCTAATTCCCTAACCCTCAGATTGCTATTGACTTTATAAAATTCTTTCTTCCTCATAAGATTCTCAGAAATAATTCATAATAAAAAAAATTTCTTATGACTTAATTTATTAACTACAAACTCCCATTAAATTTATTTTAATGCAAAAATAGTTTTATTCTCTCTAAGCTATTTTTTCTCTTTCCATTTCCCAACCTTAAATTTCAAAGTTTTAAAAAAACATTGATACTATTGGATATGTCATTTATTGACACCAGCAAATAATTCAAAGACATGGATATTTAAATACTGTATCAATTACCAAAATCCTTATCAGAATTACTTCTGTGAATAATGGAAAAGAAAATGTAGATTGCAATTCTTCTTAGCTGTTATCAGCTGTCAACCTTTCAAAAACAGTGAAAGTTCAGCTTAAGAGTTGAGTTGGTGTCAGAATTCAATATATTTGAGGTTGATAAGTCCCATTGTGACTTGGGTCCTAGAATTAGAGTTGGGAAATCTTGAATTCAAATCGTCTTTCAGATATATACCAACTTTGTGCTAATGAACAAGATACTTAAATGTCACCACCCTAAACTTCCTTGTCTCTATACCCATTAAGATGTTTTCCAGTTCTTAATCTGTGATCCTTTCAATATAATATTTTACACAATTTGCCTCATTTTTCCATTAAATGCAATAATTGAGTTCATCTCAGTGTTCCTATAACATATTTCTGGTTTCCTCAGAAATGTCCTTCAGAATGTGTCAGATAAATGAATATGTATTAAATATCTTTTATGTGCAAGGCACTGGGCAATGTATTGGGGAGGGGTATGAGAGGGGGAAAGAACAGGAAAGAGAGAGAAAATTCAGATCTCAAAATTATATAAATATATTAGTATAATTTTATATATTATATAATTTTGAGTTCTTAAATATAATTGTTTTACATGTAATTGAGGAAAAATAAAATATTACTTAGAAATAATAGTCAGCTCTCTAAATAATTCACAGACTAATTCATCAATGATATTTAAATTTCAGTCCCATGATTTCATTCTACTTAGAGTTATATGTCTAAATCTCTTCAAGGATTAAGTTATTTGAGTCCTCTCTTAGTGATTCAATGATTTTTGAAGATGACAGCCATTTGCCAGGCCCAGTTATTATGGATACTGTTCCTCCTCAAAAGTGAAGGAATAGTATCTGAAAACTATGAAGGATAATGTTTAAATAGAAGTTACACTATTTTACACACACACATTAGTGACTCAAAATAAACAATTGTCCCCAAATCACACAGGTAGTAAGTAAAATAGCAAACAACTACACAATAGAAACAAATAAATGAATGATTATAGTTCAAAGTGAAAACATAACTCCCATGAAATTAGGGGGCTGTTCTTTTGTTGTTTAGAGAAGATAAATTATGTCTATGGATATTTTAGAGTGAATGGCTACCCCATTCATCTTGTCATCTACACTGTCATTAAAGTCTTTCGTCATCTGGGAAAGCAAACTCCAGGCCAGACATAGAGATGATCTTCTGACTGACCTGAGAGCTAATCTATTAAGCTTTAGATATATGTATCTTCAAAAGATGAGCTATCTTTACTAGGAAATAAGTGAGTTCAGCATTCACTTAATACACTATATGTAGCCTGATTTCTTGTTTTTCATCTTTTCAAAATGAACAACTTGCCATCTACCTCAATTCTCATACATACTTCCTCTCTATCTACTATTCTCTTTTCTCCAGTAAATGTCTTATTCTTAAAATAGTAATAAATCAAATGGTACCATTCTTTCTGAAAAAAAGGCATAACTATTAATTGCACTATGGATTCAGTAACCATTCTGGACCAAATATATTCACCTCAGATGATAAATATTTTATCTCACTGCAATAGAATATAAATTCATTGAGATCAGGAACTTTCCACAATAGTGTCTAGAATATATCAGGCACCTAGTAAAATATCTTCATATTGTCTGTGCATATATATATATGTGTGTGTGTGTGTGTGTGTGTGTGTGTGTGTGTGTGTGTGTACTTGAGGCAGGTTTTGAAAGAATTAGAAGTATTACATTGGGAGAGACAACCAAGTTATAGATAAAAATATACCAAAAAGCAGAACTCTAGATGCAGATATCTGAATTATTCTATTGGAGACTTCCTAAAAACCATTGTTATTCTGACATCATTACCATACTGTCATTAAATAATTTTCAATTATACCTAAATTCTATTATCTACCCCAAATTACTTCATCATACCATAATGCTAGCACTGAAAACTATCTCATTTCTCAAATGGTTCAAAACAAGGCATAGTCTGGTATGATTAAGTCTTCATATTGATCTAGGTTTCCTTGAACCCCATCGTACAATATCAGAACCTATCAAATCTATGTGTCTTCTCAAATGGATCTCTCCTTCATTCCCAAACTGCCAGTATTACATATTAAACTTGTATTGTCTGTCATTCCAAAATTGTGAAAGCTTCCTATTTCATGCTGTTATACCCATGTGTTCTCTATGTAAATTAATTTACTTTAATACTGTCAGCACAATCATCTAAAAACACATACCATATACTTTTATTTTCCTATTGAAAAATTTTCCATAGTTCTATTTTGCCTATTTAATCAAATCAAAACTCCTCACCCTATTATTGAATGTACTTGATAATATGGTCCTAAACCTATCATGCACTAGATACTCTCTACTTAACTATGCTCCATTTTAGTTTGTCCTTTATATTAATATGTAACTTGATGGTGAAGTATGTTTTAAGGTTGGAAGAGATTGTAGAAATTACCTAAACCTCAAAGTCTACCATTTTATAACCTAAGGAACAAATGAAAGAAGATTTCTGTCCATGGTCAATAAGTATGATAGTAACAATTCCTGGATATAAAGCCAATGCATCTTTCTACTCTCTAGCCCTTCTCAGTTCATTAAGCATTCAGATGCATATGCAGCTATTCTCCCTGCCACATTTTATTCTAAAATCTTATGATCCCAGATTACAAATAAAAATGGATTCCAGGAGCCTTCTAGTCATACCCTTCCCCAAAAGTAATTTTCATCATGCTATAAGGAGTGGTTGTGCAATCTTCTGGAAGTATACCAAGGAGAGAGAAGGCAGCCCATTCTTTTTTTTTTTTTTGCAAATCTAACTGTTAGGGATACTTTTGGTTTGCTTCTTTGTTTCTCCTGAATTCAAGTTTAAATTGACCTATTTGGACTTCAACTTATATATTCTTAGTTCTCTTTTCTGACACCAATCAGAACCTTTTCCAGATGATATAAATTCAAATACTTAAAGACAGATATAAGCTTTACCCAGGAGTCACCCTTTCCATTTTAGAGATGGTATCTTCCCTCCAAGTTCATGGGCCTGGCATTCTCTATCTTTCTTCTACTTGATTCACCATTCTTCTCTCTCTTGGAGGAATCTATCTGTCAAGAATTCATGCCCTTATTATGGCATTCAAAAACATTGGCAAGTATCCTGTGGAGCTTGGAGCAGTCAGTCATGGGATTCAATAAACCTCATCAACCACAAAGTGATGACCTAGTTAGAGGAGCCAAAGAAAAGAACTTGAAAGTGGAGGGACCTATTCCATGAATGCACATGAAAGCACTTCAAATCACATCTAGAAACATTCTTTTCAGTGACGTTTTAAACACTTGGGATTGGTTCCAGAAGAGAATGTACAAACACCTCATTGATTTTTCCATTCCTTTTGAAATTATCAAAGAGATCTCTTCTAATAGCATTGAACTAGAAGTAGAAGTTGAACTCACCAATGCAGATGCCTAATCAATCATATCTTTTAATAAATTGATTGTGATTGTCTCTTAAGGATAACTATCCCTACCTTTTTCAAAATGTGGTAATATGCTCTGAGCTCTAGGCTCTTTTCCATCTTTGTTATCCCCTTTTATACACTCTAAAACTTCTCAGTATTCTTAATCTATGATTCCCAGAAGTGAACACAATGTCCCAGGTGATTTCAGCAAGAGCAGAATTCCATGAAAATCTCACTTTCCTATTCATGGAGGTATTAGCTTTAAAAATAAACACCATTTGTCTGTCACTTTCTAAGCATTGGGGATACAAATATAAACAAGCAAAGAAGCATTTTCCCCAAAGGAATTTACATCCTGTGGGGGTATAAAAGATAATAAGGGGACCTGAAAAAGCAGGGTCTAAAGTAGCAATAAGATATGGAGGTGGAAAGAAGTTATGGGGTGAGTCCTGGTTCTGGAAAAGACTAGATGAAGATTTATATCTCAGAACCTGGCATCATATGGAGGTTCCAGGATCTGGTGAGCAGATGGAGATGGAGAGATGATGGCCAAAAGAATGCCACATCTTTAGGGATAACTGGGAAGCCATGTGTAAGCTAGACAAGACAGTCCTTGCAATCAAAGAATTATGCTAATTTATGGAATCAGTGCAAGTAGGAGGGTACAACAATAGGGCAGGTTGCAATGTTTGTGAGTCTTGGAGAACAAAGGCACCTTCCCTATAGGGCAAATAACCTAGAAGGAAAACCCCATCATAATGAAAGTGTAATTTTCCAAAATGTCTGAAAGTGTTGAATATCCTGGGCTCCATCATGTATAGAAGAAGTTCGTGTCTGGTCAGAAGGAGGGAAAAAGAAGGGAAAAGACATTGGCAGGAAGGCCAGGATTATAATATGAGTGTTCTTTGGTGGGGGGAGGAAGAAAAGACTTACTTATATTAGTTTAGAATCAATGTTTAATCAGATTTTAATCCATGAATTACTGGACCCTAGGCATGGGGAGTGGTTACAATCGTTAATTGTGGATGTAGTTTATTGTACAATTGCCATATGATGTTCATTAGGGCAGCAGCAGCATCTTACAGTCTTTCTTTTCTTATTTTATATTCCTGACTGTGAATAAGATTGACTTAGGTGGGAGGAAGGGTTGTGGTAGAGGGTATATATCGAAGAAAAGGTAATGTGGGGAGAAAAGACAGTAACCACAAAATTCAGCTTTTAAGTGAAGACTTTTAAAAGACTTAGAAAGATCTTCAAGCCATGTAGGTAGCATAATGGATAGAGTACTAGGCTCTGAACTAAGAAAACCTAAAGTCAAAATGTGATTCTGACACTTCCTCTCTATATGACCCTTAGAAAATCACCAACCTTATTTCTGCCTCAGTTTCCTCATCCATAAAATAAGGATAATAATACCATCTACACCAAGGGTTGTTAGGGATCAACTGGGATAATATTCACAATGCACTTAGTAGAATATATGGTGCACATATCCGCTGTTTAACTTATGCTTTGCTTTCTTCCTTCTTACTGTCTCTTATTCAGGAAAATGCTATCCCTATTGTTAAATGTGACATGAGTCCTTTGCAAGTTTGTATCTGAGGCAGGGAGCAGCGAGGACCATTCTCAATATTTGCTTGTAATATATGTGGCATCCTCTGGTCTTCCTTGAACTGTCAGTCATTCCGTCAGTCAACAAGAATTCATTAACTATTTATTAAGTGTCAGAGAGTGTGCTAAGCCCTGGAGGTATAGTCAAAGATAAAGATATATGTCCCTGTCCTCAAGGAACTAATTTTCTAGTTGGGGAAACAACAGGAAAATAACATAATGTATAAAATTTCTAAAATAAAATATAAGCACTATGACCTCAGAATGTTGGTGTTCCACTTTGTAATCTACTGAACATGTGTGCAGTTCATTGTTACCATGAAAACATAGGACTAGCTCTGTTCTGCAATCGAGAAGCAGAGCTGTGCATGAGCCAGTCCCTATTCCTGGGGATAATTCTGAGAAATAGGCAGCTTGTCATTAGTGATTCTTAAAGTGGCTCTTCTTTTCAGGTTGCCATTGATTATTAATTCAACATGATAATTAATTTTGTTTGATGAATCTGAGATATCATTTGGAAACAATGAGCAGGCGGATGCCTGCTGATCAATAATGGAGTCTGTTATTATTTTGCTTCCCACTGTGGGAACCTTGAATTTGTTCCTACATTGTATGTATAAGACATGCTCTATTATCTCTTTGTCCTTTGGCTTTCCCCTCAATATTTACATTCATTAAGCAGGATTGATGCCTTTCTGCCATACTTCTTTATTCCATGAGCCTTCCATTCATTCTACCTTTGAAGGTTTTCAATTATTTACTCTTTTGATGAATGTGGTCTCTCTGTTGATAACTTAACATCATGTTGTCTTTTACATATTGAAATGGTTCAGCAATAGCTTTCTATCCCTTATTTCTTCTTCCATTTCTTCCATCTTGACCTGTTGACAAATTAGAACTTTAAATCTAAGTTTAATTTTTTTCATGAATGTCTCCTTTAATTTCTTATCATTTCAAAATTCAAAAAGAACATCAAAAAAAGCCACAACAAAACAAAGCAACAGAAAACCATGAAGCATCACCTTATTATATACTATGAACTTATGATGTTCAAACTTTTTTCTAAGTAATCATGGACCTCTACAATCTAGAAACACGAATCCCTTCACCCCCCGCCCTGCCATGCATATTATTCCTGCCTACATGGTTGTTGCTAGCCTTCTGCAATATACCTCTGGCCCTTTCATTCTCACTGTTTTTGTGTTCTGTTTCTGAAATAGTCCTTTTTTCCTCTTTTGAATACATAGCATCTTAGTGTAACAGACTAACATCATTTCATGGTTATTGGAATATGCTGTTTCACTAATCTTCCAAAGGATTGGACTCAGGAAGAGATATGGTTCAGTCTTGGTCAGGGATAAAGGGAGGATTCTTTCAAACATAGTCATCATGTTTTAGCCATTTAGCTGGAATCCCAAGGAAATTCACTTACATCTTAGGTATGATTCAAGTCTATTATTTCCCCCAAATTGTTTAAGATAGTACTCAACATATAAGGTAGATAACATAGAGGGAAAAAGCAGTATTGAAAAAACACAAGACATGATGCAGAAACCTATAATTCACATACTACTTTGCCTTGAAGTTGATAATCAAAATATTAAAGCATATAACTTGTAGAATAGGAATTTTAAGCTGGGGTCCATTAATATACTTTTATATCTATGTGTGTATACACACACACATATACTCATATTTGTATTTGTGTATCTGGAAATACATAAGTATATTTAAATATAATTTATTTCATTAGTCATGTATTTTACTTGACATAATTAAATATATTTATATTATTTCTATAGATTTTAGCAAAGGATTGTTGGATTCCATGACACAAAAATGTTAAAGAACTCAGGCATAATGAGATTGAAAAACATGCATATCTTCTTCTTTTCAGTTCTATATTTTTAAGCAATTTTCTTCAAATTCTCTCTCTTCTGTCTTACTTAAACACAGTTTGAACTTATCTTGCTGGGAGTCTATCTTCTCTTAGATGGACATAGCTCTAAGGAAATACTTCTCCTGCTCCAATCCCAAATCTCATAAAGTATAAAATTCATTAGGTTTTCTATATAGCTTGAAATGGGAATCTCAGTATCATTGTTAGTTCATCTAATATTAGGATTAAAAACAAAAAGATAAATAGACAGCTAGACATTCAGAATCACTATAAGACTTACCTATTCAATACATATTCCTATGACCATGTGAAAGCCATTACTACAGGAACCAAAGATATGTGTCACTTTCCTCATGAAAAGCATAAGATACAATACCCATAGAGTATCTAAACACACTACAGTTAAGAAGAGAGAGAGATTACTTCTTGCTTTAGTAGGTGATCCAAATTTATGATACTCCCTTGCCATTCTCCTATCATGGGAACCAATAGATTAATGTAGCTTGTCAAGTACCTTAGTGTTAAACACATGTTCTTGGAAGTGGAGGGGGAGGTACAACTGAACAACCCTCATGATAAATTGGGGCATGTTCTTGCCAGAAGAGATTAGGTAGGAGAGGGGGAAAATAAAATCATAGATCTTGAGATATAAGGGAGCATAGAGACCAAATAATCAATTCCTTTCATTTTATAGATCATTGACCTGAGAAAAAGAAAGTTAGAATGAGACCCAAGGTCACCCCATTAATTAAACTCAGAGGTCAGATTCTAGGGCCAATGTTCTGAGAAAATGAGATGAGAAAGTTGAGGCTAAGAAAGAATTGTATCTAAAGTTACATGGATAATGAATGACAAAACCTGACATATAACCCAGGTTTTCCTAATATAGAACTTGGCACTAAGGTTATAATTAATGATTTTCTTTAAGTATCATTTCTTTTGGTATTGGCCAGTATACTAATGAGATATAGAGAGTGAGACAGACATATAGACACAGAGACAAACAGAGGAACAGAGAGACAGATATATAGAGACAGAAGCAGTAAGATACATAGAGACAGTGAAAAGGGAATTGAGAAAATAGAGGGAGAGGAAAAAATGAAATAAATAATGGGACATCTATTAAATATTTATTGATGTGCCAGATATTTTGCTAGGCACTGGGAATACTAAATCAAAAATGACACAGTGTCTGTTAATGGATATATAAATAGCATAGTTAAAAAGTAGAACTAAATCTTGAAGGATACCTTGTAATCAAAGAAATGAAGACCAGGAGGCAGTACAATCTCCGCTTGGTAGACAGATAGCCCAAAGGCATGGATGTGGTAAGTGAAGCAAATAAGCTATTTTATTTGGATCATGGAGCACAAGGAAGTAAAATGTATGGACTAGAAAAAATGGAAATGGTCAGATTATAGATAGTTTTAAGTATCAGAGCATTTTGAAATTTATCCTGGAATTAATAGGAATCCACTAGAGTTTGTAAATTAAGTAACATGATAACATGTGCAATTTATTTGGTAAGTAGAGGATATATTTGAATGGGGAGACGATTGAGATAGGAGTACAAAGGGAAATTACTAAACATTTCCCCTTAATTTAGAGATGGTGACTGTGAGTATGAAGAGATATTGCAAAGGTATAAATGAAAATAATTGAGAAGAGATTTTGAGAAACAGAGTTTGAGTAAAGAAATTAGGGTGACACAGAGAATGTAAGCATGAGTAATTCAGAGGATACCGATACCTTCTACCTAAAGAGAATACACACACACACAAATATATATGCATATATATATATATATATATTATATAAAGAAAAAGTGGGTTTAGAAAGAAAGATGGAAATTGTATTGGAACCTATAAACATGTATTGATGTTTATAGTAATTGAGTTCAAAATGTTCCATATTACATTAATGATATAGAGATGGGGCTCAGGAATCAGGCTAGGGTTGAATTCAAATATTGAGTCATTTCTATGAAAATTATCATTTAACTCTAAGAAGTAATAATGGTCCCAAGTGACAGAGTATACAGAAATAAGAGCAGTAGTTCTATAAAGTCCTGGGACCTATAGCCATAGTTAGGGAGACAAATATAGGCAATGGAAAAAAACAAAGGAGACTAAGAACAGTTAAGTATTTAAGGGAAAATATAAAGACTAATGAAATGGAGACTTAAAGAAAATGGAGTATCAAGAATCAGAGTACACTATATAATATCAAATACTTCATAGAGGTTTAGAAGTTTTAGGAATAAGAAAAGGTCTTGCTATTTGGCAGTGAAGAGATCATTGATGAAGTTCAAGAGAACTATTTCAGTTGAGAATATAAAAGAGAGTAGTTTGTCAAGGGATTAGAGGAGAATAAAGGGATAGGAAGGAAGAAAAGAATGGAAGGAATTGATTGAAGGAGGAAGGAAGGAAAAAAGAAAGGAAGGAAGGAAGGAAGGAATGAAGGAGGGAGGGAGAGGGGACAGTAGGGTGGGAGAAAGAATAAGAGGAAAAGAGAGAGAGGAAGGATCTAAGAAAAGTATGAAGAGAAGCAGGCATGTAATGGAAAGAGGAAACCTTATGGACAGGAGAAGATGACAGAGTATGTTGAATAGCAATGTTATTTACATTAGACTGGAGGCTATAAAACTTGTCAGTTAACTAACCCCACTAATGCCTTTCTTGTTTTATGTCTGAAGAATTTAACAATATCCTCTAACTTACTGCAGCATAATCTTCAGCCCATTAAAGTAGAAAGTCAGGTGAGATCAAATTACTTAAAATAATGAACTTCCTAAGATTCAACACCTCATCCCTCCAAACTTTTTAAATCTTCTCAGTGTTCCATTTGCTTTAATACATATTTTTCTAGGAGAACCTAAAAGAAACCCATTGTCCATTCCCATGCAAACCCTCAAGACTTATAAATATTAAGTAGCAAGTGTTGTAATAATGATAGCATTAGATAACATCATTTCCAGTAGTAATAGTCATAAAAGGCTCTTGATTTCTTCAAGGATAGAGAATTCCAATTTTTGGTTGGCAGAGATGTATTAGAACTCTGATAACTAACTGTGGGAGTAGATACACAGAAGAAAAACAACTGATTGATTACATGGCTCAAGGAGGATGTGATTGGGGATGTAGACTCTAAACTATCACCCTAGTGCAAACATCAATAACATGGAAATAGGTTTTGATCAAGGACACATGTAAAACCCAGTGGAATTGGAAGGCTATGGGAAGGGGTGGAGGGAGGGGAGGGAAAGAACATGATTCTTGTAACCAAGGAATAATTATCTAAATTGACTAATTAAATAATTTTAAAAAAGAACTTTCATAGTTACAGAAAACCCACTGAAGTAATTAAAATTAATCCTGGATGTTGAGTTAACTGAGAATAGTTTTAAAGAAAGCACATTTCGAAACAAATTTCTGTGTTATTGGGGACCTTGGGAATACCACTGAAGTATATACCTTGTAATGCAGGAATGTATCATACTGGGACATTGCCAATGACATTTATTCACTGAATTCTCTTTTCAATAAACTATGGTCCACTATATTATGTGAGTCATCTTGCTACCTCTCTTCTTTTAGATCTTCATCAACATCACCCCAAATGAATTTGTTTCCCCATAAGACTCTCTACCATGTAGTTTTTCCTATTCCATCTAAGTCATCTATGTTTATAATATGATCTTTCCTCTGCAGTAAGCTATAATTTATATTAAGTACAAACAATTATTAAGCACTGACTATGGGTCAGGGATTGTGGTATACAGAGAAAGGCAAAAATATTCCTAAAGAAGTTGATAATCTAATTGGGAGATACCATGTAAGACACTTCTCAGATTTTTATATGTAGCCTTAGTCTCTCTCCTGAGGTTTAATTTAATAATGTCAACTAAGTCAAGGTATATCAAATGAGAAATCATGTAAGTATCTGAAACTCAATATAGACAAAACAGAACTCATTATCTTTAATGGCAAACCTCTTTTCTACTTCCATATTACTGTCAAGTAGGCTTCCAAAATCCTCCTAGTTATGCTCAAAATCTCATTATGTCATCCACAGCTCTTTACTCACATCCCTGTTCTCAGTATTCAGTATTTTGATCAGATGTCCACTTTCACAGCTTTCTTGACATTTTCTACAATTTCATTTTATTTTACAATTTATTATTCTCCTCATGTTCTATAATATAGTTATACTAATCTATCTCCTGTATCTTGCCCTCAAGATTCCATTTTCCATCTCTGTGACTTTTCAGTAGCTCCTACATATACCTGTAATATTTCCTACTTTCTCTTGCGCCTCTTAATTCCCTCGTCTACATAAAAGGAAATCGATTTTACCTAATTCATTAGACTTTTACTTTTATTCAAGTGACTAATATCTTTCTTTACGAAATTATCTTCTGTCTACTTTTTTATATACCCTGCTTGTGTTTTATATTTGTCTCTTTTTTTTATAATGTAAACTGAATGATTGGCTTGTTGGGGTTTTTCTTTGACCCATGGAAACTGCCATCTTGAGTCCTATGAGATTAATTAATGTGGGATTATTTTGTCATCCTTGATTTGCCATTCAATCATTTAAGAGTTTACTGATTTACACTCACTATAAGTAGAATGGACCAAATGGAAAAGGAAGAACAAAAGGTCATGGAAGAAATTCAGTCTTTAAAAATTAGAATTGGGCAAATAGAAGCTAATGACTTCATGAGACATCGAGAAATAATAAAACTAAGTCAGAAGAATGAAAAAATAGAAGAAATATGAAATATCTCCTAAAAAAAGAAAAACAACTGACTTCAAAATAGGTCCAGGAGACACAATTAAAGATTTATTGGACTACCTGAAAGTTATGATTTTAAAAAAAGTCATCATATTACAAAATATTATCCAAGAAGAGTACCCTGATATTCTTGAAGAGTAAAATAAAATAGAAATGGAAAGAATCAGGGACTTCTGGTCAAGATGGCAGCTTAGAGAGAGCAAAAGTTCAGATCTCCAAAAACCCTTCCTTACTGATCACAAACTGTATGCTCCTAGGGCACCAAAATTCAAAATGAACAACAGGATAGACCCCGGGAACCCTCCTCCTGGACCTGGATCAAAAGGTAAGGCTCCCCAAAAGCCAGAATCCTAGATCATTCAGATCTAAGGGGTAGGCAGAAGGAAGGGCCCAGGAACCATCCCCCCCAACCCAGAGTGCTGAGCCCGAGGCAGCAGCGGGAAACTCAGGGCTGGCAAAAAGGACCTTAGGGCCAGCTATTCTGAAGGCCACATTTTGAAAACAACTTGAGCCAGTCATGGGGGCACCCAACACAGACGGCAGGGAAACAGAATGAGATGGGGGATCGCCTGTAGCCCCCTGGCTGAATCCTTCTATCTGAGTCCCACAGAAGATCCCTGCATCAGGGCACACTCAGTCCAACCCAGCTGAACTTAATCCTATCATGAGCCCTCAGAGCTCCATGAAGCCATGGCCCCTACCCTCTCAGAGTGCAGCGGCTTCTGAAAGAACTCAGGGCCAGGAAAGGCACTGAGATACCTTGCAGAAAGTGCTGAGCCAGGCTCAGAGCGTGGAAGTAAGGCAGCGGAGAAGCATCGGGAGGGAACTGAGAGCAGTAACACCTGAAACATCAGCAAATCCTGAGCTTCCCCGGGAAGACAGAACAGCTGCGGAGAATGGACAATTTGCCTGGGGCTAAAGCCTCTGAACATCAGACAGACATAAGAAGAGCTAGTCCTCCTCACTCAGATAGAGATGGCAAACAGTACAGAAGTATAAAAGCCTCAAAACAACAAGAAAAACAAGAAGAAGGGGGAAACTTTGGACACATTTTATGGAGCAAAAATACAAAATACAGATAAGATAGAAGAGGAAACACAAGCAAATGCACCCAAACCTTCCAAAGGAAATGGAAACTCTCCACAAACTCTTGAAGAATTTGAATTGGAAATGATCAAAAAGATGGAAGCCTTCTGGCAGGAAAAGTGGAAAATAATGCAATCATATTTTAATAAATCAGACTAGAAGCTGGTACTTTGAAAAAACAAACAAAATAGACAAAGTACTGGTCATTCTAATTAAAAAAAGAAAGAAGAAAAGCAAATTAACAGCATCAAAGATGAAAAGGGGGACATCACATCCAATGAAGAGGAAACTAAGGCAATCATTAAAAATTACTTTGCCCAATTATATGGCAATAAATACACCAATATAAAGACTATGGATGAATATATACAAAAATACAAACTGCCTAGACTAACAGAAGAGGAAATAGAATTCTTAAATAATCCCATATAAGAAAATTAAATCCAACAGGCCATCAATGAACTCCCTTAGAAAAAATTCCCAAGCCCTGATGGATTCACAAGTGAATTCTATCAAATATTCAGAGAACAGTTAATCCCAATACTATACAAACTATTTGACATAATAAGCAAAGAGGGATTTCTAACAAACACCTTTTATGACACAAACATGGTAATGATTCCAAAACCTGGCAGGTCAAAAACAGAGAAAGAAAATTATAGACCAGTCTCCTTAAGGAACATAGATGCAAAATTCTTAAATAGGATACTTGCAAAAAGTCTCAAGCAAGTGATCAGATGGTTCATTCCCAGGATCAAGTAAGATGTATACCAGATATGCAGGTCTGGTTCAATATTAGGAAAACCATTCACATAATTGACCATATCAACAAGCAAACCAACAAAAATCACATGATTATTTCAATAGATGCAGAAAAAGTCTTTGATAAAATACAACATCAATTCCTATTAAAAACACTAGAAAGCACAGGAATTGAAGGGTCATTCCTAAAAATAATAAACAGTATATATTCAAAACCACCAGCAAACATTATCAGCAATGGGGATAAACTAGACGCATTCCAAATATGATCAGGAGTAAAACAAGGATGCCCATTATCACTACTACTATTTGACATTGTACTAGAAACACTAGCAGTAGCAATTAGAGAAGAAAAAGAAATTGAAGGCATCAAAATAGGCAAGGAGGAGACCAAGTTATCGCTCTTTGCAGATGACATGATGATCTACTTATAGAATCCTAGAGATTCAACCAAAAAGCTAATTGAAATAATCAACAACTTTAGCAAATTTGCAGGATACAAAAGAAACTTGCATGAGTCATCATCATTTCTATATTTTTTTCCAACACAGCTCAGCAGCAAAAACTAGAAAGAGAAATACCATTCAAAATCACCTTAGACAAAATAAAATACCTAGGAATCTATCTCGTGAGACAAACACAGGAACTATATGAACACAACTACAAAACACTCTCCACACAACTAAAACTAGACTGGAGCAATTGGAAAAACATTAACTTCTTATGGGTAGGACAAGCCAATATAATAAAAATGACCATCCTACCCAAACTTATTTATCTATTTTGTGCCATAACAATGAACTTCCAAAAAATGTCTTTACTGATTTAGGAAAAAAAAAACATAACAAAGTTCATTTGGAAGAACAAAGGATCCAGGATATCCAGGGAAATAATGAAAAAAAAAATACAAAGGAAGGGGGCCTTGCAGACCCAAATCACAAACTATATTACAAAGCAGTAGTCATCAAAACAATTTGGTACTGGCTAAGAGACAGAAAGGAGGATCAGTGGAATAGACTGGGGGAAAGTGACCTCAGCAAGACTGTACATGATAAACCCAAAGATCCCAGCTTTTGGGACAAAAATCCACTATTTCCTAAAAACTGCTGGGAAAATTGGAGGACAGTGTGGGAGAGATTAGGTTTGGATCAACACCTCCCACCCTACACCAAGATAAATTCAAAATGGGTGAATGACTTGAACATAAAGAAGGAAAATATAAGTAAATTAGATGAACACAGAATAGCATACATGTCAGACCTTTGGGAAGGGAAAGACTTTAAAACCAAGGAAGACATAGAAAGAGTCACAAAATGTAAAATAAATAATTTTGACTACATCAAATTAAAAAGCTTTTCTACATACAAAACCAATGTAACTAAAAGCAGAAGGAAAGCAACAAATTGGGAAGCCATCTTCATAAAAACCTCTGACACAGGTATAATTACTCAAATTTACAAAGAGCTAAATCAATTGTACAAAAAATCAAGCCATTCTCCAATTGATAAATGGGCAAGGGACATGAACAGGCAATTCTCAGCCAAAGAAATCAAAACTATTAATAAGCACATGAAAAAGTGTTCTAAATCTCTTATAATCAGAGTGATGCAAATCAAAACAACTCTGAGGTATCACCTCACACCTAGCAGATTGGCTAATATGAAAGCAGAGGAAAGCAGTGAATTCTGGAGGGGATGTGGCAAAGTAGGGACATTAATTCATTGCTGGTGGAGTTGTGAATTCATCCAACCATTCTGGAGGGCAATTTGGAACTATGCCCAAAGGGTGATAAAAGACTGTTTTCCCTTTGTTCCAGCCATAGCACTGCTGGGATTGTACACCAAAGAGATAATAAGGAAAAAGACTTGTACAAGAACATTCCCAGTTGTGCTCTTTGTGGTGGCCAAAAATTGGAAAATGAGGGGATGCCCATCAATTGGGGAATGGCTGAACATATTGTGGTATATGTTGGTGATGGAATACTATTGTGCTCAAAGGAATAATAAAGTGAAGGAATTCCATGGAGACTGGAACAATCTCCAGGAAGTGATGCAGAGAGAGAGGAGCAGAACCAAGAGAACATTGTACTCAGAGACTGATACACTGTGGTACAATGAAATGTAATGGACGTCTCCATTAGTGGCGGTGTAATGTCCCTGAACAATCTCCAGGGATCTAGGAGAAAAACAATATCCACATACAGAGGACAAACTGTGGGAGTAAAAACACCGAGGAAAAGCAACTGCTTGACTACTGTGGTTGAGGGGACATGTCTGAGGAGAGACTCTCAATGAACACTCTAATGAAAATACTAACAGCATGGAAATGGGTTCGAAGCAAGAACACATGTGATACCCAGTGGAATCACGCGTTGTCCATGGGAGAGGTGGGGGGGGGAGGAAAAGAAAATGATCTTTGTCTCTAAAGAATAATGCTTGGAAATGATCAAATAAAATATTGTTTAAAAAATAAATGGAAAGAATCTGTAGATCACTTCATGCAATAAATTCCCAATGACAATTTCTAGGAATGTTATAACTAAGTTCAGGAGTTCACAAACCAAGGAGAAAATAATACTTGTAATCAGAAACAAAGAATTCTTAAAGTATGGAGGTTGAGTCAGGATAGAGTTTGGTAGCTTTCACATTAAATGATCATAATATTCAGAATATGATGTTAAGAATAAAGGGGGTCTCGACAGAGTTTTAGACATGTATTAATCTCAGGCAAAATCCTTGCTCCTTAACTCCAAAACCTGAAAACCTGCCCAGCTCACTCAGATCTCTGACTAAAAAGGGAAGGTAAAACTTCCACAGTGATGGCAAATTGTACCCAGGAACAAACACCCTCTAAGAAAAATAAAGACAGTGACTCGAAAATTTTTACAAAGGAAAAACTTAGACTACAGAGGAAATAGAGGTGGGACTTTTTCAAACAAAGCCAAAGAGTCCAAAAAATGGAAAATTTTCACAAGTTTTGGAAGAATTTAAAATTGTAGTTTATCAAAAGGATGGAAACCTTCTGGCAGGAAAAGTGGAAGTTGGTTCAAAGAGAAAATTAAAAAATTATAGCAGAAAACCAAAAAATTACATCAGAAATATCAAAAGGTTAAAGCAGAAAACCAGGCCTTAAGGACCAGAATTGAGCAACTATAAACCAATGATCTTGCAAAACACAAAGAATTAATGAAGGAAATTCAAAATACTGACAAAATATAATAAAACATAAAATATTTCACTGACAAGGTGACAAATCAGGAATACAGAAGAAGGAGAGACAATTTGAGAATCATTGGTCTACCTCAAAAGCCAGAAATAAACAGAAATCTTGACATCATACTACAAGAAATCATCCAAGAAAACTTCCCTGATGTTCTTGAACAAGGGAGAAAAATAGACATTGAAAAAATCCACAGAATACACTCTATCCTAAATCCCCAAAAGATACCTCCCAGGAATGTTATTGCCAAATTCCAGAGATTTCAAGGTAAGGAGAAAATTCTACATGAAGCCAAAAAGAGACAATTCAAATACTAGGGAGCACCAATCCATACTAAAGGACCACAAGGATTGGAACATGATATTCAGAAAGGCAAGAGAACTGCGTCTTCAACCACACCTATCCATCAAAACTGACTATATACACCCAGGGGAAAGTATGGGAATTCAATGAAATAGAAGATATCCAAGTATTTATTAAAGCAAAGAACAGAACAAAGTGGAAAGTTTGATATTCAAACAGAAAGATCAAGAGAAACATGAAAAGGTAAATAAGAAAGAGAGGAAAATGGTGAAAAATGTTTTTTTTTTTTTTATTCAAACTCTCTTCTTTAATGCCTACAATTAGATCAAATTATATATATTGATATATGTGGAAATGCTATTTGTAACTCTCAAAATTGTATTTATTACTATATTAATTAGAAAAATAATCAGTGGAAGATATTGGGGCATTTAGATTAGGGCTATAAGATGATATGCATAAAAGGGAGTGGGGGAATCAAAGATGGCACCAAGAGATACTTGAAGGAATAAAATAAATAGGATATTTTTTTTTTATCACACAAAGAATCACATGGGAAAGGGAGGGAAAGAATATTCCTATAAGGAGAGGAAGAGAGTACTAATAGGTAATACTTAAACCTTACTCTCAGTGAAATCAATTCTGAGAGGGAAGAGCATATAGATCAATTGTGGTCTTGAAATTTATCTTATCATATAGGGTAAGTGAGAAAGGAAAACTAAGGGGGGGTAGGGAGGGAGGAAGTAAAAAAAGGGAGGGAAATAGTGGGGGAAAGGAAACTTAAACACCCTAAAAAACAAATTGGGAACAAAAAGGGAGGGGCCAGAAAGGAAAGCATATTAAGGGAGCAGATTAGGGGGATTGATTAAAAGTAAACCACTAGTTTAAAAGGATATAGCAAAAGAAGAAAGGACAGAACTAGGAGAAGATATGAAATTGCTAGGGAATTCACAAGTGACAATCATAATTTTGAACATGAATGGGATGAACTCACCCATAAAACATAGATGCATAGGAGAGTGGATTAGAATCCAAAATCCTACCATATGTTGCCTATAAGAAACACACTTGAGGCAGGTAGATACTCACAAGTATAGAATTAAATGTCGGAGCAAGACATATTGCGCCTCAACTGATAGGAAGAAGGCTAGAGTTGCAATCATGATATCTGACAAAGCCAAAGTAAAAATAGATCTGATTAAAAGGGATAGGGAATGCTGGGAGCCATCAGACCACGATGCCTTGACAGAGTCATGTGTGGTAGCTGGGGAGACCACAAAGTGGTCCTTTGGTGCTATTAGTCTGCTCCCAAGTCTTTGGTGATATTTGTTTGCTCCCAAGTACCCAGAAGTGCCCCTTGCTTGCTCTAGAGGTGCCCCTTGATCACTTGCTGACTATGTCGCATGCTGGCTCTGACTCTGGCTTCATAGTTTGGGTTGGGGATGGTAGATCAGCTCACATTTGGGTCAGAGTTTTTTTATCCTCTTATAATCCAAATCCCACCTACCTTCAATGCTGCACCCTACTGTACAGTCTCTTCATTCTTATGAAAAAAAAATTTTGGGGTCTTTTGAAGTTGTCTATATCAGTGGGTGTTGGGGAGATGAAGCGTCCCATGTCTAGACTGCCGCCATGCTTACCCAGAAGTGCCATTTTAATTTAACTCATTTATTTCACTGCTTGTCTATTAACTGAATTCAGTCTGGCAAATTTTATGAAGAGCCTACTATGTTTGAGGGAGATTTTCAGACTTGGGGGTACCCCAAAAAAGAATTAGTTCTTACCCTAAAGGAACTTAGAAATCAATGTTTTTGTTCAGTTTTTTTTTTTTTAGTACTGACTTCATATGTGGTCTTGGCAAAGATACCAGCTTGCTTTCCCATTCCTTCTCTAGTTATTTAAAAATGAGGAACTGAAGCCAACTGTGTTAAGTGATTTGACTATGGGTCATAGAGCTGGTTATTATCTGAGATCTGGATTGACCTTGGGAAGATGAGTCTTTCTGACCCCAGACCATGAACATAATCCATTGTGTCACCTAGCAGTATGTGTTAGGACTATCTTTCTATTACTGGCATACCAGGTTATATTCATTACTCTAAGATTTCTATTTCAAAGGATATGGGAATTCAAAAGACATTGCTAACATAGCTACCTATTGCAATCCAAAGTGAATGAACTAATTTTCAGTTTTATAAACAATATATTACTGTGCCTTTCAGCTTTGGCTATTTCTATTTTTATCATCTTTGTCAATTTTCTGAAAATGAGGTAAAATTTTGGAGTTCTTTGTATTTGTGCTTTTTACTACTAATGACTTAGAGCACACTTTCATACAATTGCTAGCAGGTATGTAATTTGGATAACCTATTTAATAACTTCTAATCACTTGTCTAATCAAGGGTAACATTACATACTTGCAATTAATCTTTTGTATATGTTGAATGCTAGATTTTTATCACAGAATGGTTTAAGTATTCCCTGAATACTATCCACTTCTGGAACTACTATGCTAATGACATTGATTTTGTCAGTTCAAAAAGATTTTTAATTTTGTGCACTTAGCATTCTCTGTTATTCCTTTAGATTTCACACCCCTCTTTTTGTCCCTTAATAATTATGCTCCATTCAATTTCATATAAGTGATTCTCTCTCTCTCTCTCTCTCTCTCTATATATATATATATATATATATATATATATATGTGTGTGTGTGTGTGTGTGTGTGTGTGTGTGTGTGTGTTTCTCCATACTATACACATTAAATTCCTCCTATATAAATTGAGATAATAACAACAATAATATCTAGGGTTTGTTAAGGAAAATTGAGAATGTATCTGTAAAATTTATTTGCTCACCTTAAAAATCTAACATTAATGCTATCATTATTGCCATCATCACCATCATTAGCACAATCATTACGATTATTTGTATAAATGAAGCATGGGAACAGAATGTTTTCCATTTATTTATCTAATTAGCTTTGCTTTAAGGATCATTTTGCAATTGTATCTGTACATATCTTCATTGTTCTTTGGGAAATTAGCTCTTGGTCATTTATTTATTAAATTATATAATGAACCTCACTAGAAATCCCATTTCTATCATTTCCTTCTATTTTTTGCTACATATAAATGTTTTCTATTTTTGTGGATTTAATTTGTAACCTGCTAATTTACTAAAGACATTGTCTCAATTAGTTTCTTTGTTGTTCTTTTGTGATGTTATGAGAATATCACTTCGTCAGAAAATTGAAAAAAATTTAATTACCTTTCCCTATTATATTCATTGTAATTTCAATTTTAATGTTTTTATAATTAGTCTTACAATGGTTATATAATAGTAAGAAAGGATATATATCCCAGTTTTACTTCTATGTTGAAAAACATATGACTTTTACTGAAATTAATATGCACATACACATATATATGTATATAGATTTGCATACACATTGCAGATAATATATACACACATGCATACATATATTTCTTATTTTTCTAACTTGAGGATAATTTATGCAATATAAATTTTATTTGTCCTTTAAAATTTTGGTGGCATTTACTTACTGATCCATAGAAACTCCTCCCCATTAAAAGAACACAATTTTAAATATTTCTTTTTTATATTTAGTGTATTTTTAAAAATAATATATACCCTTATTTAAATGTAATAAATAATAGCATACATTATCTGAACTTATAAGATCTAAATTATCTCTCTCCATTACCCTTTGCAGAGATGGTAAGCAATTGTATCTAAGTTTTACTTATATTATCATACAAAATCTAACTCCATATTGTTAATAGTTGTAATAGAATAATCATATAGAATTAAAACCCCCAAATAAAACATGAAAT
The DNA here is from genome assembly GCF_027887165.1 of Monodelphis domestica. Lineage (NCBI taxonomy): Eukaryota > Metazoa > Chordata > Mammalia > Didelphimorphia > Didelphidae > Monodelphis > Monodelphis domestica. The sequence continues at coordinate 744,937,387 of NC_077227.1, read as the reverse complement.
AAATTGAAGTGTACAATAGTATACTTTGATCAGCATTGTGATTCTAAGAATTCATATTATAGAGTTGGATAGCATTCTGTCCAGAATTATCCTAAATCATTCTATTGCTAAGTATATCTAAATCCTTCAATGATGACCAGTGTGCAATAATGCTGTTACTATGTACAGTGTTCTCCAGGTTATGCTCATTCCATTCTACATCAGTTCATGTAAGTCTTTCCAGCTTTTTCTGAAATTATCCTTCTCATAGTTTCTTAGAGTATAATAGTATTCCATACTATCATATACCATAATTTGTTTCACTGTTCACAATTCATGGATGTCCTTTCAATTTCCAATTCTTTGCCATCATAGATGAGCTGCTATAAATATTTTTTTTTGTACAATTATGTGCTTTCCCTCTATTTGGATCTCTCTGAGAAAGAATTATTAGGGATATTACTGGACCAAATGTTACAAAGTTTTATCACACTTCAGGAATAGTTCCAAATCACCCTCAGAGTCATTGGATGAATTTACAGCTCCATGAGCAATGCATTAGTGTCCCAATTTTGGCACGTCCCCTCCAATTTTTTATTACTTTCCTTTACTGTCTTATTGGCCAATCTAATAGCTACAATGTGGCACTTCAGAGTTATTTTAATTTGTATTTCTCTAATCAAGAGTTATTGAGACTATTTTTCATGTAATTAATAATATTTTTTTTATTTCTTTATCTGACAAGCATTCATTTATATCTTTTGAGTATTTGTCAATTGTGGCATGACTTGTGTTCTTATAAATTTGACTCAATTCTCTATATATTTAAAAATGATGATCAGAGAAACTTGCTTTAAAAAATCCCTAATTTTTTGTTTCCCTTCCAATCTTACGCTGGGTTTGTTTTTAAAAATATATTAATATAAACAAAATTATTCATTTTAGATCTCATAATGTTCTCTATCTCTTTTTGGTCAAAAATTATTTCTTACTCCATAGATCTAATAGGTAACCTAGTCATTGCTTCCTTAATTTGCTTATGGTATCTCCCTTCATGCCAAAATCATATAGCCATTTTAAACTTATCTTGGTATAATAGTTTATGAGATTTTGGTCTATACCTAGTTTCTGCTATATTGTTTTCCAGTTTTACCCAGCTGTTTTGTCAAATAGTGAGATTTTATCCCCAAAGCTAAAGTCTTTTGGTTTATCAAACACTAGTTTGCTAAGGTCTTTTACCCTTATACATTGTGTATCTAATTTATTTCATTGATCCACCATCACATTTCTTTGCTAATTCAAAAGTGTTTTGATGATTATAGCTTTATAATACAGCAATATTAAATAGAATTGGTGATAATGGGCATCACTGTGTGAAAATTGGATTTAGTTCTCTCCTGAACAATGAAAGTGCTTAGGTCTTCCTGTATACTGAAGATTAAATTGTAATCCCATGTCTATTTTTAGATTTTATTCCCCAAAGTATAAATCCAGTACTTAAAATAGGTCTACCCATTTTAACCACAAAATGGTATGATCCAATCACAAAAAAGGTACGAACTAACCACAAAAAGGTGTGAACTAACCACAAAAGCTTAGGACACCCATTTCATATATTGAGTGCGAGGTCTTTGACCCACATGTGAAAGAGTGGGCAGTCCTGGAGAGGAGCATTGGCTGTGATTGGTAGACATAAAATTTAGGAGAGGTGGCACAAGAGAAAAAGGTCTTTTAATGGTGGAAACAGAGACACACAAGAGTGATCGATCAGTCACTCAAAGTTGGACTGGAAGATAGACTCTTTGATGTGTAATGGGTAAATTTAGAGGTTATTGACTGAACATATTATACTAGTCGTCAACAGGGATTAATTCAATCCCAATAAAAATACTGGTCAGTTTGGGAATTTTATAATGGTTTAATTACAATAGAGGGAAGAAATTAAGGAGAGAGAAATAAAAGAGTATAAGATTTCTCTAGCCTAGCCAAAGCCAAGGGAAGTTCAGATAACTCAGCCATGAGGCCTTCTCAGAAGATTAAAACTATCTCGGCTTCCAGTCATGAGGTCTTTTCTGAGATGAGGGGTCTCCTAAGGGGATAGCACTTTTAGGAGGCAAAGGAAAAAAAGGACTCAGCCTAAATCACTCACCCAGGTTGTTCAGGGAAGATGCCTCACCTAACCCACACTACCAAACTTCTCCAGTCCCTTACTGGCAAGCCACAAATACCAACCACCAAGACGCCAAACACCACTCAGCACTCCCCATGCTGGTGACAGAGACCAATGTCTCCACAAGCGAGAGTGAGAGCAAGTGCTACATCTCCTTGAGAGAGCCCAGAGATAGGAAGTGATATGAAATACATAGACTGTGCTTTACATCACTTCCTGTGTATCACATGTACCAATGGTAGCTTAAGCTTGACTTAGGATAGCCCAGCGGGGGTCTGTAAGCTGTTTCTTATTTGTCACTTGCTAGCACATGTCTGGCTCAGGCCATCCTCCTCAACACGTAATCCTTAAGTAGGGGTGTATACATTCCTGGTTTCTAGACTAAGCAGGGTGGAGTAAATCTAAAATTCATAGATGGAGTAAAGAGAGACTCTCAGACTTGGAGTGAAAGAGATAACTTGAAGAATGACTGGAAGACAGACACTCAGAGTTGGAGTGAAGACACTTGGCTGTGGAACTGGACCTCTGGAGGAGCTCGTGTAGAAGACTTCAGACTGCTTTCATTTTAGACAGTCACCTTGGTGAGTGTAAAGGCTGACTTAGTTTCCTTGTTCTTTCTGGAGATGTAAACCTCCAAAAAAGGCCTATCATCTTAAGACTTCTGGTGCCTTAGAATTTCTAACTGGTTCAGAGGAAGCTGGAGTGCTCTCTCTCTCTCTCTCTCTCTCTGTCTCTCTCTCTCTCTCTCTCTCTCTCTCTCTCTCTCTCTCTCTCTCTCTCTCTCTCCCTTTTTTCTCTCCATTAATATCTTCCCTCCATTGCAAAATAAACTACCATAGTTCCATTTACTTGAATAATTCATTTTGGTATTCAGAAATTAAATGTCTGCTGAACACCAATTAAAAATATTCAGTCCAACCATAAAAATTAACAATTGCTTCACCCATGATCTTAATGAGAATGTTTCTAGTTAATCCCCATAAAAGAAGATACTTATTGATTTAGATAGATACTATTTATCAATTTAAGGAAAGACCCATTCATCCCTATACTGTTACAAGGGAATCACTTTTAAAAGACTGATATATATTAATTTAAGGTCGCCAAGGAATTCAGCTATGTAATTCCTAAATGAAACACTCAAGTCAGCCGTCAGCCTTTTTTGGAGTTTAATTACAATAGGAGCAAGAAAGGAATTAGAGATAGAGAGAGAGAAAAAGGGAGAGAAGGGAATAGGGCTTAAATACCCCTTCTGTTTAGGCTGGGCCAAAAGGCCCAAGCCCTGAGATAGCTGGGGCAAAGAAAAGAGATCAGTCCCTATCACTCACGTGACCAAAATGGAGAAACAGTCTCAGAGGGCCCCACCTTCAGCTTCCTTCAGAGCAGGCTTCCCAGAGCACCCCGCCACTACTTCCACAAACTCCTCAACCACCTTCAAGTCTCCAGACCCTCCTATCTTTAAGGAAACCATCCAAGTTCCTCCTCTCAGTTCTCCCATCTACCAATCACTGTTCATCAATTTCCCTGTGCCAATGGAGGCTCTAGCTTAACCCAGGACCGCCCAGAGGTTTCTGGCTTTTGCACATGTCTGTTGAAGGTCATATTTTCAAACGATTAAATCTTTGATCTAGGCTGCAGCCCTTACTCAGTCCTGTTATGACTGAATAGGGTGGAGATTTATTCCAAGTATCTCCATTGTATCAATTCTAAAATCAATCATGATTCAAAGAAATTCCTGTTCTATGCTTAAGCATAGGTCAAAGTCCTTTCCATTGTTCAGCAAAAGGTTTCTGTCCTAAAGTAATCTGAAGAAGGGAAGAGAAGGAACCTCCCATGCCAATGGGGTTCCCATTCCAATAGACTATCAGTAAGAAATTTTCCAAGTATGAAATATCCCAATGGTGAAAATTCCAACATTTATAAGTCTAAGGAATTTTGAGGTTTACAATACTCTCTAATGTTTTTTTTTAATTTTTTAATTTTTATTTGGTCATTTCCAAACATTATTCATTGGAAACAAAGATCATTTTCTTTTCTTCCTTTCCCCCCTCCCACCCCCTCTCCCATAGCCCACATGCAATTCCTCTGGGTATCACATGTGTTCTTGATTCAAACCCATTTCCATGTTGTTGGTATTTGCATTAGAGTGTTCATTTAGTGTCTCTCCTCAGTTATATCCCCTCCACCCCTGTAGTCAAGCAGTTGCTTTTCATCGGTGTTTTTACTCCCACAGTTGATCTTCTTGTGGATAGTGTTTTTTTAAATCCCTGCAGATACGAATGTTTTTTTAAAGGAATTGTCAGACTTTTATTTTGCATCTATCTTTCTTCTTTTCTTCATGACTTTGGTATCAATATCATCATTGCATCTTAAAAATAATTTGATATTATTCCCTCTTTGTTTATTTTCTCAAAGAGTCTACATAGTACTGGGATTAATCATTCTTTAAATGTTTGATTGAATTCCATTTGAATCCATCTAATGCTAGGGATTTTTTTCACTGATAGTTTTTCTAATTTCTGTTTTATTTAAACATTCTATTTCCTCTTTTGTCAATTTGACATTTCATATTTTTGTAAATATTTGTCTGTTTCACTAGGATTATCAGATTTATTGGCATATAATTGGGTCTTGGCAGGGGTAGTGAATTCACCTCCTTTTCATTTTTGATACTGCTAACTCCATGTTGTTCTTTCCTTTATTTGAATGAAAGTAACCAATTTAAAAAAAAAATTTCCACCCCTCCAGCATTAAACCAACTTCTAGTCTTATTAGTTCAATGGTTCTCTTTCAATTTCATTAATTTCTCCTTTGATGTTTAGTATTTTTATTTGGCCTGTAATTGGGGATTTTAATGTTGTTATTTTTAGTGGCATACCCACTTAATTTTTCTTCTTTTTCTTTAGATTATTGATATAAGCTTTTAGAGATATACCCATAAGTATTAATTTGTCTGTATCCCATTGATTTTGATATGTTACCTCTTTGTTGTCTTTCTCTTTTATTAATGAATCAATAAATTATATATAATATATATATATGTATATATATATATATATACATATATATATATTGATTCATTGATTGATTGCCTCCATAATTTTTTTCCTTGGCCTATTCCTTTTTAAGAATTAGATGAAAAAAATTCTAATTTCTTCTTTTTTTAATTTGTCATTCTCTAGACCTTTATGAAATATAGTTTTATTGCATTTTCATATGAAAAATATGCATTATTTTTGCTTCTTTGCATTTTCTTGAGATGGTTTTGATGCTCTAATATGTAATCAGTAGTTGTGTAGATTCCATGTATTGCTTAGGGAAAGGCATATTTTTATCTATTAAAAGTCATTTTTCTTCAGAGTTCTATTAAATCTAACTTTTATAGAATTCTATCCACCTCCTTCACTTCTTTCTTGTTTATTTTTGGGTTAGATTTTTCTAGCTCTTATAGGCAAAAATCGAGAACTCTCAATACTATAGTTTTATTACCTATTTTATCCTGTAGTTCATAAAATTTCTCCTTTAAAAAGCTTGAGGTTATACCATTTAGTTCATGTATGTTTCATATTGATATCAATTAATTGTCTATTATACTTTTTATCAAAATCTATTTTTCTTTCTTATCTCTTAATTAGATCCATTTTTGTTTTAGTTGTGTCTGAGAATATGACCTTTATTGTGAATTTTAGGTTTACTCCACTCTGCTTTGTCTTTAGAATTTTAGCAACCAAGTAGTGTATACCTCTCCACTTAAGGATTAACTGTAGGGGAGTATGGTCTATGACCAGCATGTGGTAAATCAGAAACAACTGACTGATCTCATGGGCTGTCCTAAACTAAGCTTAATCCACCATTGGTACTTGTGAGACACAGGAAGTGATGTAAAGAACTGCCTATATATTTTGCATCACTTCCTGTGATTGCTCTCTCTGCAGCACTGGGAGCTTTTGGCAGCATTTGATGTGCTTGAGGTTTTGGTGGACTTTGGTAGTGAAGGTCACTGGGCATAGCTCTGTTACATGGTTTAAGTGAGGCATCTTCCCTGAATTGGTCTTGGTGAGTGATTAAGGCTGACTTCCCCTTTCCTTAACCTCCTGAAGGAATTATCCCACAAGGAGGCCCCTCATCTTCGAGGAGGCCGCGGGGTTGTAAGGTAAGCTAGATATCAACTTCAGAGAAGATCCCTTGGCCTAGGCCAGGGTGGAGAAAATCTTGTACCATTTCCTTCTTTTCCCTCTTCTTAATTTCTTCTTTCAATTGTAATTCAACCACCATAAAACCCCAAACTGACTTAAGTATTTCATTGGGATTGAATTTTAATCCCTGTTGATGACTAATGTAATATATTCAGTCAACAGCACATTAAATTCAGCCCCAGCTTATCATCTTTACTCTGTTTCTCCCTGTTTCAAAAGTCTCTTTTGTAAAAAGCATATCATAGGATTCAGGGTTTTAATACACTTTGCTATCTGCTTACATTTTATGAATGAGTCCATCCAATGTCCATTCACAGTTCTGATTAGTAATTATATATTCAACCTCCAACTTATTTTCCCACTTTAATCCTGCTCTTTCTCTCTTCTTTCACTGTCACTCCTCATAAGGCATTTGCTTTTAACCATTGCCTCCCCCACTTCACCTTCCCTATTTTCTTTAGAGTAAGATTAGTTTCCTTATCTAAACGAGTTTGGTTATTATTCTCTTTTTTTCTTTTTCTTTTTGGATTTGTGCTCATTTTTCTGGCCTTTTTTCTTGACTTTTGTTTTCATCTTAAAGGTGAGGTCTGATCTTGGGGTAGAGGAAGTATAATTTTAAACTTCTCTTTTCATTTGCTTCTGGGTTTCTGCAGGTTTCTGTTCTTCCATGACAGTGTAATGGCCTATGGGCTCAGACCACTTTCAAAGTCATATTCAGTCTCCCTTATATCCTTCTCTTGCTTTTCAGGAGCACTGCTACTGAGTTTGTCCTGAGGTTCCAGGCCTCATCTAGGCTTGGACACAGTCTCTGGGACTCATTGTGGGCTTCACAGGCCAGGTGCACTGTGCATTGCCTTATACTTATGTTTGAATCTTCCCTGAAAACTTGGGGTAGGGCCTCTGGGCCTCCCTCTAAGCCTGCAACAGCTAATTACATTACAGACATTCTTTTGCTGAGGCATGAAGAACTTCCTGCAGGTTTGAATTAGATCTTGGAACATCAAGAAGTGGGTGGTGCCCTAAGTTGGTTTTGGCAGAATCTCTAGGTCTCAGAGTCTCTGAATCTCAACTTTATCTTGAGCCCAGGTACACAACTTCAGGGAATATATTTGGAGGAGGTAGGAGATTGATGTTGGCTTATGCAATTGCTCCTAGTTGTGGAATTGCCATAGTTGTGCTTTCCTCTCAACCCAGTGATATAGACTATCTCCAACTATCTCCCATGTTGATTTTTAAAAGAAAATTGCTTCACTCCTTCCTCTTATTGATTTTGTCACTCCAGTATTTTTTTTTGAAGAATTATTTTAAGGTTGGTTAGTGACAATTCTCATAGGTTAGAGCTTTTAGTGGCTATTCCACTATTTGGTTCAACCCTGTAAATATATAAATGTGTGTGTATATATATATATGGCTGAAATAAGATTAAGATTTTTATCTTGTAATTTTTATTATTATTTTAAACATTCATATATATATTAAATAAAATTATAAATATACATATATATGCAAATGAACAGTTTGGAGAGTAGAGAATTTTAGATATTATGGTTTGATGAGTTTTTTTTTACTTCTATATTCTGTGTATATGTGATTTTGCTTTGTTAATTTCAAAATATTTTAATTGTTTCTTCTTTTTAATTATGGTAACTAATGGTATATCAGTTTGTTGTTCTTTTAAAATAGATAGATCTAAATTCTGATGATCTGTTTCATCATATTGAATTCATCTATTTCTCATTTAATATTTGATTTTTCCTATATCCTTATTTTGGTTTGTATATAATTTTAGTAAATTTTTAACATTTGCTCATTCATTTCATCAATTTTCTCATTTTCTATCCCATCAACATTTTCAGGAGACATTCAGGTAAACATGGAGGCGGTGTAAATGCAGGACTCTTCATCTCCTCATTGCTAAGCAATAAATAAATACTACCTCAAAAGGTTAAAAAAATAAATTGATATGAACAAAGGGACTCCACAGTGGGACACAGCATTGAAGGTGCATGGGATTTGAGCATTTTCACACTATAAGGGGTGAAATAGCTTCCCCCAAAGCATGAGGTGATCAGTCCTTCCCCACTCCAGATACATCTCACTAGAATAATAACCAGTGTGCTAGAATCAGTGAGCACGCATAGGGCACCTCTGAATTAAGAAAGGGACACCTCTAGGTCCTTGGCAGCTGACTGAGACCACCACAGACCTACCTCTGAGAATGTCTAGACTTGAAATCCCATCAGACTGAAGAACTCAGACCTTGTCTGGGGAGATAGCTCAGTCAATGCCAGGCAGCAAACTATAGAAGCTGCAGATTCTCTAGAGGTGGCCTCAGGCAAAATCCTCACTCCTTAGCTCAATACACAGAGATCCCGACCTTCTCACTCAGACTTCTGACTGGAAAAGGAAGGAAAAACCAGCATAGTGATGGCAAAAAATGCTCAGGAAAAACAACCTCTCAACATCAAGAAGAAAAAGAAGTAGGGATTGACCTTGGATAATTTTTATGGACGAAAAATCCAGACTACAGAGGAAATATGTGGAAAACAAATAAATGCATCAAAATTTCAAAAAAAATGGAAATAGCCTCAAGTTCTTGAAGAATTTAAATCAGAGCTTAGGAGAAAGATGGATGAATTGTGGCAAGAAAAGTGGGAAATAGTACAAAAAGAAAATAACAGTTTAAAAGACAGGAATTCCCAACTGGAGACCAAAATTAAAAAGCTGGAAGGCAAGAAAACCAGGATAGACAAAACTGAAAAGAAAATTCAATAGATTATAGAGGAAAATCAAAAGATTATAGCTGAAAACCAGTCTATAAAGACCAGAATTGGGCAATTGGAAGCCAGTGATCTCACAAAACAGCAAGAATTAATGAAGTAAAGAGATTGACAAAATAGAAGGAACATGAAATATCTTACTGAGAAGATGACTGAGAATGAGAACAGGTCTCAAAGAGACAATCTAAGAATCATTGGTCTACCTAAAATCCCATAAAAACAAGAAATCATGATATCATACTATGAGAAATTATCCAAAAATATTGCCCTGATGTTGTCGAAGAAGAGGGCAAAATAGGCATTAAAAGTGTTCATAGAACACCCTCTACACTAAATCCTCAAAAGAAAACTCCCAGGAATATAATAGCGAAATTCAAGAGATAAAGGAAAAATTTTTACCAAAAGTCAAAAAGAGACAATTCAGATGTCAAGGAACACCAATCAGGAGTACATAAGATCTGGCAGATTCCCCAATAAGGAACCACAAGGCTTGGAATATGATATTCAGAAAGGCAAGAGAATTGGGTCTTCAACCAACCTACCCATCAAATATACTTCCAGGAGAAAGTTTGGACATTCAACAAAATAGAAGATTTTTGTGAAGCTTAACTCTCCTCTGATTGGATTGTGAATATTAAGTTGTAACCCCTGCATATTTTTAGATTTAATCACCAAAAGTATAAAAACCCTTCTTAAAGTTGAGTGGGAAGATCTGCCCATTTTTAGATTTAATCACCAAAGGTGTAAATACCCCATTCACACTTGAGTGGGGGATGACTGTGACCTATGTGTGTGACAGTGGTGCAAAATCAGAATCAGCTGACAATACTATTGCCTCCTGGGCAATAGGAAATCAGGACTTCAACTATGAGAGGTAGATGTAGAATTAGGGGAAGGCACAGGAAGTGAAATAAGAGATAGTATCTTTAAAAGGGAGTGACAACTTCCTGAGAGAAGTTATATTGGCAGTTCTTTCTTTCTTTGGAGTGGAGGCTGGTGGAGAATCTGCTGACTGGACCCAAGATGTGGTGAGTGAAATGCTGACTCCTTTCATATTGAATTTTCTGAAGAGACTAGTGTTAAGAGAGACTTCCCCAATTACTAGACTTTTCCAAGGCATCTCTGGCCAAGAACTAACTCTCCCTACCTGGCCATTGGGTGGGAGTAAATTACTTCATGCTTATGTTAGATATCTTATCCTATCTTCTCTCTGGTTTCCTACTTTATTCTTTCTATATTTTTATAAATAAATGGTAAATAAATCTCTCTGGAATTAATATAAACAATGTTGACCCTATTTTTAAAATATAACACAGTCCAACCTTTTAATATAATAACCCCTTTACCACTAACATTTCCAAGTATTTATAACGAAAAGACCAGAACTAAGTTTGATATCCAAACACAAAAAATCAAGAGAAACATTAAAAGGTAAATAAGAAAGAGAGGACAAAGTGAAAATTGGGGGGGTTTAATTTAAATTTTAGAATTGATACAATGGAGATACTTGGAATGACAGAACCAGGTCTTGGAAATTGCAATCTCCACCCTACTCAGTCCTAACAGGATTTAGGAAGGGCTGCAGCATAGATCAAAATTTAATTATTCCAATCTCTACCCTACTCAGGGTAACATGATTTAGGAAGGGCTATAGCAAAAGATCAAGATTTAATTATTTGAGAATATGACCTTCAACAGACATGTGCAAAGCCACAGACCTCTGGGCGGTCCTGGGTTAAGCTAGAGCCACCATTGGCACAGGGAAATGATGGACAGTGATTGGTAGATGTGAGATCTGAGGGGAGGGAACTTGGATGGTTTCCTTAAAGATAGAGGGGCCGGAGGACTGAGGGGGGGGGTTGGAGAGTTTTGGCTCTGGGTGGTTGGAGAGGTGCTCTGAGAAGCTTGCTCTGAAGGAAGCTGGAGGTGGAGGCCCTTGAGACTGTTTCTCCATTTTGGTCATGTGAGTAATAGGTACTGATCTCCTTTCTTTGCCCCAGCTATCTAAGGGCTTGGGCCTTTTGGCCCAGCCTAAACAGAATGGGTATTTAAGCCCTATTCCCTTCTCTCCCCCCCACTCTCTCTCTCTCTCTCTCTCTCTCTCTCTCTCTCTCTCTCTCTCTCTCTCTCTCTCTCTCTCTCTCTCTTTCTCTCTCTCTTTCTCTCTCTAATTCCTTTCTTCCTCCTGTTTGTAATTAAACTCTATGAAAGGTTGATGTCTGACTTGAGTTTTCATTTAGAAATTACATAGCTGAATTCCTTGGCGACATTAAATTAATATATATCAGTTTTTTAAAGTGATTTCCTTGTCACATTGTGGCTGACCACACGGGAGTCTAAAGAATTCTCTCAATAAACTTCTGAAATTCCTTGCCTTTTTACTATACCATCTCACCACTTAGTCCCTTTTAACAAAAAACTTGGCTTAAAGACACAGCTGCTAGAACACATGAGTATAAAAAACTTTTTCTCTCTTCTCTTTTCTCCTTAAGTTAAATTGGAATCAGCAGTTTTTCTTTTTCTTCCCTTTAATCTAAAGGAACAACTGGGTAGCTCAGAGGATTGAGAGCCAGACCTAGAGACAGAAGGTCCTGGGTTCAAATCGGACCTCAGATACTTCCCAGCTGTGTGACTCTGAGAGGCAGAAAACAGCTGTTTTAAATCTCAGCAACAGGACTCTAAAGTCCTGGCTGGAAGAGCTGTTTCTAAATATCCTTTCCCTTATGGAACAATTTCCTGGATTAGAAAAAAAAAAAAAAAACCTTCCGGAAAGTTTGTGGCTTTGCCCTGCTCCCCACGTGTTTTGTGAAATTACAAAATATATATAAAAAAAATGGAAGGAAGTGATTTCCTTGTCAGAGAAGGTAATTACATCCTGATTAAAGGAAATATAGACAATGAGGAAATATCAGTACTGAACATGTATGCACCAAATGGAATAGTATCCAAATTTCTAAAGGAGAAACTAGTGGAATTAAAGGAGGAAATAGATAATTAATGGAAGAATGGAACCATTCACTATCAAATCTGGATAAGTCAAACAAAAAATGAATAACAAAGATGTAAGAGAAGTGAATTAAATATTAGAAAAAATAGAGTTAATAGACATGTGTAGAAAAATAAATAGGGACACAAAAGGAAACACCTTCTTTTCAGTAGCAAATTATAAATTCACAAAGATTGACCATGTTATAGGGCTTAAAAAACATGGCAAACAAGTGCAAAAAAGCAGAAATAATAAATGCAAACTTTTCAGATCATAATGCAATAAAATAATAATTAGTAAAGTTAGATGGAGAGGCAAATCAAAAATTAACTGGAATTTTAGTAATATGGTTCTCCAAAATTGGCTAGATAAAGAAAAAAATCATAGAAACAATAATTTCATTGAAGAAAATGACAATGGTGATACATCCTTTCAAAATCTATGGGATGCAGCCAAACCAGTACACAGGGGAGAATTTATATCTTTGAGTTCATATGGAAACAAATTAGGGAGGGCAGAAGTCAATGAATTGGACATGCAAATAAAAAACTTGAAAGTGAACAAATTAAAAATCCCCAGATGAAAACAAAATTAGAGATCCTAAAAATTAAGGAGAAATTAATAAAATTGGAAGTGAAAGAACTATTGAATTAATTAATAAGACTAGAAACTGGTATTTAAAAAAAATAATAAAATTTTGATCAATCTAATAAAGAAAAGAAAAGAAGAAAAGCAAACTAACAGTATCAAAAATGAAAAGGGAGACCTCACCTCTAATGAAGAGGAAATTAAGGCAATAATTAAAAATTATTTTGCCCAATTGTATGGCAATAAATATGTCAATCTATGTGATATGTATGAATATTTACAAAAATTAAAACTGCCTAGACTAAAAAGGAAGAAGTAGAATCCTTAAATAATCCCATATCAGAAAAAGAAATTGAACAAGCCATCAAATAACTCCCTAAGAAAAAAATCCCCAGGGATGGATGAATTCACAAGTGAACTCTCCCAGTCATTTAAAGAACAAATAACCACAATATTATACAAACTATTTTACAGAATAAACAAAGAAGGAGTTCTAGCAAACAACTTTTATTACACAAAAAAATTGTACTGATTCCAAAGCCAGGGAGGTTAAAATTGAGAAAGAATACTACACACCAATAACCTTAATGAATGTAGATGTTCATTAAATCATAAATAGAATACTATAAAAAGACTCCAGCAAATGATAAAGAGAGTCATTCAATATAATCAGGAGGGATTTATACCTGGAATGCAAGGATGGTTCAGTATTAGGAAAACCATTCACATAATTGACCATATGAACAAGCAAACCAACAAAAATCACATAATTATTTCAATAGATGTAGAAAAATCATTTGACAAAATACAATACTTATTCCTCTTGAAAACAGTACAAAGTATAGGAATAGAAGGGCCTTTCCTAAGAATAATAAACAGTATATTTCTAAAACCATTAGCAAGTATCACCTGCAATGGAGATAAATTAGAAGCATTACTAATAATATCAGGATTAAACAAAAATATTCCCATTATTACCTCTATTACTTAAAATTGTTCTAGCAACACTAGCTGTAGAGATCAAAGAAGAAAAAGAAGTTGTAGGTATTAAAAAAAGGTAATGAGGAGACTTTGCTGATGATATGATAGTCTACTTAAAGAATCAGAGAGAATCAACTAAAATGCTAGTGGAAGTAATCAACAACTTTAGCAAATTTGCAGGATACAAAATAAACCCACATAAATCATTAGCATTTCTATATATCTCCTGTAGTTGAAATCACCCTAGACAATATTAAATATTAGGAATCTATCATCTAAGACAAAAACAGGAACAATTTGAACACAAATACAAAACACTTTCCAAACAATTAAAGTAGATCTAAATAATTGGGCAAACATTAATTGTTCATGGGTAGGATGAGCTAACATAATAAAAATTACAGTGCTACCCAAACTTGTTTCCTTATTTATTTCCATACCATTGAACTACCAAGAAACATTTTTACTGAATTAGAAAAAAAAAAGAAAAAGAAAAACATAACAAAGTTCATTTGGAAGAAAAAAAGATTAAGTATATCTAGAGAAATAATGAAAAAAAAAATGTGAAGGAAGTTGGTCTAGCAGAACCAGATCTCAAACTATACTATAAAGCAGTGATAATCAAAACAATGTAGTACTGGCTAAGAAAAAGAAAGAAGGATCAGTGGAATAGACTCAAATTTCCTCAAAAAAAAAACCTCAAATTTCCTTAGACTTATAATTGTTGAAAATTTCACCATTGGGATATTTCATACTTGGAAAATTTCTTACTGATAGTCTATTGGAATGGGAACTCCATTGGCATGGGAGGTTCCTTCTCTTCCCTTCTTAAGATTACTTTAGGACAGAAACCCTTTGCTGAACAATGGAAAGGACTTTGACCTATGCTTAAGCATAGAACAGGAATTTCTTTGAGTCTTGATTGATTTTAGAATTGATACAATGGAGATACTCCACCCTATTCAGTCCTAATAGGATTGAGTAAGGGCTGCAGCCTAGATCAAAATTTAATTATTCCAATCTCTACCATACTCAAGTTAACAGGATTTAGAAAGGGCTGTAACAAAAGAGTAAAGATTTAATCATTTGAAAAATATGACCTTCAACAGACATGTGCAAAAGCCAGAAACCTCTGGGCGGTCCTGGGTTAGGCGAGAGCCTCCATTGACAGGGAAATTGATGAAGAGTGATTGGTAGATGTGAGGACTGAGGGGAGGCAACTTGGATGGTGTCCTTAAAGATAGGAGGGTCTGGAAGGGGGAGGGGATTTGGTTTTTGGTCGGTGTGGTTCCTGGGCTCTGAGGAAGCTTGCTCTGAAGGAAGCTGAAGGTGGGGGCCTCTGAGACTGTTTCTCCATTTTGGACACGTGAGTGAAAGGGACTGATCTCTTTTCTTTGCCCCAGCTATCTAAGGGCTTGGGCCTTTTGGCCCAGCCAAAACAGAAGGGGTATTTAAGCCCTATTCCCTTCTCTCCCCTTTCTCTCTCTATATATATCTCTAATTCCTTTCTTGCTCCTATTGTAATTAAACTCCAAAAAAGGCTGACGGCTGACTTGAGTTTTTTCATTTAGGAATTACATAGCTGATTCCTTGGCGACCTTAAATTAATATATATCAGTCTTTTAAAGTGATTCCCTTGTAACAGTAAGTGACTTCAGCAAGACAGTCTATGATAAACCCAAAGATCCCAGCTTTTGGGACAAAACAATTCACTATTTGGCAAAAACTGATGGGAAAATTGGAAGACTGTATGGGAGAGATTGGGTTTGAATCAACATCTCACACCCTACACCAAGATGAACTCAGAATGGGTGAATGACTTGAATATAAGGAAGGAAACTATAAATAAATTAGGTGAACACATAATAGTATACTTGTCAAATCTTTGGGAAAGTATAGATTTTAAGACCAAGCAAGAATTAGAAAAAAATACAAAATCTAAAATAAGTAATTTTGTTTATATTAAATAAAAAAAAGATTTTTTTTTACAAACAAAACCAATTCAACCAAAATTAGAAGGGAAACAACAAATTGGGAAAAAGCTTCATAACAAATACCTCTGACATATGTCTAATTACTCAAATTTATAAAGAGCTAAACAAATTCTGCAAAAAATTAAGCCATTCCCCAATTGATAAATGGGCATGAATAGGAAAAGACAATTTTCAAATGAAGAAATCAAAATTATTAATAAGCACATGAAAAAGTGTTCTAAATCTGTTAGAATCAGATAAATGCAAATCAAAAGAAGTCTGAGATACTACCTCACACCTAGAAGATTTAGCTAATATAACAGTTAAGGAAAGTAATGAATATTGGTGGGGATGTGGCAGTATAGGGATGCTATTGTATTGCTGGTAGCATTATGAATTGATCCAAACATTCTGGAGGGCAATTTGGAACTATGCACAAAGGACCCTAAAAGACTGTCTGTCCTTTGTTCCAGCCATTACACTGCTGTTTTTTTGCCCCAAAGAGATAATAAGGAAAAAGACTTGTAGAAAAATATTCATAACAGCACTCTTTGTGGTGGCAAAAAATTGGAAAATAAGGAGATGCACTTCTATTTGGGGAATGTTGAAAAAATTTTTGTACACGATGGTGATGGAATAATATTGTGCTAAAAGGAATAATAAACTGGAGGAATTCTGTGTGAACTGGAATGATCTCCAGGGAGTGATGCAGAGTTAAAGGAGCAAAACCATGAGAACAATGTCCACAGAAACTGATACACTGTGGAACAATCAAATGTAATGGACTTCTCTATTAGTAGCAGTGCAATGATCCAGAATTTCTAAGGATTTATGTGAAAGAAAACTATCCACATTCAGAGGAAAAAACTGTAGGGTTAGAAACACAGAATAAAAAGAACTTCTTGACCACATGGTTTGATGGGAATATGAGTATGGATATAGACTCTAAATGATTACCATAGTGCAAGGGTCCCCAAACTTTTTACACATGGGATCAGTTCACTGCCCATCAGACCATTGGAGGGCCACATTATAAATCAAAATAAAACAAAACTGTATACTGCTGTCTGGGACAGCAGAGACCACAGAGTTGGCTGTGATGGGCCTGTCACATCTTGCACAGGCCCATCACTGCCACCATTATAAGGGGCAGCAGTATACAAAATGTGGAATCCCCTCCCCCAGGTCGCCATTCACCATATTTATGTCTTCCTTTGTGCAGTCACATAATTCTTTGCTCAGTGCCTCATTCTTGCCACTGAGCTGTGTTGGAAATATATAGAAATGATGATGACTTATGGCGGTTTATTTTGTAACCTGCAACTTTGCTAAAGTTGTTGATTATTTTGAATAGCTTTTTGGTTGATTCTCTAGGATTCCTTAAGTAGACCATCATATCATCTGCAAAGAGCAATAGCTTGGTCTCTTCCTTGCTTATTTTGATGCCTTCAATTTATTTTTCTTCTCTAATTGCCACTGCTAGTGTTTCTAGTACAATGTTAAATAATAGAGGTGATAATGAGCATCCTTGTTTCACTCCTGACCTTCTTGGGAATGCATCTAGTTTATCCCCATTGCAGATGATATTAGCTGATGGTTTTATATATATGTATATATATATATATATATTGTTTATTATTTATAGGAATGACTTTTCTATTCCTATGCTTTCTAGTGTTTTTAATAGGTATGAGTGTTGTATTTTATCAAAGGCTTTTTCTGCATCTATTGAGATAATCATGTGATTTTTGTCTGTTTGTTGTTGATATGGTCAATTATGTGAATGGTTTTATTATTGAACCAGCCCTGCATTCCTGGTATAAATCCTACTTGAACATAGTGAATGATCCTCCTGATCAATTGCTGGAGTCTTTTTGCTAGTATTTGCTAAATCCTATTTAAGACTTTTGCATCCATATTCATTAGGGAGATTGGTCTACAGTTTTCTTTCTCTGTTTTTGACCTGCCTGGCTTTGGAATCAGTACCATGTTTGTGTCATAAAAGGAATTTGGTAGGACTCCCTCTTTGCTTATTATGTCAAATAGATTGTATAGTATTGGGATTACCTGTTTTGTGAAAGTTTGATAGAATTCAGTTGTGAATCCATCAGACCCTGGGGATTTTTCTTAGGGAGTTCTTTGATGGCCTATTGGATTTCTTTTTCTGATATGGGATTATTTAGAATTCTATTTCTTCTTCTGTTAGTCTAGGCAATTTATATTTTTGTAAATATTCATCCATATCACCTAGGTTGGTATATTTATAGCCATATAGTTGGGAAAAGTAGTTTTTAATGATTGCCTCAATTTCCTCTTCATTGGAGGTGAGGTCCCACTTTTCATCTTTGATGCTGTTAATTTGCCTTTCTTCTTTCCATTTTTTAATTAGATTGACCAGTATTTTGTTTATTTTGTCTGTTTTTTCAAAGTACCAACTTCTAGTCTTGCTTATTAGTTTAATAGTTCTATCACTTTTGATTTTATTAATTTCTCCCTTAATTTTTAGAATCTCTAGTTTGGTTTTCTTCTGGTGGTCTCTAATTTATTTGCTTTCAAATTTTTTGATTTGCATTTCCAATTCATTGATCTCTGCCCTCCCTAATTTGTTAATATATGCACTCAAGGATATGGATTTTCCTCTGAGTAGTGCTTTGGCTGCATCTCATGAGGTTTGAAAGGATGTCTCATCATTGTCATTTTCCTCAATGAAATTATTAATTGTTTCTATGATTTATTCTCTAACTAACTGATTTTTGGAGTATCATATTATTTAATTTCAAATTAATTTTTGATTCTGTAATCCATGTACCTTTACTGATCAATATTTTTATTGCCTCATGATCAGAAAAGTTTGCATTTCTGCATTTGTATGCCATCTTTCTGTGACCTAGTAAATGATCTGTCTTTGTGAATGTGCCATGTGGTGCTGCAAAGAAGGTGTATTCCTTTTTGTCCCTATTCTTTTTTTCTCCATATGTCTTTTAACTCTAATTTTTCTAAGATGTTATTTGCATCTTTTACCCCTTTCTTTTTTATTTTTTGGATTGATTTATCTAAATTAGATAGTGGATGGTTCAAGTCTACCACTAATATGGTTTTACTGTCTATTTCCTCCTTTAATTCTAGTTTTTCCATTAGAAATTTGGGTGCTATACCATTTGGTGCATACATGTTGATTAGTGATATTTCCTCATTGTCTATACTCCCTTTTAACAGAATATATTTACCTTCTCTATCCCTTTTGATCAGGTCTATTTTTGCTTTGGCTTTGTCAGATATCATGATTTCAACTCCTGGCTTCTTTCTACAAGTTGAGGCCCAGAAGGTCTTACTCCATCCTTTAATTCTGACCTTGTGAGTGTCTACCCACCTCATGTGTGTTTCTTGAGGACAACATATGGTAGGGTTTTAGATTCTAATCCATTTTGCTATTTGTCTACATTTTATGGGTGAGTTCATACCATTCACATTCAAAGTTACAATTGTCACTTGTGGATTCCCTGGCATTTTGATATCTTCCCCTAATTCTGACCTTTCTTCTTTAGCTATAACCTTTTAAACCAGTGATTTACTTTAGATTAGTCCCCACTCCCCTCCCTTGATATGCTTCCCTTTCTAGCCCCTCCCTTTTTGTTCCCTTCCCCTCCCCCTTCTCCTTCCCTCCCATTTTATACTCCCTCCCCCATCACCTCCTTCATTTCCCCTTCTCTCTTACCCTGTTGGATAAGATAAAGTTCAAGATCCCAATGGATCTAGATTTTCTAAGCTCTCAGATTTGATTTCACTGAGAGTAAGGTTTAAGTAATACCAGTTAGCACTTTCTTCTCTCCTCCCTATAGGAAATTCTTTCCCCTCTGTAAACCTTAAAATTTCTTAGACTTGTGAATGTTGGAAATTTCACCATTGGAATGTGAACCCCATTGGCAAGGTAGGTTCCTCCTCCTCCCTTCTTAAGATTACTTTAGGACAGAAACCTTTTGCTGAACAATGGAAAAGGCTGCAGCATAGATCAAAATTTAATTATTCCAATCTCCACCCTACTCAGGGTAACAGGATTTAGGAAGGGCTGTAGCAAAGGATCAATATTTAATTATTTGAGAATATGACCTTCAACACACATGTGCAAAGCCACATACCTCTAGGCGGTCCTGGGTTAAGCTAGAGCCACCATTGGCACAGGGAAGACATGGACAGTGATTGGTAGATGTGAGAACAGAGGGGAGGGAACTTGGATGTTTTCCTTAAAGATAGCGGGGTCTGAGGTCTAAGGGTGGTTGGAGAAGTTTTGCTCTGAGAGGTTGTGCTCTGAGAAGCTTGCTCTGAAGAAAGCTGGAGGTGGAGGCCCCTGAGATTGTTTCTCCATTTTCGTCATGTGAGTGATATGGACTGATCTCTTTTCTTTGCCTCAGCTATCTAAGGGCTTGGGCCTTTTGGCCCAGCCTAAACAGAAGGGGTATTTAATCCCTATTCCCTTCTCTCCCCTTTCTCTCTCTCTGTCTCTCTCTGTCTCTCTCTGTCTCTCTCTGTCTCTCTCTGTCTCTCTCTGTCTCTCTCTGTCTCTCTCTGTCTCTCTCTCTCTCTCTCTCTCTCTCTCTCTCTCTCTCTCTCTAATACCTTTCTTCCTCCTGTTTGTAATTAAACTCCATAAAAGGTTGACTGCTGACCTGAGTTTTCATTAAGGAATTACATAGCTGAATTCCTTGGCTTCCTTAAATTAATTTATATCAGTCTTTAAGTGATTTCCTTGTCACACCTCCCCTTCCCATGTGTATCTTTGTGTGAGAATGATTATTATATTTAGTTTTTTTTCTCTTTTTTGAAGTATATATTAGTACCATCAATGATTTACCCCCT
This sequence comes from Monodelphis domestica, assembly GCF_027887165.1. Classification (NCBI taxonomy): domain Eukaryota; kingdom Metazoa; phylum Chordata; class Mammalia; order Didelphimorphia; family Didelphidae; genus Monodelphis; species Monodelphis domestica. The sequence goes on along the minus strand of NC_077227.1, from coordinate 744,916,880 downwards.
CCCTTTTTCTTTCTTTCACCCCCATTTTCTGCATATTTTCTTATTGCCCCAATCATTCCCTGTGTGTGATTCTTCTAACTACTCTAATGATGCATATGGTTTTTGAGAGTTACACATTACATTTTCACCACATATCAATATATACAATTTGATATAAATGTTATCCTTATAGAAGAGAGTTTGAATATTAGAAAAAGATAACATTTTTCTCCTTTTCCCTTTCCTTCATATTTACTTTTTTAAGTTTTCCTTGCTCTTTGTGTTTGGATGTTGAACTTTCCACCAAGTTCTGGTCTTTTCTTTACAAAAACTTGGAAATCTTCTATTTTGTTGAATGCCCATAGATTCCCCTGAAAGTATATAGTCAGTTTTGATGGATAGCTGATTCTTGGTTGAAGACCCAGATCTCTTGCCTTTCTGAAAATCATGTTCCATGCCTTATGGTCATTTAGAGTAGAAATTGCAAGGTCTTGTGTGACCCTGATTGGCATTCCTTTATATCTAAATTATCTTTTTCTGGTTTCTTGTAAGATTTTTTTCTTTTGCTTGAAAGCTTTGGAATTTGGCAATTACATTTCTTGGAGTTGTCTTTTGGAGATTTAGTGTAGAGGATGTGCTGTGAACTCTTTCAATGCCTGTATTGCCCCCTTGTTCTAGAATCTCTGGGCAGTTTTCTTTGATGATATCTTGTATTATGATTTCGAGATTACTATTTATTTCTGGCTTTTATGGTAGGACAATTATTCTCAGATTTTCTTTCCTTCCTCTATTTTCCAGGTCTGTCACCTTGTCAGTGAGATATTTTATGTCATCTTCTAATTTCTTAGTCTTTTGGCTTTGCTTTATTAATTCTTGCTCTTTTGCAAGATCATTGTCTTCCAGTTGCCTGATTCTGACCTTAAAACCTAGTTTTCCTTTTCAGTTTGTTCTATCTTGCTATTTGAAGCCTCAAGCTGTTTCTTTAGTTGTGTTTTTTTGTGCTTCTGATTGCTGAGTTTCTTTTCATTATTTTATACTTTTCTGCCAGAAGGCTTCCATCTTTTTGATAATTTCCAATTTAAATTCTTCAAGAGCTTGTGGACAATTTCCATTTCTTTTGGAAGGTTTTGGAGCATTTGTTTGCACTTCCTCTTCTGCTATTTCCTCTGTTTTGTTTTGTTTTTGTGTGTGTTTTCCCTCTATAAAATGTATGCAAAGTCAAAACCTTCTTCTTTCTTTTCTTGGTGTTGGGGTTTTGGGGTTCTTGGGTACAATTTGCCATTTCTGTGTTTTGTTTGTTTGTTTTTCCTCCTTCCTCCCCTTTCCTGTCAGAAATCTGAATGAATAGAACTTGCCCTTAGTATAAGGGTCTAATGGTCAAGGCTTTAGTTTCAGGTTAATTCTAGATTCTCTGCAGCTTCACTGTCTTTCTTGGGAGGCCCAAGGTTTGCCCTCCCCTGCCTGCCAGCCTTTGGGGAGTTAATGCTCTCAGGTGAAAGATTTTGGTGGTCTTAGCTAACTCCCAAGACCTGTAGGAGCACCTTGCTCATGTCAGGGGATCTCTCGCGCACTCAGTGATTACAGCATGCTAGTTCTGGGTGCCTGAGATTTGTGCTGCCCTAACCCACCTGCCAGGGTTTTGGGTGTTAGTACTCTCATGAGAAGGATCTTGATAATTTTATTCAGGTCCAGAGACCTGGGGCTGCCTATTTTTCAGCCCTGGCGTGCCCCTCCTTCACTTATTGATTCTGGCCAGTGCTGACTTTAACTCTGGCTCCAGTTGTTTGGTGCTGGAGGGGAGGGTGGGTCAGCTTTTTATTCTCTCATATTTGGAGGTTCCAGAATCCCACCTACCTTCAGAGCTTCACCTTGTTGTGGGGTCTATCCATTCTTATGAGGATGGTTGTTTCTTTCTTTTTTAAATTTATTTTGGGAGGGTCTTTTGCAGTTATCTATGTCATTGGGTCTGAGGAGAGGAAGCAAGCTGCATCTACTCTGCAGCCATGCTTACCCAGAAGTCGAAAGGTTGATTTTCTTAGCAGATTCAGGTCATTATATGTGTTTGTTTGTGTATATGTATGTGTTTGGAATTTGTGTATCTGCAGATATCCATTTATAACATGTCATAACTTCTGAGTTTCTAAACTCTAATGATATGTTCATTTGATATTTTATTTATCAATTTTATTAATATTTTAACAATTAATATTTTAATATTTGTTAATATTCCCAATTCTAAAAAAGAAAAATAAAATATTAATGCCAATTATGATTATGTTTCAATGTATTTCTATAATTCAATGACATGTTACTTTATGAAGTTGGAAGCTATGTCATTTGATGAATGTTTTTAGTATTAAAAGTGTTTGGTTATTTGTGATTCCTTTGAGCAAAATGTAGGTTTCTAGTTTAACTGTCCTGATATTGTTGATTTTTAAAATAATCTCATCTGGCAAAATAATTATGACTCCTCCTTTTCACTTTTTTCTCCTTCCTCCCTTCCTTCCTTCTGCCCTTTCTTCCTTCCTTCTTAGCTCCCTTCCTTCCTTATTTCCCTCTTTTTAATTCCTTCCTTTCTCCCTCCCCTCCTTTCTTCCCTCTTTACCTCCCTTTTCCATTCCTCCCTTCCTTTCTTCCTTCCTTCCCTCTATCCTTCTTTCCTTCCTTCTTACCTTCCTCCCTCCCTTCCCTATTTTTCATTCCTTCCCTTCTCCCTCCTTCATTTCCTCCTTCCTCTCCTATTTTTTCTATTTCCCTCCTCATTTTCTTCCTTTCCTACTTCCCTCCAACCCTCTTTCCTTCCTTTCCTACTTCCTTCTTTCCTTCTTCTCTTTCCTCCTTAATTCCCTTCTTCCTTCCCTCCTTTCTTCCCTCTTTACATTTCTTTTCCATCCTTTTTTCCTTCCTTCCTTTCTTCCTCCACTCCTTTCATCTTTCCTTCTTTCCTCCCTTCCATAATCCTTTCCTCATTTCTTCCCTCTTTACCTCCATTTCCCTCCTTCCCTCCTTCTTTCCTTACTTCCCTCCTTTATTCCTTCTCTCCTTTCTTCTTTCCTTCTTACCTTCCTCCTTTGCTCTTTTTACTTCCTTCCCTTCTCCCTCTTTCCTCCCCTCTTTCCCTCCTTCCCTCCTTCTTTCCTTCCTTTCCTACTTCCCCCCTCCTTCTTTCCTTCCTTCCTTTCCTCCTTCCTTCCCTCCTTTCTTCACTCTTCACTTTCCTTTCCCCCTCCTTTCTTCCTTCACTCCTTCCTTCCTTCCCTCTTTCCTTCCCTACCTCCTTCTTTCCTTCCCTTCTTCATTCCTTCCTTCCCTCCTTCCTTCCCTTCCTCCTTCTTTCCCTCCCCCTTCCTTCCCTCTTTCATTCCTTCTCTCCTTCCTTCCTTCCTTTCCTTTTTCCCTTCTTCCTTCCTTCCTTCCTTCCTTCCTACCTACCTTCATTCTTTTTTTCTTCCTTCCCTTTATCCCTCCTTACTTTTTTCTTTCCTCCCTCCCACTAATGGTACCTTTTCCTTCTGTTCATTTCCATCCTTTATCAGCTGTTACATTTTAAATGTATTTCTTGTGTGCAATAGATTGTGGCCCTAGACATCTTCTGTGGTGATCAAGGAAGGTTTTTATATTCTCCTTAGCCTTTGGTGTGTGTCCTACAAAATAATTTGCTATTCTGTGGGATTCCAGATGGAGTAAATAGACTATTTGACACTTAGAAAGGAAATGCTTTTAACTTCTATGAGAATTGAAAATAAAGTATAGATTGCTTTTTTAATAGTGTATCTTTATGCTACCAACTAAATTCTTCAAATGTTCACATTGAAACACAGGACCTATTTAAGACTGACTTCCAGAAACTTTGGGTTCTCAGCCTAGGGGCCAGTTGAATCCCAGTTATTGATCATGCAGACTTTTATCTTTCAATAGATAACAGAGTTGACCTTTTCTAGAGGTTCTCATTCTCCTTTTCAAAAATGTTTTTATTTTCTATTAGTACATCTAAACATAGTCCCACCTCCCACCTTATTTGACCTACATGAGTTACTGGATTTGCAGCATCTGTAGGAGACCAAACTTTCACATATCTTTAATAGTTACCAGAAACTTTTTATAGCATCTGAAAAGAAATGAATTATCTCCAGTTACTGACATATCCTTCCCTACCCTAACAAAATGTGAATGTGAAAGGGGTATATGAGTTTATTAAAAATAAAATTTCTGAATCAATATATTCAAAGATGTCTTTAATATATTTTTCTTTGAGTTTTGATTGTCTATCAAAAAATAATATTCTAAGTCTATCTTGTTTTCAGTTAGAACAAAGTGATCTATACCGAATGACCTTACAATTATTGGATAAGATTTAAGGCCCTCTTAGGCAATAGATATGATTATCACCAATGTCCAGGTGTTGCTCAGGAGTCCGTGAAGATAAATGGCTGAGATAAAATGGCCGAAAGCAACTTGAGTCCCAGGTGCCAGACCCTGCTTTGAGTGCCAAAAAATTATATGTAGAATGAAAACTAATTTTTTATTCTTTATACTACATGTTTATGAGTGTACTATCATAAAAAAGTTCTTTGTAAGTCTAAAGAGTACCCCAAATGCTTTAAACTTCAACGAAGGAAATAAGTATGTATATGTTGCCTTATATCTGCTAAGGTTTTTACAAATAAAATTTCATTTGATCTTCACAAAACCCTGCAATACAGGTCATCATTTTAATCCTTTCCCCCCTTTTCCACAGTTGAGGAAAACAGTGCAAACAGAAGGAAGCAGAGATTTGGTGGCTTGCCCAAGGCCACACAGATGGTAAGTCCATTATGGTGGATTTGAACTTGGGTCTTACTGATTCTAGGTCCAATATTCTACCCAATGTGCCATTTAGCTACTTCTAATTGATGCTTAAAACTGAATTTAATGTTTTGTACACCTTGTATGTATATGTTTGAAGTGACAACTGTAGTCTGGAGCACCTCTCAGCAAAAATTAAATGCTTGAATATAGAGACAAATCTTAAATAGATGAACTTCAACATTATAGTGATATACATATTTATATTTAATATTTTCAAAGATCTGTGCTTTCAAACATGTTGTCATTCTCTTTGCTAAAGTATATAATTGTGTCTCACCTTACTAAGTAGATATTCCTTTGAAGGATGCTTGTTATTTTTATTCACATTCTTTGTTTTTGTATTACTTAGATTTTCCAATATATCCTCCTTCTCTAAGTGCTCTAGTCTAAGTTATTATTAATTCTGCCTTGGCTTTCGGCCCTACAGGGCTGATTAGGCTGTGCTATGATGTTAATGATTTAAAGTACAGGCTTATCCCTTAGCCATGGAGTCCAGAAGCTAAGATAAGCTAAATTTATCAACACCCATTTTGGAGGAAATCAACACAAATCAATATTTAAAGGGAAAAGTAGTTCTGAGGGACAAAATTTATTCTCCTTCTGGCTGTACTGATCACACTCCAGGTGGATGATCTATAGAGTTGAACCCATTCATGTATATCCTCACTGAGTTTTTGTTTATTTATAATAATCTGTTAATAAACATTTTTAAGCACCTACTATATACCAAAAAAATGGTCTAAAAGCTGGGGATACAAAGAAACACAGACTATTCCTGCCTACTATGACTTAACTCATGGTCTAATGGAGTAGACAATATGCAAACAACTCTGTATAAACAAGCTAAATTCAGACAAACTGAAAATAATTAATAGAATGGAGAAACCTGACTTACAACAAATAGGGAAAGGATCTATATTGATTGTGGGATTTGAGATGAGAGATGAAAGAAGACAGGAAACCAAAGAGATTGAAATGAAAAGGGAGAGAATTTCAATTAATGAAGGAGAACTAGTGAAGTTGGAAGATGGATGTCTTGGGCAAGGATTGTCAATCAGTCCAATGGGACTGGTTTGCAGAATATGTAAAGGGAAAGTGTTAGTTATAAGAAGATATGAAATGTGTGTGTTTGAAGGTGAGATTAAGAGGTATTTTTAATATAAGAATTTTAAAATTGATTCTAAAGAGAATAGGAAACCCCTGGGTTTTTCTTTTGAGATTAGGATCAGAAAAGCCTTTATGAGCATCATTTTGATAGCTGAGTGAAAGTTTGACTGAAGTGAAGATATTCTTGGGAGAAGCAGATTAAATTGAAGACTAGCAAAAATATGGGAAATAATTTACCTCCAATACAATGTCAACATAGAAGGTCCAAAAAATGAACCAAAGGAATCAGTCTAACAAATTCTGTATACATTGTGAAAATAAATCCTATATGAATTTGGAATGATTAAAGTGCTTTGAAAATTGACTTAAAGCTGATGATTACACAGAAGAAACATTGGTATTTGAAGAGAATCAATCAGGTTCTGGCCAACTGGAATAAGAGAGCCTTCCAATTCAGAAACTGATACCCAGCATCAAGACTTGATGGAGAAAGCCCAAAGAGGATATTCCAATAAGCTTCCCCTTTAACCCTGTTATCAGAGATATTAGATTTGTGTTGGTACAAAGGTAAGTCATTTCTACTTTGTTAGGAACTAAACTCTTAAGATTAAAAACCTATGGAGACTGTAAATTAATTTATAACTTATGAGATAATGAAAGTGGATTGGAGAGAATAAAGACTCCTAATAACATGGCCAATCACCTAGCTAATCTGAGTTTGCCTCTCATCTTGTGTCCCTATTTGCTAGCAAAAAGGCTGTGCTGATTCCTTGATCCCCAACTAATAACCCCTGTGATACCAATCCCTTCAGGTCTCCTTGCCTGGAAAGACCCAACCTTATTCTGGGCCAGGGGTTAGCCTGCAAATACTAGGAGTCATGTGGGAAGAGATGCAAGCATCCTGCAGGATTCTTGGAACCTTCCCCAGGCCTCAAGTTCCCAACCCAATGAAAGGATAGAGGATGGATGAGACCTAAATGGATTTTCAAAATGTTTCTTCTAGAAAGGGAAGGGCAATACAATTTATATTAAATCCACACAATTTTTTTAAGGAAAGACAAAAACTTTTAAGTCCTCTAGTGTGGTTATTTGAGAAGCAAGGATCATTTCAGCTCCATAATATGTATTCCTCAGTTGTTTTTCAGTTGTTTGAGACATAGCTAATCATTTGTGACTTTATTTTGAATTTTCTTAGCAAAAGATACTAAAATGTATGGGGGCATCTGGGTAGCTCAGTCCATTGAGAACAAGGTCTAGAGACAGGAGGAGGGCCTAGGTTTAAGTCTGGACTCAGATACTTCCTAGCTTTGTGACCCTGGGAAAGTCACTTAACTCCCATTATGTAGTCCTTACAAATCTTCTGCCTTGGAACCAATACACAGTAAGAGACAAAGTTAGATCCAGGTCCTCTGAGTGAATCTCATGATTACCCAGATATTTTTTTTTTCAGTGCAGTGACTGCAAATGTGGAAGATATATCAACTTCCACATAATATGAGAAACTCAGGATCAGGAAAACCTGGAGTGGAATTGGATTTCCTTTGTTAGAGACAGTTACATGGCAGGGGATAGAGCACTCATTGGTTTGGCCTGAGGAAGGCTGTAGTTCAAATCCAGGTTCAGATACAGTGCAACTGGGGACAAATCACCTACCACTCATTTGCCTCAGTTTCCACAACTGTAAAATATAAATAATAATAGCATTTATTATGCAGAGTTGTTGTGAGTTTAAATGAGGTAATATTTGTAAAGTCTTTAGCAGTATCCAAAACAGCGTATCTTCTTCCTACTTAGCATCTGTATTAGGTAAATTTTTTTGAATCGGAAAAATTTTATTTAATTAATTAATTCAGAATATTTTTCCATAGTTACATGATTCATGCTCTTTCAATTGCCTTCCCCCAGGCCCCTTGTAGCCACTGCACAATTCCACTAGGTTTTACATGTGTCATTGATCAAGACCTCTTTCCCTTTTGTTAATATTTGTACTAGATTGCTTAGAGTCTACATCCCCATTCGTATCCCTCATCAAAACACATGGTCAAGCAATTGTTTTCTTTTGTGTTTCTGCTCCCACAGCTCTTCCTTTAGATGTGGAGATTATCTTTCTCATAAGTCCCTCAGAATCATCCTGGATTATTGCATTGCCACTAATAGAGAAGTCCATTACATTCCATTGTACCACAGTGTATCAGTCTCTGTGTACAATATTTTCCTGGTTCTACTCCTCGCGCTCTGCATCACTTCCTGGAGGTTGTTCCAGGCTCCATGGAACTCCTCCACTTTATTATTCCTTTTAGCACAATAGTATTCCATCACCAACATATACCACAATGTGTTCAGCCATTCCCCAATTGAAGGGCATCCCCTCGTTTTCCAATTTTTGGCCACCACATAGAGCGCATCTATGAAAATTCTTGTACAAGTCTTTTTCCTTATTATCTCTTTGGGATACAAACCCAGCAGTGCTATGGCTGGATCAAAAGGCAGACAGTCTTTTATCACCCTTTGTGCATAGTTCCAAATTGCCCTCCAGAATGGCTGGATCAATTCACAACTCCACCAGCAATGCATTAATGTCCCAAATTTGCCACATCCCCTCCAGCATTCATTACTTTCCTTTGCTGCCATGTTAGCCACTTTGCTAGTTGTGAGGGGATACTTCAGAGTTGCTTTGATTTGCATCTTTCTGATTCTAAGAGATTTAGAACATTTTTTCATCTTGAGTTAGGATAAATTACAAACATTTTAATTTGCATTTTCAGTGTGTTCTTTACCTAGAATGGAATTGCTTTTTGAAGATGAATTTTTTTATTTGTATCTGCAGTGCCTATTTTTTATTGCACACAGTAGGTGTTTAATAAATTCCTGTTGATTTTACTGCTAGAAAATAATGCCTGCTTTATGTGAGAAATAAATGATATCCAAAGCTTAGAATGCTGGAACTAAAGACATGTGTTCGCTAATGTCAGCAGCCATAGCATTGTCATAAAATGACTGCAAAGCCAACAGGCTATATAATTATTCAAGATGAAACATCAATTTGGGAAGACAATTTTTTTGAGACTATTAGAATTGAATTGGGAAAATTGAATTGGGGGATTATGTTACTTTAGAAATGTGACTGTAATATCCAAATGGAATCTGAGAGGCAGAGAAGAAAGAGAAAGGGAGACAGAGACAGTGAGACCACTTGAGACAGAGGCAAAGATAGAGTAAGACAGAGAGGGTAGACAGAGAGAGCTAGAGAGATAGAGACAGATAAAGGGCAGAGAGAGACAAACCAAATGAGAGACACACAGAGATACAGAGACAGAAGGACAGAGATGGACAGAGAGAGCCAATTTTCTCATCACTTGGAAATGACTGTTTTTTACTGAATCAAGGCACAAGCACTCCATGTGAATGGCATGCACCATTTGTAATTAAAAGTCTCTTAGTGGCAGAGTCCTCCATGATTAATGCCTCAGGTAGGCACTTCTGATTCTAATACTAATAGAACTTGACTGGCTCTGAAATGCGGGTGTTGTTTTGCTACCTCAGGAGTAATAAAAGGTTGCTGGAGGCTTAACACACAATTCCTGGAGTCATTAATTATATCTGCCCGAAGTGGAAAGTTTATAATTAAACATATAGTTTACTCCTCTACTTTGGAATGGAGTAAATTAAGGTAATTAGATTTCTTTTGATTTGGCATATGGTGACACTTATAAGGTGCACAGGTGTGGGGGAGCAGAAGGTGGGCTGTGAAATGAGCAATGTTTCTAGTATGGGCTGTCACTGGGTTGTCAATCTCCAATTGGAAAAAATGATGTTCATCCATGAGAAGCATCCTTCTTTAGCTTTTCCTCCAGGTTCACCTCAAGTGTCACCTTCTATGGGAAACCCTCCTTGATCTTCTAGTCAGTACATCCCCCTCCCCAACTATTCTCATGTTTAAAAAAGATTTTGCTCTATATGTTTATAAATGTACACTGTTGACTCTACAATTAAAGTTTAAAATCCTTGAGAGTAGAAACTGTATTTTTTCCCTCTATGTCCTAACACTTCTCAAACAACTTATGCATAGTAGGTACTTAAATAATTATTGATTGACTGATAGATTTTATTTCATTTCTGGATATTTTGTGTTGTCTTTTGAGTGGAATATCATAGTAGCAATATATCCTTTTGTTTAAAACTGGTCCATAAAACCAATGATGGTACAAATTTGGACTGACATTATGCTAGGTGGAATTTTGCAAATTATTCTCATGATCATCAATCTATAAATTGATAATCACATTAATTAAGCACATACTATATAAAGCATGCTGTGTTGAATACTGTAGTTATAGATACAAAGATAAAAGTCTTCATGGATTGTTTTCATCCCTAATTCAGAAGAAAATATGATGGTGCCCTCTAGTATGAGTATGACCCGATGGACCTTTAGAGAAGAAATATGTACTTTCAGAATTTGTTATAATTTGGATAAAATAATTATATTTATCGAAAAGGTTTAAGAATAATATGAAAACCATAGGACATAGGATTCAGAGATGGAAGAGTACCCAGAGATCACGTGGTCCAAATCCCTTTTTTTACAGTGTGGAAGTTGAAGTCCAGGGAAATCAAATAACTTGCCCCAAATTACAGACAGTAAGAATTAGAGTTAGGATTTGAACTCAGACTTTTTAATTCTTAGTGTTTTAATTATCCATCTAATTTATCTATCTATCTATCTATCTATCTATCTATCTATCCATCCATCCATCTATTTATCGCCTATGTATCTATGTTTCTGTATATATGTATGCATATATGTATCTATCTATATATCTATCACTCTATCGATGTAGATAAGTTTTTGTAGATGTGGGTGACTGTAAAAAATACACATATACAGGTCTTATAAGCGGATCAATCATCAATAATATCATCAAACAATTCTGAATATATAAATATAGAGATAGAAATAGATAGACACATACATCATTATATTGATAGAGTTAGATTATGTAAGTATATATATATACATATACAACACATTATATACAAGGTAATATACAAAAAGAACTAGATAGATAATAGATGGCACACAGAGATAGATAGATGGATGGATAGATGGATACATAGACAGACAGACAGACAGACAGACAGACAGACAGAGACAGATAGATAGAGATAACATTTGTTAAGTGATGAGTTGTGGGAATAAAAATAAGGAAATAAAGTAACTGTTACTTTCAAGAAGTTTTTCTTTTAATAGAAGAAGAAAAAAATCTGAAAGTTAACCTGAAAAGGAAGGAAAGAGTGCCATGAGTGGTAAAAACTGCTGGTTTAGGCTTAAAGCATACTGTGTGTGTGTTTTGTGTGTGTGTGTGTATAAATGTGAGTATGTGTGTGTGCTGAGGGAACTGCTAAATCTTGACTATTACTGTCATTGCCATAGAAGTGATGTGCCATAATGGTTAAAGTGACTTTAAAATCAGGAATGTTTACATTCAAATCCTAGGTCAATTTTTTTAAGATCTATGTGATGCCTATGTAAGTTGTGTAAGCTTTCTAAGCTTGGATGTCTTAATCTTTAAAATGGGAGTCCTGGAAAACTCCAATGTAATCATGTAAATATACATTATTATATATATATATATATATACATATATATATATACATTAGTATATATACATATACTAAAATATAAAAATTCTAAAGCACTATATGAGTATGATTTTAAAATCATTCTGGCCATTGAAAATCAATCCTTATCTTATGCTGAGATATCAGAGTAGGTTTAAAGGGAGGAGCTTTTATTTCAATTGTTGTTTTATTGAATATATTTATTTTCACTAATCTAGTTATTACTCCTTCAACTGTATTTAACTTTTCTCTGAATTTTGTTCCATCCATTCCAGCAACATTTAAGAGCTTGTTATTTACAAAATACTGTTGGGAACAAAATATACAAAAAGGAAATGCTCTGCTCATAATAAACTTCCATTCTACTAAATACATAATATCTTAATTATTTCTTCTTTTCTTTTAAAAATGAAGTGGGAAAACTTGTTTCTCACAAAGACTTAATTTCTCAAATATATAAAAGATTGAGTTATTTTTTAAACTTACTTTTTGTCTTAAAATCAATACAATATATTGGTGCTAAGTCAGAAGAGAGATAAGTACTAGACAATGGAGGTTTACTGACTTGCCCAGGATTACACAGTTAGGAGGTATCTCCCATCCCTAATCCCAGTTCTCAATCCTCTGAGCCACCTGGATGCCCACAGAGGTATATTTATAAAAGCACAAAACATTCTCCAATTGACAAATTGCAAAAGGATATGGACAGGTAATTAATTCTCAAGTGAAGAAATTAAAATTATTTTAATCATATGAAAAAATGTTCCAAATCACTGTTGATTAGAGAAATGCCAATGAAAACTCTGAGACACCACCTCACTATTCTCAGACTGGCTAATATGACAAAAAAGGAAAATGAAAAAGGTTGGAGAGGAAACATGATAAAACTAGGACACCAGCACACTGCTAGCAGAGCTGTGAACCGAGACAGTCATTTTAGAGAGCAATTTGGAACCATGCTCAAAGGGCCTTCAAGCTGTGCATACTTTTTGCCCAACAATACCCCTACTAGGTCTGTATTCTAAAGAGATCAAAGATAGGGGAATAGGATACATTAGCACAAAAATTATTTATAAACATTTTTGTTCTGGCAAGGAGCTGTAAACTGAAGAGATGTCCCATCAACTGGGAAAAGATTGAAGCAGTTGTGACAGGATATTAAAGGAATACTATTGTGCAATAAGAAATGATGAACAGATGATCATTTAAAAAATCCTGCAAATACTTATGTGAAGTGATGCCAAGTGAAGTGAGCAGAACCAGGGGAACATTGTATAAAGTAAAAACAAAAATTTATTATGATCAACTGTGGAAGACAATCATTATGAGCAAGGCAAGGATATAGGATAATTCCAAAGTACTCATGAAGGAAAAGACTATCCACCGCCCTAGAAGGAACTAATGGAGTTTGAATACAAATTCAAACATATCATTCTCTACTTTATTTACTCAATGAATTTTTGCTAGTGTTAGTGATATGTTTCTTCTTTCACAATATGACAGATAAATAAAGATCCATTATATGATAAAACATGTATGAGAAATCATATTACCTTCCTTCTTGGGGAAGGGGGAAGATTTGGGAGGGAGGGAGAGAACATGGACTGGGAAAATGTCAAAAATTGATATTAAAATTATATCAACATCTAATGTGGAAAAATTAAAGATAAAAATATATTTGGGAAATATTTATCAAAATGTATAAAATATAAGAGATCATAAAAATGAATTGGAAATCACTGGGTCACACACAATGCTAAGCAGTGTAGATGAGAAGCAAAACAATCTCTGCCCTCAAGGAACTCAGAATCTAATGAGGGAAACAACCCAATATCCAAAAGAAACTAAAAGATTTGAAGGAATCCAGGCTGATCAGGAGAAGGAGATGATGAGGGTGGGACTTCCAGGTATTGGGGATAATCAGGGAAAATGCCTAGAAACTGATGATGGAGTGATGTATTCCAGAAAGAGCAAGAAGGCCATTATCATTGGATAAAATAGGAGAGAAGTAAGTTGTATAAAACTGAAATAGTAGAAAGTGATCAAATTTTGAAAGCATTTTGTGATAAGTAGGAAATAATTATTAGAAGGAAGATACTAATATTAAGAAAGATTGGGAAAGGCTTCCAGTAAAGATTGGTTTTAGTTGGGAATAAAGAAAGCCAATTGGCACTGGTGAGAGAAACGTTTTAGGCATGGGATACATAAGGATGACTGCAAAGTGATGACACTAATAAGGTTCATTGAAAAGCCTTTGTATCAGTTTCCACTTGGCTCAATAGACTATGACTGGTCCCATTATCTGGTAAAATAAAAGTGGGTAATTTGTGTCTTGGTTCTAACATTCTGCCCATTCTTTGATGATACCAATGTGATATTTAAGAACTATAGCCTCAATAAAATGGTTCATTTATTTCATTCACAAAGAGGTTTAGCCAAATGTGCTTAGTGACAGTGAAGAGAGAAATATATGGTGGGAAAGAAAGACAATGTGGCCATTAACAAAATTATATGTGCATAATTCAGTAAAAGCAGTCTCTTTGGCATTTGTATATGCACAAATACATATACAGATGTGTGTGATGCATACACAAGCAATTATACAGATGTTGAAAATGAAAGCTGTGTATTTTAAAAATGAGCATAATTTCTTGTTCTCTAAGTATTTTGTTCTTTCTTTCTTAAAACTCCATTCTCTAGTTTACAACCTCATTTCCTTTTTTCCATGATTACATGCCATTATATTACTCATCTCTAATCATTTTGCCCAGGGTATATTTCTCTCCTTTCTTTGTGTTTCTATACTCTTTGTCTAATATGCAATGGGAAGATAAAAGAAAAAGGAATGTTTCTTAATTCCATGCTATTTGCAGTGCTCAGCGTTATGCTGATGCATTGTAGATTTTAAATATAACAATTAGTCTGCACATTAGTTTGCTTAGGGAATAGAAACCTAAGTGCCTTTTTGTATTGCCATGGACTACTAGAAATGTTTGGGAGCAGGAAAAAATGTCTATTTCAAAATAAAGACATAGAAATCATATGTATTGAAGATCGTGAAGAGATTTGATTTGAAAATAAGAAATCTAATGCCTCCTTCATGTCTATTTAGCTTAATATTAGCAAATTACTGGCAACTGCTTTTGTCCAACCACTCAGACACTCAACCTGATTTCCTTTCCTGGTAAAATGTGGATACATTTTTAAATGGAGAGATTCGGAACACTTAGTAAAGAATACATTGATCATTAAACAGCAGCATATTTAAGCCAAGAATAAATTGTTCCAAAGTCTTCTTTTCTCAAGGTTTATAGTGAGATTTGAAACTGTTGTTTCAACTACAGAGGTAAATTACACACCCTGAAAAAGTAATTCTCAGTGATCTCCTTCAATAATTTATTTGAGTATCAAAGTCAGAAGAATTTTAATTTTAATATCTTGGAAGCCTTGCACTCCAGTTCTATTTTATGATTATTGGATAAAAATACAGTCAGATTATGGTTATTTATCTATCTATCTATCTATCTATCTATCTATCTATTTATCTATCTATCTATCTATCTATCTATCTATATTTATATCATGCTAAGTTAGATTAATGTTCCTCAGGGTAAAGATCCATTCTTGAATCAAGAAGGAAAAAAGTCAGAAGGCTAAACCTTAGAGCCAGTTAAGATCTTCAGCATTTCTATCCTGTGGTCAAAGGAAAGAATTAATGTAAGTGTTAAAGCAAGCACATGGCTCTCTGTATGATCATCTGTTTCCAAGAAAGATTGTTTTCCAGAAGAGGGGCTCTACCTTTGTAGGTACTCACCTGCTGCCAAGAATGTATAACAGCAGAAGAGAAAAGCATAGAGCTTACTGAATTTCCACCTGATGCTGAGGAGGTGAAGAATAATAAGAAAGGACATACTTCCTGACATTTCCTGCTGATGTCTGAGACAGAGCAAAATCCCAGTGCAATAAAAGAGCAGAACTAGGAAGCCTTCCTCTAAGTCTTATCTGAGTGTCTTATTTCTTTATAAAGAATATAGCACTAATTTAAATAACCTACTATGTGCCAGAATCTAAGATCACTAAGTATTAAATGAAAATAAAGAAAAAAACAAAGACAAAGAAGCAGTTGTTTCTTTTAAGGCACTTTCTATCTAACGAGAAACACAAAATGTAAGTAAATAGGTAAAAGATGTGAAATTACATAGTATCCATTCATAACCCTATATGAGATTACACATATATGCATATGTTTATATATACATATGTGCAAATATATGCTACCTTTTGAAAGAAACCTTTCCTCATCCTCTTTAAAGAGGATTAGGAAGAGTTCCAGCAAGGCAGTGGGTATGGAATGATTATATTGTATTTTATTTTTAGTAACCAAAATTCCTATATGAATGGATCTCATATTAAGTGGAAAGTGATAAGATATAGAAAGTCCAAAAGGACAAGTATGGGAGACTATGAAGGACTTTGAATGCCAAACAAAGTATATTTTATTTTATCATTTACATGATGTGGAGCCATAGTATTTATTTAATAAGCTTGCTTGTGACATGGCCAATCTTAAACTTTGGTAATATCATTTAAATTTGACAGCTTAATGGAGGATGGAGTGGAGTGGAGACTGACTTGACTAGACAGGACCAAGTATTTGGTGTCAGGATCTAAAATTATTTCAACAGGTCAGAACCCTGGGTTAGATCATTGATATGAGATAATGAAGACCTGTATCAGTGTCAGTGGAGATAAGGGAATACATCCAAGCAATATTATAAAGCTAAAAATCACCTGAAATTGATTATGTATTAAATGTGTAGGATGATGAGAGAGAATGAAAAGTCAATATCCAGGTAATGAATTTGGGTGACTAGAAAAATGGTGGTCCCATTAATGTTCATAGGAAAGTTAAGGAGAGGCAAAGGGTTTTTTGGTGGTGTTGTTTTTTGGGGGGAGATAATTACTTCAGCTTTGGATATATTGAAATTAAGATGTTACATAATCAGATAAAGATGTACAATAAGCAGTTGAAGATATGAAATTGGATATTAGTAAAGAGGGGAAGATTGGATAAGTAGATCTAGAGTCCATTCCAGATAAAGATCCTGTCCTGCATCATTTGCATAATGATGATAATTGAATGTATAGATGCTGATATGATCACCAAGAAAAAGAATATAGAAGAAGAAAAGAGAACCAAGTAAAGAGCTTGTTTAAATGCTCACTACTAATGGGAATGATCTTACTAAAGTTAGAGAAAATGAGACATTTAGAACAGTTATTGCCTAGTTTTAAAAACAGAAGAAAAATATGTTCTCCCATAGTTGCTCCACAAGTGATATATGACTTCAAAGACATGGGATACACACTAACCATTCTGGGAATAACATAACTAGTCCATTTTCAGGGAAGTGGGGACTGGATACTTTTCAACCTTTCTGCAATAAACTATGGGCATATCTTTGAACATAGTATTCAAAAATGGAGAAGGAAAAAAGGAAGGAAAGGAGAGAGGGAGGGAAAAAGAAAAGAAGAGAGGAAGAGAGGAAACAAGGAAGGAAAGAGAGTAAATTGTGTCATTTCCATAGCAAAGGAAATATGAAATAACTCAGATTTGTATCTCAAATGAGATTGCAGACTTAGTGAGTATAAATAGGGTATATGCTGGGGGACAGACCTGAAGCTTAGAGACATTCTACATTCTTACATTGGTCACAAAAGTGCACATTTTAGTAGAGAAAAATCTTTGATAATTTTCATTATGAAATAGTCTTAATTAAAGCTTTACTTGAAGAATAATGGAAATGTCAATAAACAAAATGAGAAATATTTCAAGATTTTTTTCTGGGTTATTCCATTCCTTGGTATTAGAGTAATATAGTTCATCCAATATTTGTGGTGATGGAGAAGTTTTTGACCACATTCTATTGCTATGAGATTTTTTCCTATTTTCTGCATTTCTGTATTGCTTTCAGATCCAGGGTAAATATTGATTATAGTGACAATTCTAATATCATTTATTTCTTCCTAGGATTAATTCTGACAAAAGCATAATTATGACTCTTTACTTAATAAGGTCTCTTATCCACTCTCCTCCTGCTGACCTCTCCTGTTCAACATAACCCCAGCTCAGCTAATTTATCCAAAATGAAAACAAAATCCCCATGTCAGTAGAATTATTGGAGGGGCTCTGTTATACATTTATTGGCCTACAGTGGTTGTTCAAGTTGATTAGCAACAACTAGAAAAGTGAAGACAGACTTTTAAAATTCTTATTCATCCCAACCCATGTAGCTGAAAGCTGTTTTCCTTAATGGACCTCAAGTACCATAATTAGTTACAGTAAAGATACTTAGAGAAGCCATGTCATTCAAAGTGGAATTTTCATGTTTTGCTGGCTAAAGAATTTTAAGTTATTGAATGGTAAATCAATATGTTACTTGGAGAGTAACAATCAAAGAAGGCATGCATGATAAGCATGATTAGGTAGACTTACAATGTGAATCAGGGGAAAATAAAAGGAGATGGCTTACACCATGAGTAATGAAGTTAGAAAATTTTCTTTTCATTTAAATTAATGAGGAAGTCTACAGAAGATGTAAGTGGGTACTGTGTCTGGGTTCTAATCCCTAATGAAGTGTGGGTAACTTCTTAGCATTCTTGTTCTCAACGTTCTTTGTGATTTGGATCTCTAGGTCTGCCTAGTGAAGCCCATGGATCACTTTTTTCTGAATCATGTTTTTAAACATTAAATCTAAATATATATAGAATTACAAAAGAAGCAAGATATTTTGAGATATGATCTTTAAAACATAGAGATATAGACAGAAATCCACACAAGTGTGTATACTTAAATATCTTGATATAAAGTTAAGAATCTCTATTCTAAATCATGGGTTTATGTGTCTTATTGTTGTTTAATTGTTTCAGTCATGTCTAACTCTTTGGGATCCCAACTGGTGTTTTCTTGGCTGACCTCTCCAAAGCTAATGGTGTGGTTTGTCATTTCCTTCACCAATTCATTTTACAAATAGAGAACAGGTAAACAAAGTTAATTAAGTGATCTCTCCAGAGTCACACAGCCAGAAAATACTTGAGGCCAGAGTTGTACTCTTGTATTCCTGATTCCAGACCCAATTCTCAAACCTCTAAACATTGTGACACCTAGCTGCATGTGTCTAGATGTCTGATTTTTTAAGTTAAGTAGCTAACTCTTTAAGTGGATTCTGCTTCAGTTGATACAAGCATGGGGCAATTCATTGTCTTAAGGAGTTTCCTGGAGTCACTAAGAGTTGATTTTATTTTCCTCCAAGACACATAAGTATATGAGTCAGAGTCAAAATTTAAATCCAATTGAACTCAATTTAATCCAATCTCATTTTTAAACAAAATTCTTTTTTTGACAGTGCTTTAGTATTACTGATCTGATTTCATTGTGTGCTAGAGGTACCCTTAGAATTTTTGACTCCCTAGCCATTTCTCTATTCCTAATTGCCATTGGAGTATGCTCTTTAAGAGCAGCAACTGTTCATAAATTACTTGGAAAAATATACAAAAAAGAGAAGAAAGAAAAAAAATATGGATTCTGGGAAATCCAGCACTTAATAAAGGGAAAACTAATGAAAGGTGGGAAAGCAGTTCAATGAAGTTTTACTCAGTTAAAATCAGATGGTCTTAGTGATTCTCAGGGAAATTAATTTTCATATAGCTTGACACTTTCTCCTCAAAATGAAATGGCATCCCAATTCTTGCTTGTCCTATGAGATTAATACAATATTCTAAAACCTAAGGGCAGATACAACATGCCAACAAGTAATTAAATACCAAGTATCATAGAGTATTTTCCAGATGGAGAAGACAACAATAATTATTGGAGGTAATGAAAGACTTCATGTAGAATCTGTCACCTAAGTTGAATATTGAAAAAGGCTAGGAATTTTAAGATGTAGAGATGAGGAAGTAATGTATTCTCAACATGGATGATGACCAAAGTAATGGCAGGAAGACTGAAAAGATGTTATATACATGAAATTGTAGTAGAATGATTGTTACACAAGACTTCCCCTTTTTCTATTCTCCATTGGCCAAATGTAAAGTCCCATTCAGTTCATTTATGGAACTCCTACCATATGAGCAAGTGCTCTATTAGTCAGTTTGGGGATATAAAAAGATTTTAAAAGTGTCTTCCTGTAAAGGGCTCATGTTCTACAATACACACATACTCTCTCTCTCTCTCTCTCTCTCTCTCTCTCTCTCTCTCTCTCTCTCTCTCTCTCTCTCTCTCTCTCTCTCTCTCTCTCTGTCTCTCTCTCTCTCCCTGTATATATATATAATTTGAGGGTGAATTAGAAGTGCTAACCTTTGAGAAAATTTGTAAATGACAAGTGACACCTGAGCTATGTTCAGAAGGAATAAAAAGCATGGGCACACATTGCATAGATAGGAGATAAAATAAAATAGGAGAATTTGGTTAGAAAGTTGAATACATGGGCAGGAATAGTAGACAATCAATCTGAAAAGATAAGTTGTAACTAGATTATCACTGACTTTGAAGAATGAACACAGGAGTTTCCTTGACTCCCAGAGGTAATAGGGGAGTCATTGGAGCCTTTTGAACAGAGAAGTGACATGGTCAGATCTGTAGTTTAGAATTTCAACATTTCTATTTAAGATTGAAAAGGAATTACTTCAATTCTTAAATTTTTCCAAGTTCAGAATATCATGGTTTGTTCCCATAAGAAGTAATAATTATAAGGGAAAGATGATAGAAAAAAGGGGGAGAGATATTCAACGTCTACTCACCTGTGCCCATCTGTGACATATTATGATAATCATACTGAAATGGAGATACTGTTGGTAATTGGAAGGTACCCACGTGTGATGATGATAGTCTCAGATGGTGAGCTTTGGACAAATACTGAATAGTTCATCATTGTAATGTGACTAATACATGCATAGGGATGAAGGCAATTTTCCACTGTGCTGCCCAGTCAATGGGGAACACTTCTACACTTAGGAAATAAGAAATACAAAAAAGCAATGACCAAAACACATTTCCAACTTTACATTCAAAAAACATGCTTCACCTTTGGGGGATGTTCACATGATTGGTAAATGGGTCATTTTTAATCGAGACAGATTTAATGAACCATTTGCCCTTCTTTTGCACTAGAACAGTACAAATGTTGTCAATTCTTTTCTAAATCCAAAGTGGTGGAAAGAGGAAAGAAGGCATTCAAGTCACCTAAACATTGAGCTGAACAAAAGAGAAGGAAGTATTACATTTGGAGTCAAGGGTAATTAATTTGCAACTCTAGTGTTTTAATTTGCTAACTTCATAACCTTAGTAAAGTCATTTAAATCTCTTGGCTTCAGCTTCCTTATCAGTCTAATGAGAAGTAGTTCCTGTGTATCTCAGAGTTTTTTGTTCAACTAGGTGGCACAGTGGATTGAATAGCAGACATATTCAGGAAGACATATTCCAGAGTTTAAATCTGGCTTCAGACACTTTCTATTTAACCTTGGGCAAGTCATTCATTCATATTCAACTCAGTTTCCTCATCTAAAAAATTAGCTGGAGAAGGAAATTGCAAACCACTCCTTATCCCTTCTAAGAAAATTCCAAATGGAATCATAGTCAAAAATGACTGAAAAATGACTGAGTAATAACAACAAAATGATGAGGCAGCTACATGAAACAGGGCTTAGAGTTCTGGGCCCAAAGTTAGAAAGACATCTTCCTGAGCTCAAATACAACCTTAAACATTTACTAGCTGAGTGACTTTTGGCATGTCACTTAACCCGGTTTGCCTCAATTTCCTCATCTCTAAAATGAACTAGAGAAGGCAATAACAAACCACTCAAGTATCTTTGCCAAATAAAAATGATATCAAACAAAAAGCAAATATAGTCATGAAGAATTACGGGAATGACTGAACAATAACTACATCTGATAGCTGATCAGGAAACCTGGGCCAGAAGGAACAAATTCTTCAGGAATGACAAAGCTCCAATAATTAGCTTAAAAATAGACAATGTATTAAATTTAATGCAAGTTGAGTCATTGAGTTGAGTGGCTGGGAAACAGAGGCATGTGGAATACTGCCTCCTGGAAGAGATGGGTGCTTGGATCTTTAGACCCTCTTGGCAACAAGACCTATGTGACTATTAATGGGATGATGATGGGGTGATGTATTATGAGACATAGGGGAGGGGTGATGATGGACTGACAGGCTGATGTTTTTTAGGACTCTGGGACCTGAGATATGTCATGTGGCTATGTCTTATGACTCAAAGTCTAAAGGGCTAAGCTTGTCCAGTTCAGGCGATGGTTAGATATCTGAGCTCAAAACAATTATCAGAAGCAAATTGGAAAGTGCTTATCTGTGCTCATCAAAAATAAGAGGAGAGGCTAGAGGGAATATCCCTCACAGAGACTTCTTATTACTTGACATCTGATGCTCAATGTCACATTCTTTAACCAGCATTTTCAAGGATGCAAGGGAAGCCAGGAATTCCTTTTTGACCTGGATACCTTTGGGCTTTGTGGGTATCTGGGGAAAACCCATACCCCCATATCACATCTAAGACCCTACCTAGCTCTATACCTAGGTTATTATAATGAAAATGAAGTGTAGAGGGAGAAAGTGAATGTGTTAAAAGTTTAATTATTAAGCCCCAGAAAATTTGGAAGTTAAAGTCTCCATTTAGAGCATGACAACATGTAGTTAGAGAAGAACTAAGATATTGAAATCTGAGTCCTTCTATAACCTATTCATTATATCACCAAGGATATATATTACCATTTTATGAACCTTTGTATCCTCATTTGCAAAATGGACAATCATTTTTTCACTTTTTGTCTCTCAAGAGATGTTTTTAGGGAATCACTTTGTAACTGTTAAGGGTCATAGACATAGAAATTAGTGTAAGTATACTTTCACCAGTCTTCATTCCAAAACCCGCTCTGGTCACAAAGAGATCAATGGACTTGATCAAAACTATGTAATGTGTATCAGAGGCAGGACCTTAAACAAGCTCTTATGCATGTATCTGTCTGCCTTGAACTTTTTTCCACTTCAAAGCATCCCCAATTCAAAGCCCAAAATGAATTTCCTAAATGTCACCTCTCCTATTCAATAAAATCCAGTGGCTTTCTATTGCCTCCAGGAGCAAATGGGAAATGCTCTACTTAATATTCAAAGCCCCAACTACCTTTCCATTCTTCTTATAGAACACTTTACTCCAGGTCCTCTTCAAACCAATGACACTCTCCTCCTTGCTGTTCCAAGAACAAGATCCTCCATTTCTCACCTCTGAGTAATTTCTCTGGCTATTGTAAAACCTTAAAATTCCTTAGACTTATAAATGTTGGAAATTTCACCATTGGGAAATTTCATACTTGGAAAATTTCTTATTGATAGTCTATTGGAATGTGAACCCACTGATAGTCTATTGGAATGTGAACCTCCCGGGGTTCATATTCCAATAGACTATCAGTAAGAAATTTTCCAAGTATGAAATTTCCCAATGGTGAAATTTCCAACATTTATAAGTCTAAGGAATTTTAAGGTTTTACACTATTCTCCATGTCTTTAATAGTATTACTCTTCATATACACCTACTTCCTTGTCTTATGACTTAAACATAAATAAAATTCCATTTCCTAGGGGAAGCCTTTTCAAACTCCTCTTATTTCTTGTTCCTTTCCTTGCTAAATTATTTATTTGTACTAAGCATAGTTTGTTTGTACATATCTGTTCACTTGCTATTTACATGATAAACCATTTTTTTTAATTTCCAGTGCTTAGCAATATTTATAACATATAATAGAAGCTTGATGAATCCTAATTGAATAACCCTGAATCCATACCCCTATCTTTTGCCCCAATCTAGCTCTCCTTATCATTTTTTGCAAGACTAAACAGAAATGAATCATTTGAAAGGTTTATTAGCCATTTTACATATGTGAAGGTAATATGAGCTTACATAATGGTTACTTATTGGTTTCTTATTCTTAAATAAAATCTACAATCTTCTTATTAATATCATTAGCCTATGAGAAGCCTTTAAAATAGGGATTCCTAATGTGTGTGTATATGTGTGTGTGTGTGTGTGTGTGTGTGTGTGTGTGTGTGTTGGGATCCTTTGTCAGTATCTGATAAAAAAAATACAAGACACTTCTAATGATTTTTACTGCAAAAACAAAATATTTAGTGTCAACAAAATTAGAGAACTAACAGAGTAATTATAATAATGGCCTTTAATTTGGGTAAGCTGATTAATCTGGTAAGACAAAGAGAGACATATTATTGGGACTCCCAATGAACTATGAAACTTGAGATTCATAGATTAGATGGGGAAAACAGGGAAGGACAATTTTCTAGTTATATGAATTCACAAATGCTTGGGAAAGATGAAGTAGTCAAAAGCAAAGGAGCCTGGGATAGCCTAAACAAAATAGGAAAAACTAAGGTGATTGAACAAGTACTTAAGTCTTCATTGTCTTTAGTTAATCCTGGTCAGAATGATTGCACAGGTACTGAAGAGTTTATTTTCTTCTTTATAAGTAGTCCTTGGGATGATGACAAAAGTAATTCATGGCTAATTCAACCTTTGTCTATCTTTTATTGTAACTTTGTAGAAACAATCTGAGAAAATTATTCAAATGGAGAATCCTTGGAACAATGTCAGTAGGATCACAAATATCTACTGGAATAGGTAGATTATATATATATATATATATATATATATATATATATATATATATACACATATGTATTTATATAAATATAGATGTATAGATATACATACATTTTATGTACACTTATACTATATGAACTTAAAGATAGCAGGTAAGGAAGCCTTCTTCTAGTCCAAACCAATCATACAAGAAATCAATCAAAGGAGTCTGAGGAGGTTTAATGATTTGCCTCCAGTGACATACCTAGACAGTAACTGAAAGTGGGATTAAAACTCTTAGTTACATTTTTGGGGCTATTTGCATTACAAAACTTCAAAATTTTTGTTTTTATTTTTTAATCATGATGCATAAAGAATGATGAAAAGATTGGAGCATAGGATAGGAGGATCAGAAAAAAAACTGGGAAATATTTACTCTACAGAGGGAAAAATAATGGAGGCATAGTAAAGCAAGGTAGAAATAAATCAATAATCTACCAACAATCTTATTTTCTGTATTCTATATTTTTAAAACTCTGTAATAGGGTGGTGTTGGGGATGGGATAGCATGGATTATATTGAGCCAATAGCAAGATGTTATACTGTGGGTTGAGGAGCAGCAGTTAACCAGGGAAGAACCTGGTCTGAGATCAACACACAGACCCCTCATTAATAAGGAAAATATTTAATTTAATAGGAAAAGGGTTAAGGGGAGTCAGGATAACCCTAATGCTCATCCCACTAACTAAAATCCCCCCAGATATAAATGTCTCCACTTGAAGAGTTTTCACAGAGATGTTGGACTCATGTAATCTTTCCTCACTCACCTAAATTTCCCAGACCTTGCACTATCTAATTCTTCACTAAACCCCCTTTGGGTAGTATTATAGTATTAAAAGGGTAATAGTCTGTGAAAAGCTTAACAGGGCTGAGGGAAGGTCCCAGATCCAAAAGGACCCAGACCTGGTCTTATAATCACTGTAGACAGGTTTTTTAGGATACCGAGAGAGAGAGAGAGAGAGAGAGAGAGAGAGAGAGAGAGAGAGAGAGAGAGAGAGAGAGAGAGAGAGAGAGAGAGAGAGAGAGAGAGAGACAGAGAGAGACAGAGAGAGACAGAGAGAGACAGAGACAGAGAGTCAGAGACAGAGACAGAGAGACAGAGAGAGAGAGAGACCACCAGACCCAACAGAGAAACAGCTTAAGCCTTCCTGCAGAATTCCAGAATCTTCCTTTTTGGCCTCATGCCTCTGCCCTCTGCAAAACCTACGAAACATGTCTCTTCCTTATAACAGCTCTAAGACAGGAAATATAATGCAAAAAGAAAAATGTAAATATATCAGCATACATAGTTACATACATAATTGTATATATTTATATATCATTATTTATATTTCATTTATTTATTTTTAAATGGATTGAAGGTAGTTTTGGAAAAGAGAACCTTGATAGCTAGGGATCTCTTTGGCTCCAGAGAGCAAAATATCAGCAAGTATTAGAAAATATCCTAAAGCAAATACAGATAGAGACAGTCAAATGGAATGGAATACTTCAGGAAGAAATAGATTCTTATTCAATGGAGTCCTGAAATGTTGAATGAACATCTATTGGGGTCATTCTAAGCTTTTAGGTTAAGATGATTCCTTGACTCAGTATCTTCCAAAATGCACCCCAACATTCAAACTATTTCTATTTTTTCAATGAAATTAAATTCAACAAGCATTTCATAAGTACATACAACATTCAAGGTTTCAAGGTACTAGTTTTTAGGCTGGTCATTCAATGACAATAACAAAAAAAATCCTCTACTTTTGAAGCATTTGTATTCTACTGAAGGAAACAATATGCATAGGGAAGTCAATATAATCAAAATTTCAGAGAGCACTCTTATGCAAAGAAATCCACAGTCTTCAAACAGAAGTGAGAATACGTGACCTGAGCCTTGAATGATGCCCAAAAGTAATTCTGATGATCATAATGGAGAAACATTCAAAATATGGGTTAGGGGTTTACTGAGTCTATGCTCTTCACTTCTTTAAATCTGGCATAAATTTGCAGGATCCACTGTGTCTTTTTTTCCCCAGGGCAAGGCCAATCTAATCCACCATCTTTCTGTCTTTATATCTCTCTCTCTGTCAGTCCATATCTATATGTGCCTCTAAGTCATCTTCATTTTGGTCTTTTTCTGTCTGTCTATCTCTCAGTGAGGGCACTATTCTAGTGGAATTAATGTAACTGGTACATTATTTATTTAATTGAGTTGGCAACTAGTGATACCTTGAATATCCTTTGCATTTTATATATGTGGATAAATAATACATAAATGAAAATATTCACATATACATATATAGATGAATATAGATATACAAGTATATCATTAATTATAAATTGCTGTAAATTCTCTGCAATATTAAATTCATTATTGTGTCTCATGTTAATGATGTAGCTCTTATTTTGGGGGAAATTTCTCAGTAAAACTGGAATTAGAGCAATGATGGGAATGATGAAAAGTGGCATCATAAATAAATAATTTAGAAAATAATTAAAATCATACAGCAAAAGAGAAATTATTCATTCAAATTATAATTAGCATATTTGAGGGGTATGGATCTGTATTATTGAGGTTGTTCATAGCAAGGGCATATATAGTATTACTATTTTTCCTAGTTTATTTATTTCAGAGATTTAATTCAAGAGTATTGTTTAAGGAGAAAACAATCTCCCAGATAGTAAGTGAATGTGTAGAATATGTCAAGCACTCTACATTAACATTCCCAATCCTCTTTCCTTTTTTTGCCTCATTTCCAGATGGAATTATACTCTTGGATGAATTAGCAAGCCCACCCATACATTACACATATTGCTCAAAATTCTACATATTATGACTTTCCTAAAGTAAAACTAGAATTTGAACTCAAGTCATTGGGCAATATCATTATGAGCATTTAGTGAAATTCTAATTTTTGTTATTTTTATCAATTATATAATTGTCATTTATATATATATATATATATGTATATTATATCCATATATCCACATATAATTAGAAGTATGTATTGTTTCTTCAAAGCCAAGAAATTCTGAGTTCATGTCTTACTTTGGACACATACTGGAAACATAACCTCTAGTCAAGTGCTTTATTCTTGTTTTGCCCCCAGGACTCAATTGCAAGGCTAGTTCTAGTCTTCCTAGATAGAGCTAGCTCCCACAGGAAGCCACCTACACTGATGAAATCTCATATCCTGTTTGAATAGTAGAAAGAAAGACAGGAAGAAAGGAAGGGAGAGAGTGCTAATCCAAGAAAAATGAAGTAACATTTTCACTATGCTCTAACCTTCTCAGACAATATTTACATTATTGTGAAAATGTGAGGGCACCACATCTGCTCAGCTAGAGTGTCCAGAGTAAAACAACTGGGATGGGAAAGAATTCAAGATTTATCCTTATTACCATTCCATGAACAAATATCCATTATATGGCAAGCACTGGACTAGAAATTAGGGATAAAACAATGAACAAGAACTACTTCTTGATATCAAGAACATTTTGTTATACTGAAAGACAATAAATATAACTCTGAGTAGGGGCACAACTATATTTATGTCTAAGACTATATATATATATATATTTATATGAGAGTGTATATATTATATATGGTGGTGTGTATTTATACAATATGAACAAAATTTGGGGGATGAAGTCTAGCATCTGGGAAGATTAGAAAAAGATTGATATATAAAGTGATATGAACAGACAATGGGAGATAACAAGAGATTATGAAAGGCAAATGGGAGGGGTGTATTAATACCTCATCTGTTGGACAATCTACACAAAAGGAGATTGATAGTTAATGGAGCATTCATGTAAGAAATTATTGAAAGAATTAGACATGTTTAAGCTTAAGAAGAGAAATGAGAATATAATTTCAGGCATATGAAAGTCTGCTAAATAGAAAAGGAATGAGGTGGGTTCTATTTAGCTCAATAAGGTAAATATAGTGGAAGTAGATAGAATTTCCCACCAAGAAGGATTCATCTTGAAATCAGGGAAAACTTGAATAGTTAGAGTAATACCAAATTGGAATGAGAGTTTTTATGAAATGAGGACTTCTCCTTCATTAGACTGTATTGTGAACATCCTGGGAAGACAAAATATTAAGTGTGTTGTGGTACAATGAATAGAAGATGGGATTTGCAGAGAGGAGACCTTGATTTGCCACTTTAATCTTATAAAAGTAAATTTAATCTCTCTGGGCTTGAGTTTTCTCAAATGTAAAATGAAATGTTTCAATTGGACAACTTTGAGAATCTCTACATTTCCAAATCTATTATCCTACTGGGAATGATTTCTGACAAGAGAATTGGATCTGATAACAATTGAGTTCCCTCCACTCTAAGAAATCCTATGCTATTTTGTAACTTCAGAACCAGTGATATTTCCAATATGTCCCATGGCCTTTACCTAGAATATTGTGTTTTCAGAATAACAGAAAACTTTTGAAAATTCAGATACCGAAGTCACTTCTCAAACCAAGAAAATCCTGATAATCTCTGAGAATATATATATATACATATATATATATATTGCCTTATAAATAGAGTTGTTGTTTGAGGTGGGGCATTCAATTATCTCAGGCTGAGATTCATTTGTTAGGACTAGAATGTATCAAAGATGAGAATTCTACTACCAATTTGCCTATTGATATCACAAATAATTTTAGAAAGGATTGATCTCATTATACATATATAATCATACGGTACAATTTTTATGAGTGTAATGAATCTCAAAATGTTGAATATATGTGAAAAGGAAGGGTCTACACACATAGGGTTAAGAATGTGATTCTTTATCTCTCTTTAAAAAATCAAATCTTACTTCTGTATTAGAATCAACACTGTGTATTGGTTCCAAAGTAGAAGAGTGATAAGGGATAGTCCATGAGGGTTAAGAAACTTGCCCAGAGTCACCCAGGCAGGGAGAATTTGTGGCTAGATTTGAACCCAGGAGCTCCCATCTCTTCACATAGCTCTAATTCCACTGGGCCATCTAGCTGCCCCTCTTCATCTCTTTGTTTGTTTGACATATCTTTCAGGTTACTACTAAATATTTTCCTGAAAAGGCCACTTTCTCACACAAGAAATGACATTTTATCACTGGTTTGTGAATCACACTGAATGCCATAGAGTGTCCTGACTAGTATCATTTGGCTTCCAAAGACATGGCCTCGTAGACACTGTTTCCCTGCCTTGGGAATGTCTTTCTCCAGACTTTTGTGAGATGAGAATGTGCAGGACTAGTGATATTTCCCAGTAGGAGTATTACAACAGCTACTCTGTCTGGATTATATCATGTCAAATTCCCCCCATCTGCCAGGGACCATTAGAAAACAAGAGAAAATAAGGAAAACCTTACAAATGAACTGTCCTCCTAACACTGGGTCTTGCAATCAGACAATTCTGTTTAGTGCAGGGAGTGCTGAACTGTTCAGCAAAGTTAGCAAAATCAGGTTTGTCCAAATATTTTTTATACTAGACAAGTAACAACAGGCAAGTCATTCCTCCTTAAGACCCGTTTCTCCCACTACAACATTCTCTTTTCCTAAAGCTCTGACTTGCCCTCTTCCTGGAATGCCCTCATACTTTACTTGCATGTTTTTAGGTTCATAGATGCCATCCAGGTTTGTCTCATAGGCTATATATTACAAATAGTATTTTTGTCTCTAAAATAATAGCTTTTGTGTTTCTCAAAAATGAAACATAAGAAAATATGATACTTACAACACACAATGTATAACTTTATGTTTAATAAACACATATAGACACATACATGTACATATGTGTACATGTATGTGTGCATATGTTTTGTCATTGTATACCATTTACCTCTTTGATACCCAAACTGTTAAAAATAAGAAGTTCCCTTTTTGTTGTTTTATCACCAATTGCACCCATTCATTAGACACCTACTGAATATAATTACTTAAATCATTAGATACATATTTTTTTTTGCTACCAGGAGAGCATAAGCCCTTGAAAGCAAATCTTTCACTCCTCTTCCTTTGTATCTTTAGCATTTAACACAGAAGTCAGTCTATATTCAACCCATGACACATGTCAATCAACCCACTACCTTTTGAACCACCTCACTGTTCTCTTCAACATCCAGACTAAAGCATTCTCTACTTGAATTCTTTCAAAGGGGTTGTTGCCTCCTGTGGAATTAACATCCCTTGGGGTAGCTAGGTGGCTCAGGACATAGATATCCAGGCCTGGAGAAAAGAGGTCTTGTGTTCAAATCTGATCTCAGACCCTTCATCGTTGTGTGACCTGAAGCAAGTCAATTAACCCAAGTTTTCTTGCCCCCTTCCTTCTCTTCTGCCTTACAATTTATACTCAGGATCAATTCTAAGACAGAAAGTATATATTGAGCATGTAATTCTCCATTCCCAATTCATTTCCCCATTTAAACACAGCAGAGGCTTGTTCAATGAAACTGAATCTCTATAATGGGAATGAATTTAGCTACACATACCCCATAGGGTTGATTCCATACATGAATAAAGCAATGCATGCTGACATTGCATATTCAAAAGGGCTACTTAAATATCAACTACACATCTTAATGTCACATTTAATCAGGAGAAAAATAAAAAGATCCAGGAAACAATGGGAATTGGACATTCATCATCCTTGTGAATCTTCCGTGTCTTGGCAGATGTACATTTAATGCCTAGACCTTCTTCATTACTAGTTTAGAACTAGAACCTCTTTAAAGTTTTATGCCACATGTCTCAACCGAGTCATACATCCTCTTGAGATTTCTAGGGCCATATAGAGATTTATATGTGTGGTGTAGGAGCTGCTGGCCCAAGGCTGAAATCCTTATTACCACTGTACTCCAAAGAAGACAGACACCAACCAGATCCTCACAAATGAAACTATTACAAAACAGAGTTCAGTTCTCTCCTAAGTATTTAGTGAAGGCATACACAGGAGGTGCCAGCAGTCAATTAGAATAATAAATAAGCCTCCAGCTCCCCAGCATTTAGCAAGCTGTTGCATTTTGCTGAAATAAGCACTTAATGGGATTATGATATTTTACCTTGATTTAAGATGACAACTCTTTTCATTCCCTAAATAGTCATCAAGGTTGAATTCACCCCTCCTTTTCCCCCCAATGCCCGCCTCTCTCAGAATGGCAAATAGGTAATTAGAAGATTGATTCCAGCATCCTGCCATGTATCTCATTGGAGACATTGGAAACAGTCATTTGAAACAATTAGCCCATCTATCCATTGCCCTGTAAAGAAGACCAAGTAGGACTCCCTGGGTCTGTTTGGAGGAATTATCACTGAGAGTGCCAAATACTGAAAATAAAGTGCAATGTAGCACATAATGAGCCATGATGCTGAGCCAATGCAAGCAGACTGGGCTGGCCCTGGTCAGACAGGGCAGAGTATAAGGCTGGAGGCACTTCCCAAATGGCACCAAATACCACAGACACAAATCTACCCAGACAGTGCTTAGCACAGGCCCTGGCACATAGCAACTACTTCAAAAACTGCTGGTTTACTGAAAGGTGAACCCAGATATCCATTCATAAAGTCTTAAGATTATGAGTTGAGAACTGGATCAATCAGGGTCAGTTTGGTCCACTATCTCATTCATACAGATGAGGAATCAGCAGCCCAGGTAGGCTAGTAATTAGTCAAACTTACTCCAAGATTCCACACTCAGGTGTGGTATTAGTTACTATGTTCTTACTAGTAAAAAAATAATATGAAAGGAAATGTAAATTGAAATTTAATAATTTCCAGAACTCTACTAATCAAAATAATGACTACCCACCCTTAACTACAACATTCTTTTTCCTTAACTTCCCTCTTTCCCTGTGCTCTGTCAGGAGCTGTCCAGAATCCATACTTGAAGCCTGGCCAGTCACAAGTTTGGGATGGACTGGGGGTCAATATTTCTCTCACTTCCAGTGGAAGGAGGAACACTAGATTTTACTATTTTCCCTGCCACTGGGATTTTAAATTCCTCTTAGCCTATCAAGCATGTTTTGCCTCTATACTGTAATAATGAAAATAAGTGTAATATAGAGTGATTAAAATGCTACAAGTAATATTTAAAAATTGGTTTTGTTAAAGACCATTAATTTAAAAAATTGCTGTGGTCACCATTTATAAAATTAACTCTTCAGTCATGAGGATGATATTAGCTATTAACAATTTAATTTAATATAAATATAGTATAAGAAATAAATAAGGAAGGAAGGAAGTAGAAAAGTATTTCCTAGCCTGCCACTCTGAAGTCTGATCCATAGAATTTCAACTCTCTCCCTGAAAAGGTTCTGATCTCCAAGTGGAAGTCCAGTAGTCTGGACTGAGTCTGGACCGAGAAAGAGTATTATCAGCCCAAGAGGGTGTCTTCTGCCTGAGTCACCAATGCCTAATGGAGTAGAAAGAATCAATCCCAGAACACTCAATCCAAGGCCTCAATCTCCTCTATAGTATCATACTTTATGGCCCTTTACTTCCCATCACTTCCTGTCTCTCTGAGCTAGTCTATCACATCCCAGGAACCAACCAAAGTCTGTCTGATCCAGATTCATAACCCTTAGTTCCAGATCATGTTCATAGAGCTCTTACACTGTGACCTTTGTTTGTAGCATTCCAGCCACTCTACTGGGATGGGTCAGAGGAGAAGAAACCTGGGAGGAAGGAGTTCCCTTTACACAATACCCTGTAGAAAGTTGCCTGCCATTTTTATCTCACTTTATGATGTAACCTAAGGACCCCTAATGCTTTACCACAGATTTCATGTTATTATTATTTTTTTAATTTTCTTCTTTGAAAATACTTTCTTCCAGATTATGTAGATACAATTTTAATCATAATTCAGTGATCCATGTTCTCTCCTCCCTCCTACCCATCCCTATAACCCAACTATAATATAGGCTGTACATTTGTTACCATACAATACATATGTACATGTTTACCATGTAGTGAAAAAGACACATAGCTAACACTAGAAAAAAATCTTGAAGGAAATGAAATAGAAAGGTTTTACCTCAATCTTCATTCAAACTCCATCAGTGCCTTATATGCTGGTGGATAGCCTTTTTCCTCATGAGTCCCTCTGAGTTGTCCTATAACCCTTTATTGCTGATAATAGTTACTCACAATTCATTGTCATATATTAATGCTGCTACTATTTAAAACATTTTTTATGGTTCTGCTTACTTCACTTTGCATCTGTTCTCATGAGCCTTTCCATATTTATTGTGATCATCTTGTTTGTCAGTTCTTATAGCATAATAATATTGCATCACAATCATAGACCACAACTAGTTCAGTCATTCCCCAATTGATGGATCTCCCTTTAGGTTCCTGTTCTTTGCCATCATAAAAAGAGCTGCTATAAATATTTTTATATATTATGTACTTTCTCTATATATTTGAACTCTTTGCTATACAGTTTGCCATAGATTTTAAATTGCTTGTCCCAGTATTTAAAGACTTTTATGTATATTCTGCAAGTAAAAATTCATTTCATGTATTGCTTCCCCAATTATGAGTTGCTTGAGATCAGTGACTATCCTTATTTCTCTTTGTATTCCTAATACTTGGCAGGTACTTAATAGATTATAGTTCATTCATTTATCTATTTATTCAATCCTTTTCAGATTCTGTATCCATATGCAAGGAAATTCATATAAAGTAACAGCTGTTGAAAGTCCCATACAATTATGGGACATTGACATTACCTCCATTGCGATGTGGATCTCTCCTGACTTTTGTAAAGACTCAATAAGATATTTAAATGCATTAATTTAGTCTTTTGGTAGACATTTATTGAGATCCTACCAAGTGCCATGTACTGGAAATATAAGCATTGTTTTTGGATTATCCTAGTTGGTTAGCCAATGAAATCCCTTTGAACTCAGAAATCTTAGGATTTTCTATGAGTTGGTCTGTTTAATTGCTTCAATTACTTTATTTTCTTTCTTTTTCCCATATGTGTTGTCCAAAAACTTTTTATCAGTGGTTTGAAA
Organism: Monodelphis domestica; assembly: GCF_027887165.1. Taxonomy (NCBI): domain Eukaryota; kingdom Metazoa; phylum Chordata; class Mammalia; order Didelphimorphia; family Didelphidae; genus Monodelphis; species Monodelphis domestica. The sequence continues at coordinate 744,882,590 of NC_077227.1, read as the reverse complement.
GTTATAAAAATGTAAGCCTTAGTTGAAAAAGATTTGGAAAGGAATTGGCAATCCCATTTGAAATATGGGTAGATTTGGCCATCCTTTCATTGTTAAGGGACTAGAAATCAGCAAGAAACTATCTTGCCAAAGGCAGCTTTATTTCTCTTGGCTCCCTTGTAGAGGCTCAATGACTTCCAGCAGCTCTCCTCTGAGTCACCACACTGTAGTACTTAAATTGCCCTCAATAATGATGCAGAGATATGGATACTGATTTTCTGGATTCCAAAGCAAGAGTAAAAACAGGTTGGCATTAGATAGGGTTTCAGGGAGAAAGGTGAAAGGGAAATAGCTTTAGATTTTGAAAAAATAGTAACAGGCAGCCATATTCTATCTTTTCATCTTTTGTTTCTTTTCAGAATTTATTATTGTTTATAGGATACAACCTGCTCACACCCTAGAGGAACCTTCCCATTACCCTCTGTGTTATTCTTATTCTTCTAAAGGACTACTCTTACAAGTTTTGCTTTCATATAGAAACTGAAGTATATGTGTATTTATATTTGTATATATTTGCAAGAAGACCTTTGTTGTAGTAAAATATGGGGGGGGTGTGCAGTATAAATGCTGCCTCTCCCAACTCTTGACCTTTTCCATTTGGATCCCAGCTCACTACTCTCCTGAACTATTTTCACCACCCCAGATTAAGATTATTTTAGTTCAGTTTAGTAGTAGTCTCTCGGTGACCAAGAATGACTATAGTCTTTGTTCAGTTTCATCTACGGTGTACCCTCATGTGGCTTTGGAGTCCAAAGGCTGAGGCGCAGAGTATGTGGCACATGGGGCATGGAACTCCAGTTGTTATGGGAGGTGCAGCTGTGGCCTGGTGTCGGCGTTCACGTGCAGCGACAAGACGTCGACTTCACTCATTTTTAAAGGTGGTGGCGGCATGGTGAATGTGGGTTCGCCAGCTGCTTCTGACAGAGGCAGCAAGTTCTAGTTGCTTTGGTGTCATGCCAGCCCACTTCAAGTTGGACTTTAGCTGATCCTTGAATCTTTTCTTTGGTCGGCCTTGTTTCCTGAGTCCAGCTGACAGTTCACCATAGAATACCTGTCTTGGTATTCGCTGTGGGTCCATGCGGATGACGTGTCCGGACCATCGTAGCTGGGTTTTGAGGACCAGGACTTCGATGCTGGTGGAGTTGGCTCTGTCTAGGACATCCTCGTTGGTGATTCCGTCCTGCCATCGGACCTGCCAGCATTGGTGGAATTGCTCCAGCTGTTTCATGTGCTTCAGGTACAGTGTCCATGTTTCACAACCCTACAGGAGCGTGCTGAGGACCACTGTGTTATACACTTTGAGCTTTGTCGCAGTAATTACACCTCTATGTTGGAGGACTTTGGAGCGCAGCCGCCTGAGTGCCTGGATGGCCTTTTGGATTCTGGCATTAATCTCGTGGTCTAGGGACCCATCATTGGCGATGGTGCTGCCCAGGTACTTGAAAGTGTTGACGTTAGAAAGTTGTGTGCTGTAGATTGTAATGCACGGCTGGTTAGTTGGCTTCCCTGGTGCAGGTTGAAACAGAACCTCGGTTTTGCTGAGGCTGATAGTCAGGCCAAACAGTTTTGTTGCAGTGGAGAACCTGTCCACAATGGTTTGGAGATGATTTTCTTGGTGGGCCATGAGAGCACAGTCATCTGCAAAGAGAGCTTTCAGGATGAGTCTCTCTGTTGTCTTTGTTTTTGCAGTCAGGCGGTGAAGGGCAAATAGTGAGCCATCCAGTCGGTATTTAATGTAGACACCCAGGTCTAGATCCATCACAGCATGTCGTAATACATGCGTTAAAAATAGGTTGAATAGTACCGGAGTGAGGACACAGCCTTGTTTCACGCCATTGGAGATGTTGAAGCGATCGGAAGTCTCTCCACCAGATAGGACTTCCCCTGTCATGTCAACATGAAAGAGCTGGATCAGTTTGACGAATTTTGCTGGGCAATCAAGCTTGCTGAGGATCACCCACAATGCGTCCCTGTTCACTGTATCGAACACCTTTGTCAGGTCTATGAAGACAATGTAGAGACTCAGGTTCTGCTCAAGGCATTTTTCCTGCAATTGTCTTACTGTGAAGACCATGTCGATGGTGCTGTGATCTGGTCGGAAGCCACATTGTGATTCAGGCAGGTTCTGCTCTGAAACAGATGACAGGAGTCTGTTGAGTATAACACGGGCGAGGATCTTTCAGGCAGTGGAGAGTAGTGAAATGCCTCTGTAGTTGTCACAGGCTGCGCATGAGCATTTGTTTTTGTATAGGGCTACCATGGAGGCATATCTGAGTTCTGGGGGCATGTCTTCCTATTCCCATATACTGGTCAGCACTATGTGGAATGCCTGGGGTGCCTTTCCATTTAAGGTCTTGTGCACCTCTGTTGGGATCCCGTATTTACCGGGTGTCTTGCCTGCATTCATTTGTTTAATGGCTTTTTGGACTTCCTCTATTGAAGGAGGGACATCAAGTTGTTCAATGGAGCAGTTTTGGGGGATCTGGTCAAGGGCTCTTTGGTCGACTGAAGAGGGTCAGTTGAGAAGCTTACTGAAGTGTTCTTTCCACCTGTTGCTGATGCCTTTTTTATCTTTTATGAGAGTGTCACCATCAGAGGATAGCAAGGGAGTGGTGGTGGGATTTAATGGCCCATAGACAGTCTTGAGGGCACTGAAAAATTGTTTGTAGTTTTTCATATCAGCAAACCGCTGGATTTCTTCTGTCTTTTTTTCCCACCATCGGTCTTGCATCTTCCTGATCTCACGCTGTGCCATGGCTTGAAGAGACTTGAATCTGTCCTTTTTAGGAGCAGAGTTTGGGTTATTTTGCCACTCCATAAAGGCTTTGTTCTTCTTGCTCAATAGGTCTTCAATAGCAGTGTTGTTCTCATCGAACCAGTCCTGGTGGTTGAGTTGTTTGGGGCCAAGGACTGCCTTTGATGTTTCCTTCACTGCGACTCTGAACTGGTTCCATTTCTCTGTTGAGCTTCCAGTGAGTGGTCCCTTGGCAGACAGCTTGTTGTCCAGGCAGGACTGGAATGTTTGCAAATAAGATGGATCTCTAAGAGGACTCACTTTGTAAAATGCACAAACTGTCTGGGCGCATTTTGGATGATGAGGTGCAATGCGCATTTGAAGAGTCTCTCTAAACAATCCTTGGTCTGTCCAGCATTCAGCTCCTCTCATTGCTCTGTTGATCTTTACATCCTGGATGTCTCACTGGCTTACAATGATGTAGTCAATGAGATGCCACTGTTTTGATCTTGTGGGCATCCCTTGTTTTATATTTGTTCGCCATTCTGAACACAGTGTTCGTGATGGTGAGTTCAAAATCTGAGCATTTGCTGAGTAGCAGTAGGCCGTTGTTGTTCATTTTGCCCACGCCGTGTTTGCCGAGCACTCCTTTCCATCTTTCATGGTCCTGGCCAACGTGGGCTTTGAAGTCTCCCAGTAGTATCAGCTTGTCATTTGTGGGCACTGAGTGCAGGAAGGCACTCAGGTCAGAGTAGAACTGCTCAATGGTCTCCTCTGTGCTGGTCAGTGTTGGGGCATATGCGCTGTATATTGTGGCATACCGGTCTTTCCTGAGAGGCAAACGGATCTTCATGAGCTTCTCGCTGATGCCCACAGGCAAATCTGGCAGCTGTTTGAGCAAACTGGTGTTGATGGCCAGGCCAACACTGTGGATTCTGTCTTCATTTGGGGCTCTACCTTTCCAGAAGAAGGTGTATCCAGTGGTGGGTTCGCTGAGTGATCCCTCTTCTGGTAAGCGTGTTTCACTTAAGGCTGCGATGTCGATGTTATATCGTGCCAGTTCTTTACCGATTAGAGCTGTTCTTCTCTCAGGTCTTGGGGTATTCTCTCTATCAAGTAGTATCCTGATGTCCCATGCTCATAGTTGGAGTTTCTTTGTAT